>NC_134355.1:148587699-148913069 GCF_048569485.1 Anomaloglossus baeobatrachus | reverse complement strand
CGCAGGGCAGGTAAGTGCATGTGACGCTGCCGTTGTGATAATGTTCGCTACGGCAGCGATCACCACATATCGGCCGTACGACGGGGACGGGTGCTATCGCGCTTGGCATCGCTAGCATCGGGTAGCGATGCCGCATCGTGTAAAGCCCGCTTAAGGCCGGAGCTACTCTGATGTGAGAGAATCGGATGTGATGTGCTAATGACGCTCGGCTCACGCCGTACTGCAAGTGGGATCCAAGTGTCCTCCTCTTTGCTCCAAATCTCCGCATGCAAGAATTAGATCACAGATGCGGAGAAGATGGAGAGATAAATCTCTCTATCTTCTCCATTGCCTATCTCTGTATATGTTGCATTGCACTCGGATGAGATCAGTGCAACCCCCATAGACTTGAACGGGTGCGCATGAGCCACGATATGCTGCCAATCGAAGCATGCTGAATTTTTTTGCTCATGACGAATCGGCGTGAGCAAAAACTAACCGATCAGCGCTGCTCCATAGTATATCATTGTAGCAAGTGATTTCTTATAAGACATTGGATAGCCCTCTTCCGAGTTATATGCAAATGTGAACGAACCACATAGTAAGGATTTAGCTCACATGGATAATTTTTTCACAGCTTACACAGACTGTCCTGGTGCAACTCACATGAATGGGTATGGTTTAGCTCACATGTATCAATAGCAATGATGTGGGTGATATACAGTATATCACAAAATCGAGTACACCCCTCACATTTTTGTAAACATTTTATTAGATCTTTTCATGGGACAATACTGAAGATCTGACACTTTGATACAATGTAGAGTAGTCAGTGTACAGCTTGTATGACAGTGTAAATTTGGTGCCATCTAAATGTCAACTGTCATAAGTGTGTCCCTCTCTGGAAAGCCTTCTGGCGAGTCTGGGACCAGAAGGTCACAATGCATTATTATGCGCAGGTCTACAACTTGTATTTGAGTGAATCTACTTTTATTTTAGTGCTGTAGGGGTTAAGGACTCTTTCCTATCTGGCTGTCCTTTATAGCCTTAATCTCAGGTGCAGCTCTTGTGCAGCTCTTTTGTGACCACTCCCCTTGGCTAATAAGTCATATGTCTTACATTCTAACTCTGGTTATTGATTATCATTCTTATGCTGACCACTTTGGAAGGAGCCTTTCTCTGGAAGAAGCTGAGGAGTTCTGGCTATTGCAGCTGTGGTGTTTAGCTGCATGGTGTTTTTCCTTCTTGTGTCTATTTTTCCTCTGTCTGTCTCCCTTACCTTGTGTTGTATTATGGCAGTGGTGAGACTAGCATTCTTTCCAGCCTTTACATTACCCAGGCTGAGTTCGGAGCAAGCAAGGTGTTACGGGGGCTGTCTGATTATAAAAACCAAAGGGATATCAGACAGTCAGGGTCCACCGTGCAAAGTCTCTGCTGCAGACTATGGCAGAGGATAAGGGGTATCTTGTACTACGAAAGCAATACTGACACTGATACGTCTCAGTGACACTAAAGCCAATCACGGCGTGTACTGTTAAAGTCACAGCGACTACCGTATTTAGCATTAACGTAAAAGGGATAGGTTAATGAGTGAGGAAGAGTATATAAGTGTGCCGCTGTAAATAGTAGTAGCACAAGTGCAGAGTGCAATACCTCTGTTAAACTCACAGAGGCATATAGTTAGGAAATAAAGCAATTCCTCCCTTACTCGGAGGGTGTGTGGTATGGTCTCTGTTAATGATCACAGAGACAAAAGAAGTGTGAAATGGCACCTACCTAGCTCCGTTCCTCTAGTGGTGCCAGGACACGGACAGCAGCGTAAGCCGCACAAAGCTCCTACCTGCGTTCGCTCCACTAGTGTGCGAGGACACGAACCACTAGATATGGCACCTGCCTAGGTCCGCTCCACTAGTGGTGCAAAAGAGACGGACAGCAGCACAAGCCGCACAAAGCTCCTACCTATGTTCGCTCCCCTAGTGTGCGAGGATACGAACAACTGCCAGACGCAGTATAAGGAACGTTACCCTAGCGGCAACGTCCACCTACGAGTAGAATCACAAGGCCCAGCCAGACTATGTGCCTCAGGCACCTGCTTATGTCCACTCCACTAAGATGTAAGGATACGGACCGCAGCCGAAGCTGTAAGGTACAAGAACGCTACCCTGCCGGTAGCGCTCACCTAGCATAGACAGAGAGATGCCTAGAGGGACGTGCACAGAGCGTCTACTCTCATGCATGAACCAAGAGGACTGAGCGCCGGGCGGCGTGCGTCAGGGTCTTATATAGACTCTGTGCCTCATCCAAGATGGAGGACACCAGAGCCAATCCGCTGCCAGAACGACAGCAATGACGTCACGCTGGCCTATCACCGAGCAAAGCGTCACAAGCACATGACCAGCGACCAATCGGCATAGAAAGTGTCAGAGACATGTGACCACGTGTCACAAGCACATGACCAGCTGCCAATCAGCTTAGAAGGTGTCAGAGACATGTGACCTCGTGTCAGGGATGATGTCACCCGCACATGTGCAATGGCTCCAAGATAGGACTTAGTCTCCAGCGCTTGCACATGTGCAGTAGCAAGAAATCCGTACATAGTCTCCAGTGCTCGCACATGTGCAGTAGCAAGAAATCCGAACATAGTCTCCAGTGCCACAGCAACCGTAACACAAGGGCCTAGGCATGTGACAGCGACGGAGGAATGGACCCGTATGGGGACATTAGGGAGCATAGGATAGAGACTTAGGGTCCCATCACACGTAGCAATGCACCAACGATCCTACCAGCGATCCGACCTGGCAGGGATCGTTGGTGCGTCGCTACATGGTCGCTGGTGAGCTGTCAATCAGGAAGATCTCACCAGCGACCAGCTACCAGCCACCAGCGACTCGTGTAACGATGCTGCGCTTGGTAACCAGGGTAAATATCGGGTAACTAAGCAAAGCGTTTTGCTTAGTTACCCGATATTTATTTTGGCTACGTGTGCAGGGAGCCAGCGCTGGCAGCCTGTAAGCGGCATACGCTGGTAACCAGGGTAAATATCGGGTAACTAAGCAAAGAGCTTTGCTTAGTTACCCGATATTTACCATGGTTACCAGTGTGCGCTGCTTACACAGAGTCTGTGCTCGTTGGTCTCCTGCAGTCAAACACGACGATGCGTGTTGCACAGCGTGAGACCAACAAGCAAAAAAGGTCCTGATTATTTTGTAACGATCAGCAACCTCGCAGCAGAGGCCCATTCGCTGCTGCTTGTCACACACAGCGACATCGCTGGTGAGGTCGCTGATACGTCACAAAACCTGTGACGTTTTAGCGATCTCGCTAGCGATATCGCTATGTGTGAGGGGGGCTTTAAGTGAGTTGCAGGAATTGTCCCACCTCCCTATCACCAGGGTCTTTCTTCTATACCTCTCCCATTGTTACCCTTGTGTCCCACTTTATGCTGAGCTTCTGTACTCTGTGGCGTGACGTAAACATGCAGCCATTAAAACAGCAGGCAACAAAAGTGTGTACACCCCTAAGTGAAAATGGTCAAACTGTATTAGCCAATTAGCCTTTCCCTTCTCTGTAGATAACATGCACATTTATGATCTAACGTTAATAGATGGATATTCATAATTATGTTATAGCTTACATGGATAATTATGGTACAGTTATAAAATGACGGAGCTCACGTGCATGAATATCATACATCACCTATTTATGGTTTAGTTGCATAGTTAGTTATGAAATAGTCTACATGGATCCGAATGATACAACTGATATGGATGTACATTTTGGTCACATGAATTTGTATGGCTTGGCTCACATGATTCATTATGGTGTTACTTTTCATTTTTAATGTTCTTTTTGATGACACAGAAATGCATTGCAGAATATAAGTATGGAGAAACTCTTTGTTGATCTTCTTATCCCCTGCTTGTCTCCAAGCAGCATTGCACCCACACTCCTCTCATGTCTCTACTCTTCTTAGTTTTCTTCTTTTTATGTCAACAATGGAGATTCTTGTCTTGCAGACAGGAGAGAACACAAAAGGTGATTCCAGTTGGCAGTGTTCATTGTCATGGAAATGACGGGATTAACATGAGCTTTCCCTGCCACCCATTCCCTGATTTTTCTGATATCCTCTAAGAGCACATCTTGAAGGCACAAAATGCTGAAGTCTATACGTGTATATGACTTGTTCTCAGAGGATCAGAGAAAGCTTTATACTATTTCGCAGATGTAACATCAAAACATAAAAAATAAATTAAAGCCTCAAGACTCACAGAAAATGAATGTATAATGTCTTTAAACACTGGTATATTTATTCATTTTTTTTAGCTGAGTCATCGAGAAAATAACGCACAACTTTGAAGCCCTTACAAACTAATCTTTCTCCTATTGAGCCCCGGAATTTCCCTTTTATTGCACCCATAATGTATGATGCCAACAAAAGTGCCCCACAAATACTGCACAATACTGGCACAGTGAATTCCTCCAACACAGTATGATCCCCACACAGCCCAATGCAGTATAAAGAACCTACATACAGTATAATGTACCTACATATAGTATAATGGCCTCCGCACCACTACACACTATAATAGTCCCGACCAGCCCTCGAAACAGTATAATGGCCCCCACACAGCACTCCACACAGTATGAGGGACCCCACACAAACCCTCACACTGTATAATTGCTTGCATACAGTATAATGGCCCTCGATCAGCCCTCCATAAAGTATAAAGGCTCCCTCATAGCCCTCCAAATATTATGATAAACTCCACAAAGCCCTTCAAATATTATAATGGCCCCAACATAGCCCTTCATACAATATAATACACTCCATAGTCCTCAAAATAGTAATACACCCCCCCTTAGTCCTCGATATAGTAAAATGGACCCACCATAGTCCTCCATGTCGTATAATGCCTCCCTATTTTCCTCCATGTAGTATAATGCACCCCACCATAGTCCTTCATATATTTTAATGCACCCCCATAGATTTCCACGTATTATAATGCATCCCACAACTCTCCATGTATTATAATTCCCCCATAGCCCTCCATGTATAATAATGCGCGCCATTGCCCTCAATGTATTACAATGCACCCCATAGTCCTCCATATTGTATAATGCATCTTCACACCCCTTCATATAATATAATGCACCCCATAGTCTTCCATGTATTATAATGTATCCCCCATACCCCTCCTTATATTATAATGCCACCTTTAGTCCTCCATATCGGGTAATGCCACCCATAGTCCTCCATATTGTAAAATTTATTCCCCATACCCCTCCATATATTATAGTGCATCCCATAGTCCTTCATGTATTATAATGCACCCTCCATTTTCCTCCATATTGTATAATATATCCCCCATACTGCGCTATGTATTATAGTGCAACCCATAGTCCTTCATGTATTATAATGCACCCTTTATAGTCCTCCATGTATTATAATGTAGCCCCCATAGTCCTCCATGTATTATTGTCGTGATGGGGCATACACGTTACTGAGGGGCATACACGTTACTGAGGGTGCATGGCAATGTTTCCTCCGGTATACAGTAATCATGCATCTTGACCCCAGACCCCCACTTCTATAATAAACAACTCCATGACCACATGCACTTAGAAAAATAATGTTTATTCCTGCTGGAAACATCAGGCTGCATTGAGAACATTGGAAATGATGTCATACTTGGAAGTAGCCCAAACACTTTAACATCTATCGTCCCGTAAGTAGAGTAGTACCACTGCTGGGCCCGGGTCACTTTCTCTAAAGGCAGTACTTCTGTTTTGTGACTGTGCCTGTTTGACTCCCTGTAGAGTGTCGACGCTGTGTAGAGCTGCTCACAAGCGGTAGCAACCACCAATGGCTGCTGCTTGCTTGTCTGCCACTGAGTCCAAAGCTCCTCTCACTCACTGGAAAGCTTCGTCAGCCATGGGGCGTGTCGTGTGCATACAAACTCAGCCAGATAGAGGAGCAACAGAGCAAGCAACAGTCCTCCTAGGATACTGTATAACTCAAAGCACACACACCACGGGCATCCGCCACCGTGCCCCTCCAGCTCACGGGCTCCATATCAATGGCTTGGCCTGCCTCTATTAGCGGTACGCCACTGCGTCATTGTTGTGAATACATTTTCCAGTTTGGGGCTCCCTCTTGTGGTCTGAGCTGGCGGTGCACTTGATGTGTGGAATGAAAGCCACACACCTGTTAAGGACATTCTGTAACCAGCTCTGCTCACTACCAGAACTCCTCTCAGATAAGTGGTCTTTGTACCTTTGCTGTTTGTTTTCCACTATCTTGTTGGTTTTTTTTTGCTTTTATACTAATGCTTGATTCCTATTTTGTCTGTGTGGAGTTCTTGGTGGAATGGGATCATTCCCTATTGGGAGTGTCTGTATATTTAGCTCCATGATTCTGCAAGGTATTGTGTTTTTCATGCTTGGTATTCAGTCCCTCATCTGTATTATTGTTTTTGAATCCCAGTTACATCAGAGTGCTGATACAGTGGGGGAGAGGTTGTGTGACCTCAGGATTTCTCCATATCAGACGTGCTGGTATATATTAGGGTTTTTACGGCTGCAGACAGTAGCTCTTTCCTATCCTTTCCGATAAAGATAGTTTGGGCCTCACCTTTGCTGAAATCTGTCTTTTCTAGATTTGTATTGTGTTTTTCTATATCACTGTAGCCTTTACATGTGGAGGGCTAACTATCTATCTTTGGGGACTGCTCCGAGGCAGATTAGCTTTCTTCTATCTCTATCTGACAGATTATTTTGTTCTCCGGCTTTGTCGAGGCGTCCATGTCATCGTAGGCACTAGAGATGAGCGAACCGGTCGCGGTTCGGCTCGAGTTCGGTTCGCCGAACGGGGGTCCCGTTCGAGTTCGGTTCGTCGAACGTTCGACGAACCAAACTCGAACCTATAGGCTATAATGGGAGGCAATCACAAACACATAAAAATGCATTATAAATGTACACAAACAGTTAATAAACATTGCCATAACACTTACCGGTCCCCGCGATCCCTTCTGCACTCTGTCTCCTGCCGCTATTCCATCCGATGATCGCTGAATGCTCCCGGTGACCGGCACTGCAGCAGTGAAGCAGGACCTATCGTGACGTCAAAATAGCCATGTGACTAGTCACGTGGCTATTATCTCATTGGCTACAGACTGGTCACATGACTATGACGCGTCATGTAGGACCTGCGAGTGCATCTCTCCGGTACACGGTGCACATATGTGTATCGCCGTGTACCGGCGACATGCTCTAGCACACGGTCGACTCCCCATTCCGTTAGGGACCGGCTGACACAGCCGGTCATTAACGGAGGTTGCCATAGCAACGCAGTTAGCGGTGACGTCACCGCTAACCGCGGCTCCGAGAGCACCGTTGCTATGGTAACGCGTCTATCAGCGTTACCGCTAGCAGCACTGATCACTCACGGAGTGAAGGCTGCACGCTGCTTCCCGATTGTAGTGAGGATTGTAGTGAGGATGGAGGTTCCTCAGCCCCAAGTGATGAGCTGGGTAAACTCATCCTCACTACAATCGTCACTACTACTACACTAGTGAGGATTGTAGTGAGGATGAGGTTCCTCAGCCCCAAGTGATGAGCTGGGTAAACTCATCCTCACTACAATCGTCACTACTACTACACTAGTGAGGATTGTAGTGAGGATGGAGGTTCCCCAGCCCCAAGTGATGAGCTGGGTAAACTCATCCTCACTACAATCGTCACTACTACTACACTAGTGAGGATTGTAGTGAGGATGAGGTTCCCCAGCCCCAAGTGATGAGCTAGGTAAACTCATCCTCACTACAATCGTCACTACTACTACACTAGAAAGAAAGAAGACAGAAGAGCAGGATCGTGGAGGGCTGACAGGGGGTAATAAAGATGGAGTCTCTAATGTGTCTGTGTATTTATTTCTATTAAAGTATTTTTTCTCTGTGTGGTGGTTTTTTTTAACCCTTTATTGGAGATTCTTAATGGCCGGGTCAAACGTGCCTGACATTAAAAATCTCTGGCTTAATACTGGCTAGTAAAACAAAGCCAGTATTAACTCATGATTACCCAACAAGCCACCCGGCTCCAGGGCTGTTGGAAGAGTTGGATACAGCGCCAGATGAGCGCCATTTTCTGGGACGGCTGCGGACTGAAATTCACAGCAGAGGCGCCCAGAAACCTCGGGCTAACCTGTGCTGCGGATTCCAATCCCCAGCTGCCTAGTTGTACCCGGCTGGACACAAAAATGGGGCGAAGCCCACGTCATTTGTTTTTTAATTATTTCATGAAATAAGTGAAATAATTAAAAAAAATGGGCTTACCTATATTTTTGGTTCCCAGCCGGGTACAAATAGGCAACTGGGGGTTGGAGGCAGCCCGTGGCTGCCTGCTGTACCTGGCTAGCATACAAAAATATGGCGAAGCCCACGTCATTTTTTTAGTGGGCAAAAAAATTCTGCATACAGTCCTGGATGGAGTATGCTGAGCCTTGTAGTTCTGCAGCTGCTGTCTGCTCTTCTTCATACAGACAGACAGCAGCTGCAGAACTACAAGGCTCAGCATACTCCATCCAGGACTGTATGCAGAAGTTTTTTGCCCCCTGAAAAAATTATGTGGGCTTCGCCATATTTTTGTATGCTAGCCAGGTACAGCAGGCAGGTACGGCTGCCCCCAACCCCCAGTTGCCTATTTGTACCCGGCTGGGAACCAAAAATAAAGGGAAGCCCTTTTTTTATTATTTCATGAATTTCATGAAATAATTAGAAAACAAATGACGTAGGCTTCGCCCCATTTTTGTGTCCAGCCAGGTACAACTAGGCAGCTGGGGATTGGAATCCGCAGCACAGGTTGGCCTGAGCTTTCTGGGCCCCACTGCTGCGAATTGCAGTCTGCAGCCGCCTCAGAAAATGGCATTTTCATAGAAGCGCCATCTTCTGGCGCTGTATCCAACTCTTCCAGCACCTGCCTGCTATACCTGGCTAGCATACAAAAATATGGCGAAGCTCACGTCCTTTTTTTGTAGTTTTTTGGCAAAAAAAATAAAAAATGCTTCCCTGGATTTTCCATTGCCAGTGAAGGTAACACCAAGTAGTGGGGGTTAGCAGCCAGTAGCTGCTTGGATTACCCTTACCTAGCAATACAAAAAATGCAGCGGGAGGCCATATATATTTTTTTTAATTATTTATTTAAATAACTAAAAACAAAATGGGCTTCCCTGTATTTTGATTGCTGGACATCACAGTGCTGTAAAAATAAATCTTTAAAAAAATGACGTAGCGGTCTGCGGTATTTTTGATTCTCAGCACAGATAAAGCAGACAGCTATGGGTTGCCACCCCAGTCTGCCTGCCGTTACCTTGGTTGGCAATCAAAATACAGGGAAGCCCATTAATTTTTTCTATTTAAAAAATAGTTAAAAAAAAAATGACGTTGGGTCCCCCCATTTTTGATAGCCAGCTAGGGTAAAGCAGACGGCTGTAGCCTGAAAACCACAGCTGGCAGCTTTACCGTGGTTGGGGATCCAATGTGGAGGTCCCCTCAGGCTCTTTTTTATAATTATTTTATAAATATTAATAATTACACAATAAAAGTAGGGTCCCCCCCAAATTGGATCACCAGCCAAGGTAAAGCGGACAGCTGTGGTCTGGTATTCTCAGGGTGGGAAGGTCCATAGTTATTGGGCCTTCACAGCCTAAAAATAGCAGGCCGCAGGCACCCCAGACGTGGCGCATCCACTAGATGCGCCAATCCTGGCGCTTCACCCCAGCTCATCCTGTGCCCTGGTGCAGTGGCAAACGGGGTAATAAATCGGGTTGATACTAGCTGTAAAGTCACCTGAGATCAAGCCCAGCAGTTTGTGATGTCATGGCGTCTATTAGATACCCAACATCATAAACTGTCAGTACTAACAAAAAAAAAAAATCGACAAAAGAAATTTATTTGAAAAAACAGTCCCCAAAACATTTCCTCTTTCACCAATTTATTGTAAGAAAAAAAATAAAGGGGTCCCACGACGACACTGGACCGTCTAGAATATGGGGGGGAGACACTCAGGGAACGTATCCCCCATTTTCTAGGAGTGCGGACCCTTCATGTGAGGAGTGTGGGTGCAATGAATCTGCACTCACTCTCCCCGGGTCCACAGCAGCAGAGTCCATGTCGTAATGGTTGCTACCAAAGCTGCAATGCCCTGCTCATGAGGTAAGGGCATGCCTAATCAGGAGAACTACTGTAGAGGAAGCTCTGCTCACTAGTATATAGGTGCTCAGAGGTAATAATAGATAAAATTAGTGAGTAGCCTCGGCACTCTAAATCTCCCAGACTAAGTCAGTAAGTCACAACGGATAGTAATGCAAAATCACTCTTTATTGGTCCGTATTAAGAAATAAAAAATTTTCATAAGCATATATGTTTTTGTCCAAAACAAGTTACAAATGACGTTTCGGCCTGAGCCTTCGTCAGATTGGACTTATCTGCATGTAATCATGAAAAATGACAATAATCAGTATCACATAAGAGTAAGAGAACAATAACATAAACTCGAACAATGTAGAGGTACAATTGGGATGCAGCAAAAAATTGCAACACAGCAAGAAATGAAACACATGATACAAATGTCATAATACAGTACAAGGACAATATAGTAATGACAAATATGGAGTCAGAGTAGGCTTAGACAGCTCTGGTACGAAAGAGATGTCAATCATAAAGTAACATGTGCAGTAGGTGTAGAGCTACACTATGCATGGCAGAGCTAATGGGTAGACCGACCATAGAAAAAGAACGGAGAAAAAGTGGAGAAAAAGTGGAGAAAAAGTGGAGAAAAAGTGAAGAAAAAGTGAAGAAAAAGTGGAGAAAAAGTGGAGAAAAAGTGGAGAAAAAGTGGAGAAAAAGTGGAGAAAAAGTGGAGAAAAAAATGGAGAAAAAGTGGAGAAAAAGTGGAGAAAAAGTGGAGAAGTGAAGAAGTGGAGAAGAAGTGGAGAAAAAGTGGAGCACCCTTTGGTGCCTTTCATGTGGCACTAAGGGGTGCTTAGCTTTGTAGTTAGCCAAAAAAATGAAAAAAAAATGACGTAGGGTTCCCCCTAGTTTTGTAGCCAGCTAGGGTAAAGCAGACGGCTGCAGCCTGCAGGCCACAGCTGGCAACCTCACCTTGGCTGGTAATCCAAAACTGAGGGCACCCCACGCTGTTATTTTAAATTAAATAAATAATTAAAAAAAAAACACGTAGGGGTCCCCCAAAATTGGATTACCAGCCAAGGTAAAGCAGACAGCTGAGGCCTGATATTCTCAGACTAGGGAGGTCCATGGTTATTGGACTCTCCCCAGCCTAAAAATAGCAGGCCGCAGCCGCCCCAGAAGTGGCGCATCCATTAGATGCGCCAATCCTGGTGCTTCGCCCCAGCTCATCCCGCGCCCTGGTGCGGTGGCAAACGGGGTAATATATGGGGTTAATACCAGATGTGTAATGTCACCTGGCATTAAGCCCTGGGGTTGGTGAGGTCAGGCATCTATCAGATACCCGACATCACCAACCCAGTCAGTAATAAAAAAAAATAGACGACAAACACATTTTTATTTGGAAAAACACTCCCAAAAACATTCCCTCTTTAACCAATTTATTAGAATGAAAAACAAATCCAGGTCTGGTGTAATCCAAGGGGTTGCCATGACGATCCACACTGTCCCAGTCAATGAAGAGCAGGATGTTCCCCATTGGCTGGGAGAGCAGTGCAGTGACCTGAGCTAACATCAATGGGTCAGCCCAGGTCACTGCAGGGCATGACAAGTGCTGCTGTCAGCGAGGTACATTACCTGCGCTGATCTCCAGCACACTGACAGCACCTGTCACTAAGTTCAATGACCGCCGCCTTCACAGCCAAGAATCGCGAGAGGCCCGTGACGTCACCGCTAGTCAGTCTCGGGTCGGAAGCGAGAGAAGGTGATGTGACAAGCGGCGGCCATGGAGGACAGTGACAGCGCTGAGGTCGGGATGGCGGGACTTCATCACCGCAGGCAGGGCCGGCTCCAGGTTTTTGTGGGCCCCGGGCGGAAGAGTCCCAGTGGGCCCCATAAACACGCAGACACACACACATACACAGATACATACACGTACATATACATATTTAAAGACAAACTCACAAAAATACATATAAACAGACAAATCTATACAGTCATATACACTGACATACATAGATACACATCATACATGCATACATACAGAGACACACACTGCTATGCTGCATACATACATACATACATACAGACACACACATTCTGCTCTGTATGCATACATACATATAGACAGACACACACACACTGCTCTGCTACATACATACATATAGACAGACACACACATACTGCTCTGCTGCATACATACATACAGACACACACACACACACTGCTCTGCTGCATACATACATACATACAGACAGACACGCATACTGCTCTGCTGCATACATACATGCATACATACATACAGACAGACACGCATACTGCTCTGCTGCATACATACATGCATACATACAGACACGCATACTGCTCTGCTGCATACATACATGCATACATACAGACAGACACACATACTGCTCTGCTGCATATATACATACATACATACAGACACGCATACTGCTCTGCTGCATATATACATACATACATACAGACACGTATACTGCTCTGCTGCATACATACATGCATACATACAGACACGCATATTGCTCTGCTGCATACATACATGCATACATACAGACAGACACGCATATTGCTCTGCTGCATACATACATGCATACATACAGACACGCATACTGCTCTGCTGCATACATACATGCATACATACAGACAGACACGCATATTGCTCTGCTGCATATATATATATACATACAGACACACATACTACTCTGCTACATATATACATACATACAGACACGTATACTGCTCTGCTGCATACATACATACATACAGACAGACACGCATATTGCTCTGCTGCATATATATATACATACATACACGCATACTACTCTGCTACATACATACATACATACAGACACGCATACTGCTCTGCTGCATATATACATACATACACGCATACTGCTCTGCTGCATATATATACATACATACATACATACAGACACGCATACTGCTCTGCTGCATATATACATACATACAAACAGACACGTATACTGCTCTGCTGCATACATACATGCATACATACAGACACGCATACTGCTCTGCTGCATACATACATGCATACATACAGACAGACACGCATATTGCTCTGCTGCATACATACATACATACATACAGACACGCATACTGCTCTGCTGCATACATACATACATACAGACAGACACGCATATTTCTCTGCTGCATATATATATACATACAGACACACATACTACTCTGCTACATATATACATACATACAGACACGTATACTGCTCTGCTGCATACATACATACATACAGACAGACACGCATATTGCTCTGCTGCATATATATATATACATACATACACGCATACTACTCTGCTACATATATACATACATACATACATACAGACACGCATACTGCTCTGCTGCATATATACATACATACACGCATACTGCTCTGCTGCATATATACATACATACATACAGACACGTATACTGCTCTGCTGCATACATACATGCATACATACAGACACGTATACTGCTCTGCTGCATACATGCATACATACAGACACGCATACTGCTCTGCTGCATACATACATGCATACATACAGACAGACACGCATATTGCTCTGCTGCATGCATACATACATACACGCATACTGCTCTGCTGCATATATACATACATACATACAGACACGCATACTGCTCTGCTGCATATATACATACATACATACACGTATACTGCTCTGCTGCATACATACATGCATACATACAGACAGACACGCATATTGCTCTGCTGCATATATATATACATACAGACACGCATACTACTCTGCTACATATATACATACATACAGACACGTATACTGCTCTGCTGCATACATACATGCATACATACAGACACGCATACTACTCTGCTACATATATACATACATACAGACACGCATACTGCTCTGCTGCATACATACATGCATACATACAGACAGACACGCATATTGCTCTGATGCATATATATACATACATACAGACACGCATACTACTCTGCTACATATATACATACATACATACAGACACGCATACTGCTCTGCTGCATATATACATACATACATACAGACACGCATACTGCTCTGCTGCATATATACATACATACAGACACGCATACTGCTCTGCTGCATACATACATGCATACATACAGACACGCATACTACTCTGCTACATATATACATACATACAGACACGCATACTGCTCTGCTGCATATATACATACATACAGACACGCATACTGCTCTGCTGCATATATACATACATACAGACACGCATACTGCTCTGCTGCATATATACATACATACAGACACGCATACTGCTCTGCTGCATACATACATGCATACATACAGACACGCATACTACTCTGCTACATATATACATACATACAGACACGCATACTGCTCTGCTGCATATATACATACATACATACAGACACGCATACTGCTCTGCTGCATATATACATACATATAGACACGCATACTGCTCTGCTGCATGCATACATACAAACACACACCTTGCTCTGCGGGGCCCACACACGCGGCTCCGGGGGCCACACACACGGCTCTGCGGGGCCCACACACGCACGGGGGGACAGGGAGGGGCGGGGAGGGAGTGATGTCCCACATACTGATCAGGTCACGGTGCAGATGGGGCCCACACAGCGCCGGAGGGAAGCGATTTGCTGGGGGTCGCTGGCTGGCACTGTGACTCCTTCATCTGTGCGACCGAGCAGGAAGTGTGGGCTTCCTGCACGTAGCTAGGATAAACATCGGGTTACTAACCAAAGTGCTTTGCTTGGATACCCGATGTTTATCTTGGTTACCAGCTTCTGGCAGGCTGCCAGCGATGGCTCCTGCACACTGTAGCTGTAAAAAGCCCTGCTTTTTGCTGCTAGAACCGTTCTCGAACGTATCTAGAACTATCGAGCTTTTGCAAAAAGCTCGAGTTCTAGTTCGATCTCGAACAGCCCCCAAAATCACTCGAGCCTAGAACTGGAGAACCTCGAACCGCGCTCAACTCTAGTAGGCACGCCCCACGGCTACTTCTAGTTGTGTGTCAGGATTAGGTCTGCAGTCCGTTAAGGTTCCAGCCACTCTGTTACCTTTTGGGATTCCACATTTTTTTATCCTCCTCGGTCCCTGAATCATAACAATCGTTCCCAGTAGCACATTGTCCTTTGTACGTACAGTATGTGCTGTCAAGAACAATGACAGTCTGTGCACTCAGTCTGTGAGTGTTTTATTGCCAATCATTCAATGTGCACGTATGTTGTTGAGAGCCTGTCTAAACAGGCTGTTAAATAACCATTTTCAGAGTGCTAGGCAGCTGCTGAGAAGAACCAAAATATCTACATCTCTACAAATAGCAAGTGTGAACAGGTGATAGCTGCTAAAACAACACAAAATACCAATAAAAGGAAATAGCAGCACTGTATAAGCCTCAAGCATAGAATATATGAAATTTGGCTGCTGTTTTTTAGCACCCGATTAGAGGAGGCTGCTTTTTATAAAGCTGTGAAATTTGCATCATCTGATCTTTCTTAACGATGATAGTGAACAAACCATAACCCTAACAGGCTAATGGTCAATTTATTTGAGCACACAAATCTCCAAAATTATCCAAACTTTTGCATCTGCCCATTTTCCTTTTTTCAATTTTTAAAATGTAAAAGATTACTTTTTTTATTTGTTTATTTTTTTACCTAAAGTATAAAGGAAATGTGTAATTTGTAACGTTATGCCTTTTAGAGTTCAATTTATGTTTAACTTGCTTAATTGTTCACGATAACAGTAATTTTTACCAGGGCTGCCCAAACTTTTACATGCCACTTTATGTATTCCTCTTGTTGTGATCTTTTTTCGGCATGTGAATACATTATTTTTTTCTACTAAGCATCAGCCAGATCGCTTTCAAGCAGCTGCCTAGCTAAAAGACAAATAATGATTTTTAAGTCAGAAGGACTTTACTTTTAAATGGTATGACGAGGCTACTCACTCAGCTTGAGGTAATGACCGTAACCGTTCCTGTTTAAACAGTCTGACTGGTTTATTCACAGGTCTCATAAATCGCTCCAGGGAAAAACATAAAACAAGCCTTTTCTTGCATAAAGATACAAAAACAAGAGAATAACAAGTCCATGCTATTGCAGGGTCACCCGCTCACGATCAGCAGTCCACTCCTCACTCAGAGCTTCTCTTTGAAGGTGTAGCAACATCACCCACACACCCCATAAAAAACTACTGGTCTCCTTTTTAATAAAATACCACACCCAAAAGTGGAGGTATGTGAACAGCCAGACCCGCCTTTCTCTCCAGCTGTTTGTAAAGCCTGGCCCTAATATGCTCTAATATATTTTTTTATTACTACATGTACTAGAGCTTACTCCCGGACTTACATCATAGAAGATAACCTCCCATTGACTATGCGACCAGCAGTCATCTTACAAGGGGTTTTATTAAAATCTTGACAGCCATCATCCATATCCCCACTGCTTTGTGAGTGGAGAGAAGTTAATAAATTGTCCACTACATTTCCCCAGTAGTGGCTACTAAATGAGAGCATATAGCTGATTAAATCATGTGTCACAAAATTTGCTTTTTGACAGATAGCACTATTTTAGTTAGGTGTAAGTGGCTGTTATTCATTAATGACTAGTGATGGGTGAGCACTAAAATGCTTGATTCGAGCTGGTCAGACGCTCATATGAGCTTGATGCAAGTAACGAACATTATGGAAAGTCAATGATTGGCGTGTTTGGGTCTCTTCCCACATACAGCCAGCCATAAACAGATCATTTCCGGCGGGAGGGTGTTTTGTTTTTTTTATGTTGGTCACAATATGTTAGATAATGTTTTTTTATCACCAGGAGAGCCATTCAGTGTCTGAGGTGTCTGCACACATTATGCAGTGAAGCAAGACTGTGCGTTGTGGTCATTGTTTCATGGATGAAATATGCGAGCACCTGTGATATGCGGTTGAGTTCCTTTAGTACCTGAGTGCGCTAATGCTTGATCGAGTAACATGCAGTGCCGAGCACATTTGCCCATCACTGTTAGTTACCCATGCTTGCATTTTTCAGCTGCTCAAAGCTTTTTGCTAGTCTTTGCTCCACTGCTTATCTGGGAAAAACGTTGTGTTGAATAAAAATGTTGTGTTGACATGATTGAAACATTGGATGGGGCATGCCTCCAAGCTAACGCAATCTGTCATCGGAAATGTATTGTCTCAGGCGGCTCCTGCAAGACTGTAAACCTTTACATTACTGTACATTAAAGTACCTCAGCTGCGTAGAAGAAATGGTAGAGGTTGAATGAAGGACATTGGGGGCAGAATACGTGGCCTTTGTGTGGAAAGCTTTGAGGAATAATTCAATATTGATCACAAATCTAGAATCCCATCTTTTTTTAATTTTGAGTGGCTTGAATGGCTGCAGCACTCAGAAAACCGGCATTGAGTCAGGTAATTAAATATAAACCCGGACATAAAGGAAAGTATGACTGTCGCATTGTGTAGGAGGATGTGCGTGCAGGATATTAGCATGCTTTACTGTAACAAATGATGTGAGTGAATGATTTTATAACTTTCATGTACATTACAGTGTATGTTTGGGTATAATATAAAGAGTATATAGAGAGACTATACACAGAGAGGCTCTAAAACATCCTTAACTCTGCTGCCTGACTGATCCACCTCTCTCCTCAATACCACCCCGCTTCTCCCCTCTGCATGTCCCTCCACTGGCTCCCAATCTTCCACCGTATCCAATTCAAACTACTAACACTGACCTACAAAGCTGTGCATAATCTGTCTCCTCCGTATATCTCCGAACTAATCTCCCACTACACTCCAACACGTCACCTCCGGTCCTCCCAAGATTTCCTTCTCTCCTCCTCTCTCATTCGCTCCTCACGCAACCGACTCCAAGACTTCTCCCGAGCATCCCCAGTCTCCTGGAACTCGCTGCCTCAACACGTCAGACTATCCCCTACCCTTGCAAACTTCAAACGGAACCTGAAAACCCACCTGTTCAGAAATGCCTACAATCTACAATGAACTCACTGCCGCCCAACCACCGTGCGGATCTGCCGCCCGACGACTGTGCGGAGCTGCCGCCCGACCACCGTGCGGAGCTGCCGCCCAATCCACACCCCACCTACTGTCTCCTCCCCATAATCCTATAGAATGTAAGCCCGCAAGGGTAGGGCCCTCTTCCCTCTGTACTAGTCGGTCTACTGTAACTTGTATATGTATTTTGTATGTAACCCCCTTCTCATGTACAGCACCATGGAATTAATGGTGATCTATAAATAAATAAATAATAATAATAATAATAATAATAATAATAATAATAATAATAATAATAATAATAAAACATAATAAATATGGTGCAAGTCATGAAAGACTGTGTTCTTTTCTTATGGCTTATTTTGCTTCATACATAAACCTCATTTTCTTCTCTTTTACAATATCTACTTGACTTTACTCAGCAGCCCACCTAAGATCATTTCGATTTTTTACAGTATACTTAGGTGGGATGCCGAACAAAACATCCACTCTGTTCATGGAAGAATCTTCTTGCCTCACTGCTAAAATAAACCAAGATTGGCAGGTCCAAAAGAAAAAGGAATCTGGATGCGTCCATGTGTTAGTCAGCCAATCTGACATGCATCCGATAGAGCATGTGCTTTTACAGATTTTCCGAGTGAGACAACATTTCCCAGATCAAGGTAGACCTCATTGATTCCATGCCAACTGGATTGAAGGGGTTGTCCGCTACTTAACTAATTAAATATCGTTCAGCTTCATAAAATATTTTGTAGGTGTAACTTCAGGCAGGGATCAAGGTGGCATACATAAGGTGATGCATGTATTGGACCAGGACTTTTCAAACTTTTTTTCTACTAAAGCCTCATCAGGTAGCACAAGGTGATGCCATCTCACCATCTGTCTTGGAGACCAGTCATAAATTCAGAATATCTCATAATTTTCCTTTTGTCTCCTGGACATTATGAATCATAAATGTTACTAACTCAGAGATTACGACATCTATAGAAAGTGTTATGCGGTTTAGAATAATTAATGGGGCATTATACACTTTGAGACTGTTGTATTGAACTACTTCTTATTCTTTACCTCCACATTTAGTGACGCCTTTAACAGGTTCCATTTTCAAATATCTTATTAGGGAATTCTTTATTTAGGGCAATCCCATGTTTACAAGGCAGAGCAGCTATAAAGAGCCCCTCTACCTACATTATGCCTACAGCCCATTGATTTTAATAGGAACTGTGAGATGCCTCATTTCCCTTGTGGTGGTACTGTGGGAAAGAGTGGAACGCAGTCCAAATGAACACAATGTGTTCCTTTATTCAATCATTTGTTGTGCCCGTGTAGTCGAGGTTCTTGTAGCGAGCATTCTGTTTTGTTCTGAATTAAATTATGCTGCTTTTATATAACTTCTAGTTTAATTGTACAAGTTACAAAAAGTATATTTGATAAAATAACGACTAATTGTCACATTTCATGAGGAACTGAATACAAGCCATTTCCCTTTATTATAATCTATACCACGTAGGCACTGAGTGCATTGTCCTTCGGCTGCTTCACTGGACAGGAAATCTGCTGGATGTAGAGAAATACCTCTTGTTTATTACTAAAGTTTTCAGCTATTAAAAGTAGTAGATTTTTAAAGTGATGTCTCTTTGAATAAACGAGTCAGTGAATAACCACCCATGACCTTAACCTACATCACTTTAATTCAATTTCAATGAGAAAAGTTACTCACCGTGTCTTCCGATAGAGATTTTCTAACATGGTGCAAACTCAGTGCAGGAAAACGGCGCTTCCACTGTTGGACACTCTTGTTACCTTTCATTGTCCATTACTTCACCAAGTGGTGAGGCATGGCATTACAAGTTAACATTATGATGAGGTTGTCATGATCCATAAATTACACAGATGGCCATAAACACATATAGTACTTATTAACTGGACATATTGAATAGAGTCAACACATTTTCCTCTTCTACCATGAATGATTTGTATATAAATTACTAATATATATTCTTGGTAAGCATCATTGACCTTAGTTTACTGTCATGTGGTTTTGGACAAAGTTCGCCCACTGTTGTGGCAGCATTGTGCAGATTGCAGATGCTGACACTCCACTGGATGATTTCTCTGATGTTTGGGATCAACACAGGCAGACTCGGGCATCGACCTGCTGTGTGCTGATTCATAGGCAGGCTAGCAAGAGTAAAGGGCCATTTACACGCTGTGATATCGCTAACGATATATCGTTGGGGTCACGGTGTTTGTGACGCACATCCAGCGCCGTTAGCGACATCGCAGCGTGTGACAGGCAGGAGCGACCTTAAATGATCGCAAAAGAGACAAAAATCATTGGTATATGAGAGGTCGTTCATTTACCAAAAATCGTTGTCTCGTACGTAGCGAGGTTGTTCCTCGTTCCTGCGGCATCACACATCGCTATGTGTGACACCGCAGGAGCGACGATCATCTCCTTACCTCCGTCCACCGGCAATGAGGAAGGAAGGAGATGGGCGGCATGTTCCGACCGCTCATCTCCGCCCCTCCTTTGCTATTGGACGGCCGTTTTGTGATGTCGCTGTGACGCCAAACGCCCCTCCCCCTTGAAGGAGGGATTGTTCAGCGGGCACAGCGACATCGCAGAACAGGTATGTGCGTGTGACGCTGCCGAAGCGATAATGTTCGCTATGGCAGCGATCACCACATATCGCACCAACGACGGGGGAGGGTGCTAACACTCGCGACATCGCTAGCAATTGCTAGCGATGTCGCAGTGTATAAAGAAGCTTTTAATCTCTGCTAGTTTGTATGCTTTTTTAATCACATGTTGTGAGAAGACCTATCACATCTGCTCACCTCCTATTTATACTATTGGAATCCTTCTAAACATGCCAGCTAAAGTTTATTCTGTGTTGATCTGTGAGGTGTGGTTTCCCAGACTCTCTCTGGTGATAGTTGTGCTTAGTTGTGTTTTTTGTGTTGTGCTATTGTGAAGTGTGCCCCTGTTTTGTACTTCCTTGCTGCTCTTGCTTTCCTCCTGGATCTCTTATTGTCTTTTACTTTGTGTGTGTATGATGTGTGACAAGAGTTTTAGGTTTTCCTTTGCCTGTCTTTATCTGTGGTTTCCTGTCCTGTCCCTCCCTGGTGGGTGGGGGAAGGAGAATTAGATCAGGGCTGGTCATTAGCAGGGCCAGGGAGGGGACTCAGGCCTCTCCACCATTAGGAGTATCCTTGAGGTTAGGGGACCGCGTAGGGTCCCCTAGCTTGAGGGACAGCTTAGGAGCCCCAGTTCTCTGCTATCCCAAAATCATTGTGACGTTGAGTCTCCCCTATTCAAGCATTACTGCTAACTTTGGGTTGGTGAAAGGTCTAGTCTGTTTGGGGGCTGAGACCTTACTTCTTGCCTTTGGGCAGTTTGTCATGAATGATGAGCAACATTTCAAGGAAGGATACTGTTGTCTGCTAAATATTTTAATTTTTGCCTTATGAATAATGTAAACAAATCTAGAGTTAAATTGTTTATTGGTAGTTGGTTTTTTTCTATTCTGATAATGTATGTAACTTCCATGTCATTTTGTATAGCTTAATCAAAGCTTTATTGTGTATTGTTGCTCCCTTAGGGTTGGTGAACGGCAAAGTATGTTGGAGAAGGAGCTAAAGAATTTCCAGGTGTTGGTCAAAGACCATGAGAACTTCATGAAGTGGATCCAGGAAGCTGAGACCACCGTGAATGTCCTCATGGATGCATCGCAACGTGAGGGCGTCCAGCAAGATGTGAATCGTTTAAGACAGCTCAAAATGCAGCTACAGGTAAGACCCATCATGGTAGATGAGCCCCATTCTCTTGTTGGAATACCCATCATGGTAGATGAGCCCCATTCTCTTGTTGGAATACCCACCAGGAGAGATGAGCACCATTCTCTTGTTGAAATAACCACCATGGGAGATGAGCACCATGCTCTTGTTGGAAGACCCACCAAGGAAGCCGAGCGCTAATCTCCCATTGGAACCACATGTTTTTAAGCTTGTATATTACATCGGGAAGTGTTTTAATGTTCTGTGGATCTAAAGTGGAACCCTTATCCTAGACATCCATCTGCTGTATAGTATTTTTTTTACTTCTCAAACTATATAATTCCATTTGCAATCTGTAATGCTCTATTAATAAGAATGCTTAATTCTGATGAACAGCTGACGGAGGTTCAGCTATGAAAAATAGGTTGCTTTGATTATGTCCTCTGTGGATTTCCTCAGGGTGAGGAATCAATATATGTCAGAAAATATTACATTTGTTTTCTGCTGAAGAATCCTGGTGGACTAAAATATTGAGCAATGGCTATCAATAATAATAGAAAAAATATTTTTCTTTTACATTGTGAAGATGATGTTGTAGGTGAGAAAACATTGATCAATATCTGCGAGCAGTTCTAGGAGCTGGAGAGATGCTCCCTGTATTCCATTGATGTTGTATTTACAGTTAATTTGCTTAATATTGATGGGTCAGAATTCATTACCTTATGTTGAACTACAATTAAAAAGACATCTATTGTAATATCCAGTCTAAAGGCCGCTTTACACGCTGCGATATCGGTACCGATATCGCTAGCATGGGTACCCGCCCCCATCTGTTGTGCGACACGGGCAAATCGCTGCCCGTGCTGCACAACATCGCCCAGACCCGTCACACATACTTACCTGCCCAGCGACGTCGCTGTGACCGGCGAACCGCCTCCTTTCTAAGGGAGCGGTCCGTGCGGCGTCACAGCGACGTCACTGAGCGGCCGCCCAATAGAAGCGGAGGGGCGGAGATGAGCGGGACGTAACATCCGGCCCACCTCCTTCCTTCCTCATAGCGGCCGGGAGGCAGGTAAGGAGAGCTTCCTCGTTCCTGTGGTGTTACACGGAGCGATGTGTGCTGCCGCAGCAACGAGGGACAGCATCGTTACTGCTGCAGTAACGATTTTTGAGAATGGACCCCCATGTCACCGATGAGCGATTTTGCACGTTTTTGCGACGATGCAAAATCGCTCATCACTGTCACACGCAAAACATCGCTAAAGCGGCCGGATGTGCGTCACAAATTCCGTGACCCCAACGACTCCGCATTAGTGACATCGTAGCGTGTAAAGACCCCTTTAGATTGCTGAGGAATTTGCATGATTCCTGCATGCAGAGTATCACTTATGTGATTGGTGGGTGATACATGAAAATAAATAACCATTTCCATTAAAGAGGACCTGAGTTATCATTTCAGTAAGTATTTTTACATTCCATGAATTAATAATTCTAGAGCATCTTTTCTTATAGCTGAGTTCTGCTGTTTCTCTGTTAGCCCTCCTGAATATTTATAAATACATTTTCAGCTGGGTGTTACTATTCACCTTGCCAAAGGGGAGTGTCCAGGCTCGGACTGGCCCACAGGGGAACAGGAAAATCCCCTGGTAGGCCCTGTGCCGAAGTGAACCACTTACATAGAAGTACAGATAAATGAGTGAATGAGGGGTATGTAATATTTGCATGTAGCTGATGAGTGGGACTCCAGAGTCAGTGTAAGGCTAAGTTCACACAGGGCATCTTTTGCTGCGTTTTTGAGGTCACAAAGATGCACCTAAATCCATGCATTTCCTTCTCCCAGCAAAGTCTGAGATTTCGATTTTGCTGTCTACACTGGGCATCTTTTGTTGGCTGCGATTTTTAAGATGCACCCAAGATGCAGCATGTCAATACTTTTTGCGTTTTTACTGCGTTTTTCAGCCCTTCCAGTCAATAGATTTGACTTAAAAAACGCAGTGGGCAAAACGCAGTAAAAACACGTTAAAAATCCGGTAAAACGCATTGCGTTTTTGCCGCGGTGCGTTGTTAGTGCATTTTAAGATGCACTCACAAAAAAGATGCTGCGTGTGAACATGGACTTACTGGTGGGCCCTTGGCAGCTCACGCCAAAATCGGGAGTGTCCCTGCACAATCAGTGCTGATAGGGCAATGTCAGCCAGTGTAGGGACAACACCTCCCCCCTCCTTTCTGGTAACACCCAGTTTATTCATAAGTTTCTAAAAGGAAAAACCTAAAGTCTGCCATCCCGATTTTTTTAAGTGCGGTTGCCGGTTTTCCTACTACACGTGTGTGCAGTCATTACCTAGGAATTATGTTGAAATGTGTCATTTTCCTCAAAAGTAATGAATGATCCTCATTGATATTAATATTGAGAGCGTCACTAAGTAATAATCACAATTCGTTCCTTCATTTCCCATAGTTTGACTTCTGAGATTTGTATAGAACCGGGCAGTGTTATTTTGTCACATTTGATGAGTTTGTAGAATCGGTCCAGGCCGGTACTCGGTGACGGCTAATGATTGAAATCAGTGGTAATCTGCATCATTGCTAATGAATCTTGACATTAAAGAGATGTTAATTATCTAATGTCTTATGGTCAAGTGGAGTGCGGTACCCTTGATGGTAGATAGCAGTGACTAATTTGTATCTTCAGCATTTTACCTGTGGCTAATTATAGTGTATTTACTATGTATACTATAGTATATACATTAGCCAGTGTATACTGCCATGCCAACAGGCGCCCAAATAGTATGCATAGGTCCTGCATTTATCAGAATTTGAGTGTGAGGCTAAGATTACACGTTGAGTAATTGCTGCATTTTTTTCATTCCTCAAAAAGTGCAGCTTCTTAAAGTACCAGCAGAGTATAGGAATAGAAATTGCATTCACACTGTGCTTTTTTTATACTGCATAGTCACCCGCGGTGCGTTTTTGAACCCTGCAACTTGTCATTTTCTTTTGGAGTAAATATGTGTTTTATTTGTACATTTTCCCCATAGATTTGAATGACATGAATAAAATCCTCACGTTAAAAAAACGCATATGAGGATTTATTGTGTTTCTGCAGCAAAAACACATTAAGAAATGTTCAATCTGCAATTGACTTTATCAGTAAGGTTTTAGCAAAGCTAAGTTACTAGACATTTCAAAAGTTAAAGGGTATATCCATGACCTAAAAAGAAAATGTGCCTAAGCACCCACAGGCAGGTAGTTGCTGCCTACCTGCCTGTTGTGCCTGGTGCCGTTCTTCTCTGGCACATATCATTCCAGTTGGCAATTCAGCTTCTTCCACTGATGTCTCGTGAGAGTGGTGGCTTCCTTTCCGCTCTGCTCTGTAGATAGTGCGGGACAGCCAATGTCATTCTGATTTTCACAGTTAAGCTATGTGCCCACGTTGCGTTCTGTCCCTGCAGAAATTTCTGCAGCGATTTGAACAGCACACGTGCATTTCAAATCGCTGCAGAAACACTGCGTACTGAAAAGCCGATTTCATGCACTCTGGATGCAGCCCCCACCATAGACAGAGCGGGGGCTGCATCCAAAGCGCACGAAAGAAGTGACATGTTGCTTTTTAGAACGCAGAGATTTGGCAGCATGCAAATCGCTGCGTTCTAAAACGCAACGTGCGCATGGATTCTGCACGATCTTCATAGATTGTGCTGGGGACGCAGGACGCATGCAGTTACGCTGCGGTGCAGAACACAGCATAACTGCATGCAATATGCACACGTGGGCACAGAGCCTTAAAGAGGAGCACCCGCCAGGATTTTCATATATAAACTAAAGCCAGTGCTATACTAGTGCGATTATACTGAATCTATACATAACTTTAGTTGTGAGATCGGATGTATAGTTTCTAAAATATAGGCAAGTAAAATTTGTGAAATACACTGTTACTTCATTGATAAGTGCTGCAGAATATCTAATAGGTGGGTCGGGTTTTGCTAGTTATTCTCTCCCCTGTCTGCCTGCCTGTCCTTCCTCCCCCCTGTCCTTCCTCCCCCCTGTCCTTCCTCTCTCCATCCTCCCCCTGTAATAACATAGACAGGGGGAGGAAGGCCAGGCAGCAGACAGGGACTGGAATAACTAGCAAAACCCGACCCACCTATTAGCTATTCTGTAGCTGCTATCAATCAAGTAATAGTGTATTTCACAACCTTTACTTGCCTGTATTTCAGAAAGTATACATCCAATCTCACAACTTAAGGTATGTTTAGAATCAGCATGATACCCTGTTTCCCCGAAAATAAGACACTGTCTTATATTTTTTTTTGCCCTGAAAAAAGCGCTATGTCTTATTTTGGGGGGGGGGTGTCTTATTCTCGAGGAGACATGGTTGGGGGTAAGTTTAACCCCACAAAAAGCAAAAAAGCACCCATCCCAGGATTGTCATACTTACCAGCCCAGGGCGTCTGTATGGCTCCCAGATCCTCCTGTGATCTCCTCCCCTGCGTCTGGCTGACATCAGATCACACACACGCACACACACAAACACACACATCACACATCATTTCTCCCTGTGATCTCCCTGCAGCTGGGCTCCCCTGCGTCTGGCCGACACTCACACAACAGAACAGTCACACATTAGACAGCACACACACACACATCACTTCTCCCTGTGCCCTCCTGTGGGTGGTCCCAGCAGCTGTGCTGCACGCTGTCCTCCTCTGCCTCCTGCCGACACTCGCAGATCCGATCGCGTGCATTCACACACACACACACACACACTCACACATCTGATTGCATACACTTATATTATTATTATTATTATTATTATTATTATTGTTTATTTATAGAGCACCATTGATTCCATGGTGCTGTACATGAGGGGGTTACATACAGAATACATATACAAGTTACAATAGACAGACTGGTACAGAGGGAAGAGGGCCCTGCCCTTGCGGGCTTACATCCTAAAGGATTTTGGGGAGGAGACAGTAGGTGGGGTGTAGGTGGGGCGGCAGCTCCGCACGGTGGTGGGGCGGCAGCTCCGCACGGTGGTGGGGCGGCAGCTCCGCACGGTGGTGGGGCGGCAGCTCCGCACGGTGGTGGGGCGGCAGCTCCGCACGGTGGTGGGGCGGCAGCTCCGCACGGTGGTGGGGCAGTGGCGTCATTGTAGATTATAGGCATTTCTGAACAGATGAGTTTTCAGAGTCCGTTTGAAGTTTGCAAGTGTAGTAGATAGTCTGATGTGTTGAGGCAGTGAGTTCCAGGAGACTGGGGATGCTCGGGAGAAGTCTTGGAGTCGGTTGCATGAGGAGCGAATGAGAGAGGAGGAGAGAAGGAGATCTTGGGAGGACCGGAGGTTACGTTTTGGAGTGTAGTGAGTGATTAGTTCAGAGATATATGGAGGAGACAGATTATGGATAGCTTTGTAGGTCAGGGTTAGTAGTTTGAATTGGATACACTTATACACACTCACACTCACAATATCGCACATACGTGCTCACACACTCACAACATCCGGCAGGTCCTGGAAGATCACTGCAGGCACAGTATCGCTGCCGAGAAGCAAGCGATATCACTGGATGATCTGTAGAGTGTGTGTGTGTGTGTGTGTGTATGTGTGTGTGTGTGTGTGTGTGTGTGTGTGTGTGTGTGTTTGTGTGATCTAATGTGTGTGTGTGTTCTGCCGCAGGACCTTGCTGCGCTCACCTGCTCCCGGTTGGCGTCTGGTAAGTATGATCGGGGGTCTTCTTTCTTCTGTCTTCTCTCTTCTGGGGATGCCCGCTGTCTATAATGAAGTGTCCTCCAGTGTCATTAATTTTTTCACCGCTGCATGACACTTCATTATTGACCGCGGCAAGGTCTTATTTTCAGGGGATGTCTTATATTAAAGCTTCCCTGAAAACTCCTGGGAGGTCTTATTTTCGGGGGAGGTCTTATTTTCAGGCAAACATGGTAGTGCCTGTATAATACTGGCTTTAGTTTATATATGAAAATCCTGATGGTTGGTCCTCTTTAAGCAGCAGAGAGCTGGCTGTTAACCAGCATGATGTTGGCTGTCCCTCCTATCTACAGGGCAGAGGGGAAAGGATGCCTCTGCTCTGTTGACAAAGCCACGGTATCGGCCTGCGAACGCTGTGTGTCAGCGAAGAATGGCACCGGGCACAACAAGCAGACAGGTAGCAAGTACCTCCCTGTTAGTGTTTAGGTACATTTTTTTATTAACGTTTTAGATCTAGCATTCAAGACATGTCATAAGAAAAGAAGACGAGACCTGCAGCTGAAGAAATGCGCTACAAATGCCTGTAACTGAATTTAGCTAATTAGGCCAGAAATGGTGCAGAAAATCTGTAACCTGAAAAACTCACAAAATACTCATTGTGGGAACATAGCCTTAGGATTCTCAATTAAATTCATGCTACAAGCCTTCCGTGTTGGCCACTGTGGATGTCAGTCTGTAGTTTGCCTATGGATATGATAAACCCAATGGCTGACGGGCTGGTAACCTTTCAGACTGAATGCCCAGAAGTTTCTCTGCTCTATTTGCTTTTCATTACCATCATCTATGGTCCATTCAGGCAATTTTATCCTATTAATAGTATAAATAGAGAATAATGGCTGATATAGTTCTACAATTGTAACAACTTTTAATTTGCACGCTTGGTGACTTTTGCATTAAATTCTGAAGGCTGCATTGTTATGATTGTTTTATAGCTTAGAAAGTAATAGAATGACTTTAATGTACGTGATGACAGAGCTATTTCAATCAAATTCTCCACTTTATCTAAGGCGCTTTAGTTGTGCCGTTATCTTTACACTTAAATGGGGGAATTTATCAGCTCTTCTATGCTAAAACAAATTGCATTAAAAATGTGCTAAACTGGTCTCCATTAATTTGCACAAACATTTATGAGACTGAGTCATTAAGCCTGACCTTTTCCAGTCTTAATGAAGGGTTTGCTGGGGTAGGATGCCCGGATTTTTCTCATTGTGCATCCACATAAAGGCTACTCCAGTCTGAGACTAGAGTTAGTATTTTTGATGTAAAAAAAACGCAAACACTTTTACCGAATTTGATGAGCGAGTGTAGCAACACACCATTCCGCCTTTGTTTCTCCCCAGCTTCACCCATTTAGTCATAGCTGCTACAATCTTTCATGAAAACGCCAAGAGTTGCACAACTCTGACTTTTCAACGTATTTTGTGCCAGTTTTGTTGCATAATGTTATGCGCAATAAAGTTCACAAGATAAATAAAGAAAACTAAGGTCTTACTAAATACTACTACACCTGATCTTCCTTGTTCTTGTACAGACAAGAGGTCCCAGTTGTGCAGTCCCTAAAGGCCCCTGCGCAGACTGAAACTACTCTAAACCGGTTACTAAATTGACCTCCCTGATTTTAGCTTCCTAATCTGCCATTAGGGGTATTACATTCTCCCTAAAGAATCCAGTGTAAGGTGCAGCGTAAAGAATAAGTAAAGCCGAAATAGCTCATATCTGCACATGTCTCACGCCGACATGTCCGTTTTCTCTCCGGTATCACAGGTGTCAAACGGAACGCAAACGGGTCACACGTAACACACACGGACCACACGGATGTGTTCTATGTGTCACGCACCGGAGAAAAGACATGTGTCTGTGAGAAAAAAAAACAAACCTTTACTCACCTTCTCCAGCCCTGCAGTCTCTGCCGCTGCTGTCACTTGCTGCTGACCGCCGCTCATTATGCTCTTTGAATATTCACTTCACTGCGGCCAGAAGCTGCAGCAGCGGGGAGTCGGCAGGACCGGAGACCAAAGATCAGCACCACGGACAGCGACGCCAGGGACAGGTGAGCAGAAAGTTCCCGTTCTCCGTGTGTTGTCACGGATAACACACGGATAACACACATGTGCCATCAACACGGCTCTCGGAGGGCAATATGCACCTTTGACACGTCCGTGAAAAATGTGCGTGGTTTTTCACGAACGTGTGAGAGAGGCCTTACAATGTTTTTGACATTTCATCTGAGAGCTGAGTAATGTAGAGAAAGAGACTCTGATTCCTGCGACTCCTCTCTCAGCATGAGATTATCACTAGAGGATTAGTAACCTGCTGCCATGTAGTCCTCTATATTTATGAGCACTGTATAACCCCGCCCCACCACTGATTCTACACTGCATAGGCAGAAAGCTGTCCCCACGTGCTACCCCGGTCCTCTGGTAATCCGTCGTCCTGGTAGGTGCATTGCCCTTTAGGCTATACTTGGAACTACTTTGGCTCATTAGGCCACCTTTACATTCTTGGGCTTTCATCTACCTGTTGGTTATTTTAACCCTGGGAAGGTTTCTTAGATCTTTTGGAGACTTGTTCCCCCTGACTTGTTTTCCGGGACACGTGGGGTGTTTCCCCTCCAGCACCTCTTCTCCTTGGTCCTTTCTCTATGTCTTTCGTTATATGTTTTTGATATCCCTACAGCATTATATAAATAAAATGTTTTGTACATTTATAACTATGGCTTGTCTGGGTGTCTCTGTCACTAGGCAAATTTAAAGACTCTCTTGCTTTGGTTCTACCAATCAGTGGTGTGGGCGGGGTTATACAGAGTACTGGTAAATCTGCAGCAGATCAAACAGTGATTTTATAAAAACTACAGTAGGCAGCCCAGTAAGTGACACATCACTAGAATCAGGGTCTCTGTCTCTACATAATGCTGCTCTCAGATGAACCCGGTGACAGATTCCCGTTAACATTTCTAATTGTCAGCAGTAATTTGTTTCTGTCACTTTACTTTGTGTAATGAGCTGTGTCACACGTGATTATTACATGTAAAGCCCAGGCGTTGTGACCACCAGCCAACACAGATATTTCTGTCATCCTCAGATGTTCTCAGGCTTTTGGCTGCAAATGTCATGTTTAGTTACGCTGAGCCGCTGTTGCCTTCATTTTGAATGTACTGATGGCTTAGCTGTCCCTTGTCCAATCTTATTAAGCTGAGAGCATTCGCCGCTTTCTTTTCCCTGGCAAGGATTCATTATGTGAATGTTTTCTGAGTAATTCTTGCTTAACTCGTTGCTCTTAGAAACTGATGTGTTCCATTAAAATAAATGATACAAGTCAATTGCTCCTTCCAAATTCTAGATATAGTCTTATATCAAACGGTCCAGCCTACAGATTAACCAATACTATTTTCTTGCTTTTGCAGATTTCCAAAGCATGGCTAATATTCAGTGAATGCCAAAATTGATGGAGGTCTTTACAGACCCCTTCCAAATGCGGTTAGGGGGAATTATTCATCCAGCTAGGCATGGCTTCAAATCAGTAGCCGTATTGCTGGGATTTATATATTCTTCTTTTTGCTTTGTGGATTTTTTCCCATTGGATGTCTTTTTATTGAGAATGAAAAGTAAAAAAAAATATTTCTTATTTGAAATCATCTTCAATTACTGATTGAATTATACTTAATATTCAAAAAATAATCCCACGGGTCCAACTCAACCACTCCTAATCATCTGTAGAAAAATGAGGATTTCTGGTATTTTTTCTATTGTTAGTTGCCCAGTAGGTGGCGCTGTTATTTAGCAATTTGGAATATGATTCTAATGTTGACAGCATAAGCAGCAATATGACAGGCTCCAATACCACTTCAGATTTCAATCCCAATCATTTCACATTGAAGGGATAAAAGCCTAAAGACATAAGCAGACAAGATCAGGCTGAAATGAATCTTAAGGTGGCTTTACACACTGCAACATCGCAAACGACATCGATGTAACGTCACCAGTTTTGTGACGTTACAGCGACCTCCCCAGCGACATTGCAGTGTGTGAAACACATCAGTGACCTGGCCCCTGCTGTGAAGTTGTGATCGCTACAAATCATTCAGGACCATTCTTTGGTCCTTTGTTTCCCGCTGTGCAGCATGATCGCTACAAAGTTTCAGTGTGTAAAGGGGACTTTACAGCGACTTCCCTTTCAAATAGCTGCTTTGACACGTCCCCAACAACCAGCTAGTCGCTCTGCAGGTCCGGATCGCTGTTGCGTCGTTGGCCAGGTTTGCCTGTTTGACAGCTCACCAGAGACTTTGTAGCGATCCCGGCCAGGTTGGGATCGCTGGTGGGATCGCTAGAAAGTTTCAGTGTGTAAACCCAGCTTTAAAATTCACTTCTCAAAGGATGTTTCACCTCTTCTCGTTTACCTTTGTCTTTTCATCCCTTGTGGGGGGTCAGTAATACATGACCGTGTGATTCTACTGCCACTCCATGTCTTAGCAGTGCTGTGCGGGAAAGAACTAGGGAGCATAGCACTGAGCACTGACACCAATGGAAGTTATATGTATAATATATATATATATATATATATATATATATATATACCGTTATGTATATGTATGTGTATATATATATGTATATATATATATATATATATATATAGTGTGTGTGTGTATATATATATATATATATATATATATATATATATAATCCAAGAGGTAGAGGAGGAAGCAGGTTTCAAATACCGCGCCAAACCACAGAAAATCCAGATGCTGTTAGTAAATCCCTTTTTCTTTATTTTTTACACAGGTCTACGCGTTTCGAGGACATATCTGTCCTCGTCCTCAGGACAATGTACAGAGAAAAACTAGATAGTTGATAGTTTTTCTCTGTACATTGTCCTGAGGACGAAGATGGATATGTCCTTGAAACGCGTAGACCTGTGTAAAAAATAAAGTAAAAGGGATTTACTAACAGCATCTGGATTTTCTGTGGTTTGGCGCGGTATTTTAAACCTGCTTCCTCCTCTACCTCTTGGACTATCTCTACACTGCGGGACCACTGCCTTTCATGTCCACTATGTGCCTTCATAGGGGTTGTGACTTGCACAACCCCCCCAGGTGGGTGTTCTAACCCACACTTACCCCCACGTGTCCTACCGGGAAAGACCCTATTTGCGCCTTATTCTCTCCACAGCTTTTCTCACCATTTTTTTATATATATATATATATATATATATATATATACAGTGTATTTATATTTTATAGAGGATCCTCTAGGTACCCATCATGTGCACAAATGCTGCTGACATGTAGATATAGGGTTAATCTACAGGTTAATAGCGTTAAAATGCTGTCCTGCCCCCATACTGAAAGTGCGGCTGCTGGGAGAAAATTAACTTTTTTTCCTTCTAGGAGATGCTGGTTGTTAGTTATAGATGCGTGGAGGAGCGGATACAGTTACTGCTTAGAGTGTTGTGAGCGGCGGTGTAAGAATGCCCAAGCACTTTGAATCTGTGCAGAACGAGCTGTCAATCAAAGTGCCAGAGTATGCTTACAGTGCTGTGAGCGGTGACTCTCCTCAATGACTGTAAATCGGTGGCTTCCGGGAGGAGTAAAGTTCATTATCTCCGCTTAGCTGCGCTTTTAGTAAGTGGGACAGACAGCATTGTATCACTATTAACTTGCAGATTAACCCCATAGTCAATAATGTTTTGCATTTGGAGACATGAAACATTACCTTTAAAGAGAGTTAAGAGATATACCAGACATTAAAAGGTGTGGAGCCCCCACCCCCCCAAAAAAAGTAAATTAAAAAATAAAATATGCACACTTACCTTCCGGACTGGCACTGTTTTTCTAGTATTGGCATCACATCCCATGGTGTTCCCTTAACTTAAAGGGCTGGTTCACTACTCAGCAGTAGTGACCACACCCCTGTAAAACTGATAGGGAAGGCTTTTTCTAAATACCTTGATCAGCCAATTCTGCCAGTGAATGGCGCTATTGCTGCCCTCTCATCCCCATATAGTGACACCCCCCAGGCTCCATGACTTCTGGGATCCAGGGATGTGACATCAACGTCCAGTTGACCTGACATCATCGCGACCTGTTCTAGTCTTCAGGAGTGACTGGGCCAAGGGTACGGTTTCACAGCTCGTCACAGCCAAGTGTCACAGTGCAGCATGTCTTGCATGCTCTCCTTCCACAAGCAGGAGCGATGTTGGGCTGTGATGTTGGGCTGTGACGAGCTGTGAAACGCCGCCCACAGCCCAGTCACTAAGGAAGACTGGGGCCGGGCTCGGTGATGTCAGGTCAACTGGAACTTGACCTGACATCACCGGATCCCAAAGGTCACGGAGCCCGGGGGTCACTTCATGGGGATGAGCGGACCATTATAGCGTCACTCACAGATAGAATTAGCTGATGAAGGTATTTAGTATAAGCCTTCCCTATCAGTTTTGCAGGGATGTGGCCACTAGTGCAGAGTAGTGAACCTCCTCTTTAAACATCAGACTTCTGTTCTAACAGAACATACTGAAAGCTGGAGGAAATGCATCAGTTCAGGAAGTAAATATACTGAGGTTTTTGAGGACGCGGAGCAGAGAGTAAACATACACATATCACACTCACACACAGACACAGACATATATAATACACATAGAAACCAAACGTACATATAAAAATAAAAAAAACAAAAAAAACGCCGGCTCCGCCGTATGTTTACCGTTCAGCCGAGGTAAACACAAAGCGGCGGGCGGGTATTCTCAGGCTGGCGAGGGCCAGGGTTAATGCAGCTGCCTCGGGACTGTCGAATCCATTATGCAACAGTCCCGGCGTGTCCCCGGCTCTTCCAGATTGCCATGATGCATTGGCAATCCAGGTAATAAGGAGTTAAATGGCAGCGGATTGCTGCCATTTAAGTCCAGGCTTAATCATGGCAGCGTCTGAGACAGCTGACATGATCAACCCATAAGTAAAGTGAATAAACACACACCGAAAAATCCTTTATTTTAAATAAAAAAGCACCCTCTTTCACCACTTTATTACACCCCCCCAGCACACAGCTCCGGCAGACTGCTGCAGCTGCGCTGACACACTGTATTTTATGCAGCCTCGTAATGAGCCTGCAGAGGTAACCACAGGTCATTTTTCACGGTCGATAATATGAACACACTACCGCTCGTGAGAACTGCAGTGTCCTCACAGGGACTCTATCTATTGATTGATCTGTCCTCTATCTTGATCTGTCCTCTATCTATTGATTATCTATCCCTCTATCTATCTATATATCTATCCATTATCTATCTGTCTATCTATCCCTCTATCTATCCATTATCTATCTATCTATCTATCCACTATCTATTTATCTATATATCTATCTCAGAAGGAAATGACCTTTTTTTTTTCTTTTTTTTTTCTTCAATGAACTTTATTGCATTGAATGCATTCAAACACATGTACCAACCTGTCGAAAAACCGCACCAAAACCACACAAAAAACGCAACAAAATGCTTGTGGATTTCAGTGCGTTTTTTTGCGTTTTTTTCCGTGGGTGCGGTAATCTTTCAGTGCCTGCGGAATTTTCTTCAGAAAATTACTTTTTCCAGTGCGCACAGGGGGTTACAGTCACTGTTGCCTAGCTGCTCTGGAGCGGTTATAGATTTGTTGTGAATTATATGAACCTCTTTTTTGCCATACAGAAACTCTGAACAGAAATATTGCTTCTGAATGCAGTCTATCTCTAGGCAGAGGTAGAGTATAGTGTGACGCTAGCCGGGGACATTAGACTTGATTTCTGACTCTTTGGTAAATACTATACAGTTTGGATATCAGCAAGGGCTGGACAATTTGTATGGGTATTTTTCCACCCTTTTATGAGCCCTTGAGATAAGTTTCAGCAGAGGGATTTTGAGCTGCTTATAATGAGTAAAATTCTGCACCCATTTCACTAAGATGAATGTTCATGGTAATGGAGATATTGGGGGTGATAGTGGTGACCAGCTCTATTCTGTAGGAATATTGACAGAAAAAATCCCTGCCATACAAACCTTGGCTTTCCTCTACCAAGAACAACAAATCAGTTGCTTATATGGATTGTTAGTACCCGCACTGGCAAATAGCATCCAGGACAGATGTCCCACCAACACCCTATCGGCTGCGTACCAGACGTACCTAATAGTATAAGACAAAAAATGACATGTTATAATAAAAATTGTCTCTGTACCTGTCATTTCAGATAACTTTTCAGAATAAACTATCATGTAAATGTACCCACAGAAAGATCCTGCTCCTATCTCTATTGCACACAGACCAAAGTAGCAGCTGCATGGAGGACATTACACATGAGTACTGAGCTGTGTGGCTGTGAATCCAGCAATGAACTTAATCAAATTTGCCACAAACTAGTATGATTTGACCAATGACTATTTCGAGTGCTCTTCACAAATTCCTCTTCGCCCCTCTATATAGTTTAATAGGAACTACAATCTGATAGTTTTATGAGCCGACAATCAGTTTTACTTTAAGGAACCATTCAGATGTCAGTTTTTTGTCACATACGAGAAAAACAAATCCAGTTTTACCATATCAAAGTTTAATCAGATTTTCATCAGGATGTCAATCGAGTTTCATCGGTTTGGTCCGTTTTTTCTCGTGAAAAAAAAAGGTTTCTCTACCTTCTTCATTCTAGCAGTCTGTGGAATCGGACAATACTCGGATGGCATTTGAGCGCTGTCCAATTTTTTTTTACAGACACTTAAACTTGCCTTGCTGATTTTGATCTGACAATCTGATTGATATTGGACATTATATGTATGACTGCTATCCTCGAAAAACACAGGTAACACTCAAATGCAAAGAAGAAATGATTGTGTGAATGAGCATTAACAAAGCTATTTCACACAATTAGTTCAGTAGGGGTGGGTAGGAGAAGGGGCTTGTAAGTGAAGAAAGAACCAGCATTCTCGGGTCATATATATAACATTTCTTATCTAGATTTAGGCTTAATTTGTTGAAACAAGTGTGAGAATTAAAGGGGTATTTCCATCTCCAAGATGCTATCCCAGTGTGTAGTACCGTGTTTCTTATCTCATCTGCAATATTGAGGTTATGAGAAAACTGTGTTATGGTTAGTGTACTGAGAAACCCATGATAAATATATGTTATAATGTATTTCTGAGAAGGGGGCGGCTGGTGAAGCTCCCAATGGAAACGTTGCATGTAGTATTACATTTGGTTGTAAATGGTATAAGAAATCTGCGCGGGAAAAATAGAGAGAAATGATTTGCTCACAACAAGTGTGAATCCCTTTCTCCGAGCGCTCGTTATTAGTAAGGCCTAATTCAATTTGGACCTCACTGGTGATCCTGTAATCTGACTTTGGGTCAGTGACAAAAGGCCCCGTCACACTAAGCAACATCGCTAGCAACATCGCTGCTAACGAACAACTTTTGTGATGTTGCTAGTGATGTTGCTGTGTGTGACATCCAGCAACAACCCGGCCCCTGCTGTGAGGTCGTTGGTTGTTGCTGAATGTCCTGGGCCATTTTTTAGTTGTTGCTGTCCCGCTGTGAAGCGCACATCGCTGTGTGTGACAGCGAGAGAGCAACAACTAAATGTGCAGGCAGCAGGAGCCGGCTTCTGCGGAGGCTGGTAACCACAGTAAACAACGGGTAACCAAGAAGCCCTGTCCTTGGTTACCCGATATTTACCTTTGTTACCAGCCTCCGCCGCTCTCACTGTCAGTGCCGGCTCCTGCTCTGTGCACATGTAGCTGCAGGACACATCGGGTTAATTAACCCGATGTGTGCTGTAGCTAGGAGAGCAGGGAGCCAGCGCTAAGCATTGTGCGCTGCTCCCTGCTCTGTGCACATGTAGCTGCAGCACACATCGGGTAATTAACCCGATGTGTGCTGTAACTAGGAAAGCAGGGAGCCAGCGCTAAGCGGTGTGCGCTGCTCCCTGCTCTCTGCACGTGTAGCTCCGTGCGCTGGTAACCAAGGTAAATATCGGGTTGGTTACCCGATATTTACCTTAGTTACCAAGCGCAGCATCTTCCACGCGGCGCTGGGGGCTTGTCACTGGTTGCTGGTGAGCTCACCAGCAACTCGTGTAGCGACGCTCCAGCGATCCCTGCCAGGTCAGGTTGCTGGTGGGATCGCTGGAGCGTCGCAGTGTGACATCTCACCAGCAACCTCCTAGCAACTTACCAGCGATCCCTATCGTTGTCGGGATCGCTGGTAAGTTGCTTAGTGTGACTGGACCTAAACTGTTACCTCATGTGTAGGGTATTACAGTATCTTAGATATCCATGGTTACATGTGCAGGGCACTACAGTATCTTAGATATCCATGATTAATGTAATCAGGTCACTACAGTATCTTAGATATCCATGGTTACATGTGCAGGACACTACAGTATCTTAGATAATTATGGTTACATGTGCAGGACACTACAGTATCTTAGATATCCATGGTTACATGTGCAGGACACTACAGTATCTTAGATAATCATGGTTACATGTGCAGGACACTACAGTATCTTAGATAATCATGGTTACATGTGCAGGACACTACAGTATCTTAGATAATTATGGTTACACTAGAAGGTGGCCCGATTCTACGCATCGGGTATTCTAGAATTTACGTATTGTGTAGTTCATGTATGATTTTTGTTATATATATATGTGCGGTATGTGCGTATATTTGTGTGTGCAGCGTTGTCTGTGTGTGGGTGTCTGTGTAGGGCAGTTGTTTGTGGTTTCCAGTGTGTGTGTGTGGTGTGTTGTGCAGTGTGCGCGCGCGCGTGTGTGTGTGTTGGGGGGAGGTGTGCACTCTCCATCGTGCTCCATCCCCTATGCTGCGCACCCCCCATCGTGCTACATCTCCCATCCTGCGCACTCCCAAACGTGCTCCATCCGCCATGCTGCGCACTCCCAAACGTGCTCCATCCGCCATGCTGCGCACTCCCAAACGTGCTCCATCCGCCATGCTGCGCACTCCCCATCGTGCTCCATTCCCTATGCTGCGCACTCCTCATCGTGCTCCATCTGCCACGCTGCGCACTCCCCATCGTGCTCCATCTCCCATGCTGCGCACTCCTAAACGTGCTCCATCCGCTATGCTGCGCACTCCCAAATGTGCTCCATCCACCATGCTGCGCACTCCCAAACGTGCTCCATCCGCCATACTCCACACTCCCCATCGTGCTCCATGCCCCATGCAGCGCACTCCCCATCGTGCTCTATCCCCTATGCTGCGCACCCCCCATCGTGCTCCATCATCTATGCTGCGCACTCCCAAACGTGCTCCATCCGCCATGCCGCGCACTCCCAAACGTGCTCCATCCGCCATGCTGTGCACTCCTAAACGTGCTTCATCCGCCATGCTGGGCACTCCTCATCGTGCTCCATCCCCCATGCAGTGCACTCCCTATTGTGCTCCATCCCCTATGCTGCGCACCCCCCATTGTGCTCCATCTCCCATGCTGCGCACTCTCAAACGTGCTCCATCCGCCATGCTGCGCACTCCCAAACGTGGTCCATCCGCCATGCTGCGCACTCCCAAACATGCTCCATCCGCCATACTCCGCACTCGCCATCGTGCTGCATCCGCCATGCTGCGCACTCCCAAACGTGCTCCATCCGCCATGCTGCGCACTCCCAAACGTGCTCCATCCGCCATGCTGCGCACTCCCAAACGTACTGCATCCGCTATGCTGCGCACTCCCAAACGTGCTCCATCCGCCATGCTGCGCATTACCAAACGTGCTCCATCCGCCATGCTGCGCCAGCATCAGCCTCTGTACCCGCATCATCAGCCTCTCTGCCCGCAGCATCAGCTTCTCTCCTCCCAGCATCAGCGTCTCTGTCCCTAGCATCAGGCTCTCTCCTTCCAGCCTCCCTCAGCATCAGCCTCCCTTTCCCAGCCTTCCCAAGGATCAGCCTCTCTCCTCCCAGCCTCCTTCCTCCCAGCCTCCCTCTCCCAGCCTCCCTCAGCATCAGCCTTCCTGTCCCAGTCTCCCCCAGCATCAGCCTCCCCAAGCATCAGCCTCCACCAGCATCAGCCTCTGTTCTTCCAGCCTCCTCCAGCATCAGCTTCCCTAAGCATCAGCCTCCCTCGTCCCAGCCTCCCTCAGCATCAGCCTCTCTCCTTCCAGCCTTCCTCAGCATCAGCCTCCTGTCCCCAGCCTTCCCTAGGATCAGCCTCTCTCCTCCCAGCCTCCTTCTTCCCAGCTTTCCCATCCCAGCCTCCTTCAGCATCAGCATTTCCCTCTTCCCCATGATCAGCCTCTCTGCTCCCAGCCTCCTCCAGCACGCCCTGCTCCTCTGCCGACACTCACACACCCGATCGCATGCACTCACACACACACCCGATCGCATCCACTCACACACACACCCGATCGCATCCACTCACACACACACCCGATCGCATCCACTCACACACACACCCGATCGCATCCACTCACACACACACCCGATCGCATCCACTCACACACACACCCGATCGCATCCACTCACACACACACCCGATCGCATCCACTCACACACACACCCGATCGCATCCACTCACACACACACCCGATCGCATCCACTCACACACACCCGATCGCATCCACTCACACACACCCGATCGCATCCACTCACACACACCCGATCGCATCCACTCACACACACAGACACTGACGATATGGCACTTACGCGCTCATACTCACAACATCCGGGGATATCACATGCTTCTGGCCATGTGATCCTCCGTCAGGTCCTGGAAGATCACAACAGCACATTTTCGCCGCCGAGAAGCAAGCGATATCCCAGGATGTCGTGAGTATGTGGATGCGATGTGAGGTGTGTGTGAGGTGTGTATGAGAGTGAGTGTGAGTGTGATCTGATGTGTGTGTATGTTTGTGTGTGTGCGTGTGGACCTTCCGGCGCAGCAGGACCTTGATGGGCTTGTAACCATGCGAGCATGGTTACCAACGTATCCACACCACTCCCACCACTGCCGTGGGAGCGGGGGCCGGGGGAGGGGGAGGGAGTACAGTACTCACCTCCGTGACAGCGCTTGTAACCATGCGAGTATCCACACCACCCCTTTGGGAGCGGGGGCCGGGGGGGGGGGGGTTGGGGGGGGATAGGGAGTACCGTACTCACCTCCGTGACAGCCGTGTCAGTTAGAGAAATGCGCGGGGGGAGGGAGGGGGTGGGGCCAGAGCTAACGTGCATTGCGTGAGGGGGGCGGGGCGTGGCGTGGCTGAATTGCCAATGCCTGCAGGGTGCCGGGGCGAGAGGCCAATCTGTGGGGGGGCGGAGCCTGGGCGAGCGGCTGGCCAATCCGTGTGGGGGCGCAGCCTGGGTGAGCGGCCAATCCGTGTGGGGGGGCGGGGCCATGGCGAGCCCAGCGGCCAATCAGCTTTGTGTCACCGTAAGGACACAATTTTGGAGCATGACAGACAGACAGACAGATAGACAGACAGACAGACAGACAGACAGAATAAGGCAATTATATATATAGATGTGCAGGACACTACATTATCTTAGATAATTATGGTTACATGTGCAGGACACTACAGTATCTTAGATAATCATGGTGACATGTGCAGGACACTACAGTATCTTAGATAATCATGGTTACATGTGCAGGACACTACAGTATCTTAGATAATTATGGTTTCATGTGCAGGACACTACAGTATCTTAGATAATCATGGTTACATGTGCAGGACACTACAGTATCTTAGATAACCATGGTTACATGTGCAGGGCACTACAGTATCTTAGATAATCATGGTTACATGTGCAGGACACTACAGTATCTTAGATATCCATGGTTACATGTGCAGGACACTACAGTATCTTAGATAATCATGGTTACATGTGCAGGACACTACAGTATCTTAGATATCCATTGTTGAAATTACAGTAATTAACTGTCACAATTTGATTTGGTTGTAACCACAGATACTGTACCAAAGCTGCAATGCCCTGCACATAAGGTAAGAGACATAGCTAATCAAAAGAACAATAGTACATTTCTAATTGAAGGTATTTGTTAATATTAATATTATTATTAGGGCAGATCGAATCCGCCAAAATCCGGAACCGGCGGATCCCTGCCGGATTGAACAAAAAATTTGGATCCACTCCAGATTCCGGTGCCCATATAAGTCTATGGGGACCAGAATCCGGAGATTAACACTAGAAGTCCCAGAGAGGGATCATTTAACATTTCTACCATTGGAACCCTATGGAGCTTGAAATTTCTGGGACTTCTAGTGTTAAAAACGTTTGTGGAGGGGATAGGGGGGTAGGAGTGCGTGCTGTATACTCAACCGAGGCTGTGTCATGGCAGCAAACTCCTTCCGGGTCACGCTTTTCCCTTCCGGAGCCGACAATTCGATATTCATTGTTTTGCCCGCCCACCGGCGCGTGTAATTGGTTGCAGTTAGATGCGTCCCCACCCTGAGTGGCAGCGTGTCAGCTGACTGCAACCAATCACAGGCGATAGGACGGCCAGTGGGAGGGCAAAGCAGTGCAAGTGTTTGCGGGTCAGTATGGTGAACATGCATGTCTTTCAGAAACACATGCACGTTCCTGTCAGAAGTGCGCGGCTGTGCCGGTGATGCGCTGTCAAACTCGAACAAGTCTGATATGACATCAGCCGGCATGGCCTGCCACACTCTGAGCATGAGTGTGCATGTACACAGAAACACATGCACATTCCTGTCAGAAGCGTGTGCGGCTGTGTCAGTGATGCGGCTTTTTTTTTTTATTTTTTTTTTTTTAATTTAAATAAATAATTAAAAAAAAAGAAACGACGTGCGGTCCCCCCTAATTTTCATCCCCAGCCATAATGCCGGCTAGGGGCTGGTAGTCTCAGCCTGCAGCCGCCCGGTATTGCCGCATCTATTAGATGTGGCAATCCTGGTGAAATACCGGCTCTTCTCGATTGCCCTGGGGCAGTGGCAATCAGGGTAATAAGGGGTTAATAGCAGCGCACAGCTGCTACTTAGGGCTGCTTCTCACTTGCGAGTTTCTCGCAGTAGAGCAATGCGAGAAAATCTCGCATTGGAATCGGACACATGTTAGTGAATGATTCAGCTCACATTTGCGATTTTTTTCTCAGTCCAAACCGGACTGAGAAAAAAATCGCAGCATGCTGCTTTTTTGCGAGTTTCTACTGCGAGTCTCTCCAATGCAAGTCTATGGGAGCGTGTAAAAAATCGGATGTCACGGGACGGCACTCACACCATCCTAGTGACATCCGATTTTCTAAATACATTTCTCGCATGTTTCCTAAAACACTTGAAACGAGTGAGGTCTCACAATGACTGTCAATCTCTATTCTCTGTCAGTCGGTCTCTCCCTTTCGGTCTCTATTCTCTCTCTGTCGGTCGGTCTGTCGGTCGGTCACTATCTCTGTCCCTCTCTCTCTGTCCATGTTGGTCTATCCCTCTCCCCCCTCTCTCATACTCACCGATCACCAGCGCGGCGCTGCACGGCTGTCACACTGCTCCGGCGGCTTCTCCTCTTTTGAAAAAGCCAGCCGCTCATTAAACAATCTCATATTCCCTGCTTTACCCGCCCACCGGCACCTATGATTGGTTGCAGTTAGACATGCCCCCACGCTGAGTGACAGCTGTCTCACTGCAACCAATCACAGCCGCCGGTGGGCGTGTCTATGCTGTGCAGTAAAATAAATAAAGAAATAATTAAAAAAAAAACGGCGTGCGGTCCCCCCCAATTTTAATACCAGCCAGATAAAGCCATACGGCTGAAGGCTGGTATTCTCAGGATGGGGAGCTCCACGTTATGGGGAGCCCCCCAGCCTGACAATATCAGCCAGCAGCCGCCCAGAATTGCCGCATACATTATATGCGACAGTTCTGGGACTGTACCCGGCTCTTCCCAATTTGCCCTGGTGCGTTGGCAAACGGGGTAATAAGGAGTTAATGGCAGCCCATAGCTGCCACTAAATCCTAGATTAATCATTGCAGGCGTCTATGAGACACCCCCAAAGATTAACCTGTAAATTAAAGTTAATAAACACACACAGTGAAAAAATCCTTTATTTGAAATAATAAACAATAACAAAGACCCTCGTTCACCACTTTATTAAGTATGCAAAAAACCCATCCTTGTCCGACGTTATTCACGGAGGTCCCTCGACGCTGTCAGCTCTGCTACATCAGAAGCTGACAGAGAGCGGTCACAGACCACGACCGCTCTCTGTGAGCTCCCCGCAGCGACTGAAGTGAGTTGCGCTATCAGCGGAGCTGTCACTCAGGTTACCCGCGGCCACAGATCTCAGCGGGAGGACTTCTGCTGTGGCCTTGGGGAACCTCAGTGACGGCACCGCTGATAGCACTGCTCACTGTGGTAACTCAGGGGATTTGCGGTCACCGGTGAAGATCCGGTGACCGAAATCAGGCCATGCCACACACAGACAGAGCCGCAGGATGACAATGAAGTTGGGTGACGTTCATCCGACTTCATTCTGATCGTGCGGCTCTGGCTGTGTCTGCTGTCAGCGGCCATGTAGCAGAGCTCAATGGCAGATGACAGCTGCTGAGGAAAAAAAAGGAACACACATGCATTACACACGCGTTACACACGCTAGCCAAATCATTAATTTATTCAGAAATAGCATCACACTTGCGTTGCACTCGCACCTAACGTGAACTAAAATCAGCCGAGTTTTTTTCAGCCCAGTCGGACCGATTTTACTCGCATAGATGTGTTTCCAGCCTAAGCCTTAGGTTAGTGTGATAACACAGGCGTCTATGAGATATCTGCATCACACTAACCTGTATGTGATGTAAAAAAACACAGACACAGAGAAAAATTCTTTATTTGGAATAAAGTACAAAATGCACACCCTGCGTCACCTCTTTATTAACCTCCATCATCCTGCATGTCCGGCGTAATCCACACCGCTTCAGCTCTGCTACATAGCCAGCGGCCATAGAGCACGACTGCAGGCTGTGTAGACAATGACAGCCGCGATGACTGCACGGCAAGCAGATACTGTCACAGGCTGGGGGCGCGTCTGCCTACAACCAATCAAAGACAAGAGGATGCCGGTGGGCGGGAAAAACATGGAAAACTGTGTGTATATGATGCACAGTACAGGAAGTGAATGCGCGACCCGGAAGCAGTGTGCCGCCATGACACCGAGTCTCGGTAAGTATGAAACGCTGTTTTATTTCTGGTTTTCTTTATTTTTCAATTATTTTCCCCTGTGCCGGATCCTGATCATGCACCCGGAATTCAAGATCCGAATGCGGCACCCGGAAATCTTTGAAACAGCGCGGATCCAGATCTTTACAATTCGGATCCGCTCAGCCCTAATTATTATTACCACTACTACATATTGGGATTGTATCCTGAAGGATCTTGAAGATGGGAATACCCCTTTAAGGTCATTGCTTCTTTGTTAATTGTACAGACAGGGAGATTTAGCAGATTCTCCGATATAGCTAGAATTCTCCCATGATAGCCATACCACATCCCGTATGCTGTACAGTAAAGGCCCAGTCACACTAAACAACTTACCAGCGATCCCAACAACGATCCAACCTGATAGGGATCGCTGGTAAGTTGCTAGGAGGTTGCTGGTGAGATGTCACACTGCGACGCTCCAGCGATCCCACCAGCAACCTGACCTGGCAGGGATCGCTGGAGCGTGGCTACACGAGTTGCTGGTGAGCTCACCAGCAACCAGTGTCCCAGCCCCCAGCCAGCAGCGCCGCGTGGAAGATGCTGCGCTTGGTAACTAAGGTAAATATCGGGTAACCAACCTGATATTTACCTTGGTTACCAGCGCACGCAGCTACACGTGCAGAGAGCAGGGAGCAGCGCACACCGCTTAGCGCTGGCTCCCTGCTCTCCTAGTTACAGCACACATCGGGTTAATTACCCGATGTGTGCTGCAGCTACATGTGCACAGAGCAGGGAGCAGCGCACACCGCTTAGCGCTGGCTCCCTGCTCTCCTAGTTACAGCACCCATTGGGTTAATTACCCGATGTGTGCTGTAGCTACATGTGCACAGAGCAGGGAGCAGCGCACACCACTTAGCGCTGGCTCCCTGCTCTCCTAGCTACAGTACACATGGGGTTAATTACCCGATGTGTACTCTGCTACACGTGCAAGAAGCAGGAGCCGGCACTGACAGTGAGAGCGGAGGAGGCTGGTAACAAAGGTAAATATCGGGTAACCAAGGACAGGGCTTCTTGGTTACCCGATATTTACATTGGTTACCAGCGTCCGCAGAAGCCGGCTCCTGCTGCCTGCACATTTAGTTGTTGCTCTGTCGCTGTCACACACAGGGATATGTGCTTCACAGCGGGACAGCAACAACTAAAAAATGGCCCAGGACATTCAGCAACAACCAACGACCTCACAGCAGGGGCCAGGTTGTTGCTGGATTTCACAGTAAGCAAAATCACTAGCAACATCGCTGCTACGTCACATAAGTTGTTCGTTAGCAGCGATGTTGCTAGCGATGTTGCTAGCGATGTTGCTTAGTGTGACGGGGCCTTTAGTCTTGCCTGGTCCTTGATTAGATTACTTGACCTACATCTAATTGCTAATGGGCTGTCAGAGCTTCAGCATGTAGAGACCCCGATTTTACCACCCACTGATGTCCTGAACAAAGCTGATTTAAATGCTGAGCAAAATCTACAATCCTTGATGCTTTTTCGTTGCCAGCTCAGACCAGTATTATGATAATGTTAACACATGGTTAGAGAGGCATGAATTATATAACTGCAGAGAAGTAATATGATTATTATTTCACTGGACGATGGGTTGGAGATCAGAAACCTATCAGTTTTGCAGTCTGTTTCACTAAGGGCAGATGCTGTATTTTCAGTTTGAGTGCAATCCAACAAAACATTGTATCTCGCTCAGACTAATATTAGCCTATGGGGCCATGCACATGTCACATTTTTTCCTTGAACAGAGTCTGTCTGAGGAAAATATCGCTGCATGCCTGAGTATGAGGAGATATTCGGATCAAATTCGGCCGTGCAAGTCAATGTGTGCGTGGAAATCATCGGACTACTGCGATTTCCACCCACTAACACAATGGAGACGATGGAGGCATTTTGTTCTTTATCTTCTCTTCACAGTGTGCTCCCATTTCCACATAGTGACACAATGGAGAAGATGGAAAACTTTTGTTCTCCATCTTCTCCTCACACTATGCTCCGATTTCCACGTAGTGACACAATGGAGAAGATAGAGAAATTTTGGTCTCCATCTTCTCCTCACAGTGTGCGCAGATTTCCACGCACTGACACAATGGAGACATTTTGTTCTCCATCTTCTCCTCACAGTGTGCTTTTATTTCCATGCACTGACACAATGGAGAAGATGTTGAAATTATGTTCACCATCTTCTCCTGATAGTGTGCTCCGATTCTGTCATCGAGAGGATCAGAGCACACTCTGCTGACACTAATCACACTCTGATCAGAGCTTGATCAGAGTTATCATTAGCGTAATCAATCTGATTCCCTCAGATGAGACACACTATGGCAGTCTGCCCCTGCAGAGAAGTGTTCCTAGAAGATTCTGTCTCTTCAGGGAGAAAGGAGTCAAACTCTAGCAATCCTAGACGTCAAAAGTGACCCTCTAACGAGCCTTTCCATATGACCTAGGATTTATGCCAGATCAGAACCTCAGTTTGAGACGGTGTTTCGGTGTGATTGCCCCTGATCAGTGCAAAGTATAAGATCTGATCTGTCTGTATGAGAAGCTATAGTGGGGTTTAAGGGGAAAACTTGTCTTCTTACGGAGACTGACAAACCAATCTGGCTGTCAGTGGTGGGGAGTCTTATAGCTGCAATGCTCCTTTGGGAAATATTGAAGACTGTAATGACATATGTCTGGTGTTTGTGATTTCTTGCTGCATTTCACTTCTGCTCTTCTTTACATGAAACCTTGTTTCTGAAGACCCCTTTACCAGTTGTTGCTGATATGTGTTGAAAAGCGACAGTAGGGAGTTAATATTGCACAAAGTGGGGCACTAGTCAGTAATGTGTGTCACTAGGGTCTTTCCTCGCATGCAGTGTGTTGTGCTCCTCCTGTCTTGGGGCTGCATATGAATAATTAGCAGCTATCGTATGGCTGATAGAATTAGTCCGGCTATGTCTCAGGACTCCGTACATTCCTACAAGCCTGCTATTCACTCATGTGGAGCTGCATTCAGTCAGAGGCTAGCTGGAGGAGAGAGCACATCTTCAGTAGAAGGGTGCAAGCATCTCCTCTCCTCTCTGCCTTTGAGTCCAGAGCCTCTGCATGGAATTAACTACAATTGTAGATCCATCATCTTTGCATCGGGGACTCCTTGACGTATCACAGTCCTAATGTTTCCAATCTTAGAGTCACATCCAGTTGAATGGGATGCACAAGGATAAGCGAGCATTTGGATGAGGCAGCCTGCCTCAGCTGTGTGCACTAGCTGCCGTTCCCGGAGCTGGCTTGTAAGGATTTCATTCCAGGAAATTAAACTTAGGAGATGCAATCCGCTTCTGTCTTCTCAAGCAGTGTGGGCTTTGGTCTCCTTAAAGCGATTTTTTTTTCTAGATATTTGGAAGCGAGCATGCTCAGACAGCTGGCAAATGGTTGTCCAGTGACCATGAGGGAATGATTGCCGCTTTTCATTTATAATGCAAATTCTGAGGTGCCTCCAGAAGTGTTGCAAACTTAAAATGATGGCTGTGGTGAGAACATCTCTGCAGAAAGTTGTTGTTTTGTTGCATCACTTGCAAAGGATGGCAGTCTCCTCTCCACGGTACCAGAAACTCTGCAAGGTAAGGTGGTTAAAGGGGATGCTCATTTTACTATACTTCCCTGCTGGAAAAAAGTGCTGAACTTGTGTGTAACTACATCGATTGTAAGTGTTTGTTGTATTGAATAATTCAAGTAAAGTCAGTGGAGCGGAGACTGACAGATGCAGCAGAGTGCAATTTGTAATTTGGCAACTCATCTTTATATTTGGGGTCTCACATAGAGATACATTTTGTATTTTTGCTCACTTATATAGTGCCATTGTATTCCACAGCGCTTTACAGTCTACATCATCACCGTCCCAATTGGGGCTCACAATCTAAATTCCCTATCCGTAAGCCTTACGACCATGGAAGGAAACCGGTGAAACCTTACGGAAGCATGGGGGAACATACAAACTACTTTTCTACTACTTTTTTTCTATTTCATTGAGCCATCATATAATGTGTAATCGAAGGCCCAAGAGTTACGGTACTGACATTATGTCAGCTGTAATACATCTCTCAATCTGGTGATAACTAATATCAAGTGCGCGGAATAAATCTACCACGATTGTATCATTTAGGTGTGGGGTCTCTGTAGTTATTTATAGTTCCACACTCTTAATTTATCACCTACCCACTACATAAGTGATATCTATTAAATCAGAGTTGGTCCACCCACGGGGACCCCCATCAATTGCCATAATCCTGTACTTGTGTCTCCCACGCGACTACATCCAGGAGGACGAGCACGGAGCACAGAACTTGGCTATCTTCATCACTGCCATAGATTGTGAATGGAGCGTAGACACGTGACTTGTCGCCATTGAACTCCTCTTTGGCAGCACAGAATTGTGACTCGGAGATGACTAGGAGACAAGTCCACCACTTTGGTGATCAGAGGGGTCTCAGTGGTTGTAGTCACAGATATCTAATCATTATCTATGCAGTGAATTGGTAATAATTTTCATACCCCAGAATACCCTCTTAATATTAAATTTAATATTCACATACTGACTCCTCATTCATTTACAAATATTTACTACGTTTTGCTAGTGTTTCTTCTGTGGCTTCTTTTTGTAAGCGTGTGCCCCATCTAGGTGGATCACATTTCCAGGCATTGCTTCCGCAGTCCTGATTGATATTGTATGGAAATTAGAGCTATATTTGTCTGAGACTCTTGCTCTATATGTGACTCATGCATATGCACATGAACTTCTCCACAGTGGAATAATACATTGCACATTAGATAGATGATTTCATACAGATTACAGTCCTGGCGGTATTTGTGGTGCCTTATTACGGCGCACAGTTGCGAACGGTTACAGAAGAGATTTTCCATTTCCTCCGAATGGGACCTTATTACAGTTATTACTCTTCCATGCCATCTTTCTATTGCCGCATTATGTATCCGTTTCTGTAGTCCTCAGTATGTAGATAGATGGGAATACATTTTGGCAGTGATAATATACCCTTCCCCCGTCCCTTGTTAGCTGCCAATGCACTTAATAATAAAGATTTGTTACTTTGTTTCTGCTCTTGGTACAAGAGGTGAGCTTCGGATGGAGAAGGACTTCAGCAGTTTGATCTGTGGTGCTCATCTCCTGGAGTTTTATTAATGTGCTTTATGTGTTGTAGTTCCACATGTTGAGTGTTATTGTTTTTTTCATTGACGTGGTCGGTTGTTTTTTATCCATCCTTTGAGATTGCTGCTTATGTGAGCATGAAACTTTTATTTCCACATGTCAGGAAGGTGATGAGTATGAGTCAGAAGCGTGTCCTCCTAGGATAGTGTACGCTGCCCGGTCTAGAGACTTCTCCAGGGTCTACTGATGATGTACACACATACACAACATGAGTTATTCACTAGCTACCATGCTCCTAATCCAGATGGTTATTGCACTGAGTAACCCACATGTCTCCTTCCAAGTCAGTCTACAATTTCCTGTATACCGGACATGGATTGGGTGGGGGTCTGTACCATGGGCAGAAAAGTGCTAGTCCATTTTAGGGTGTAAATCCAATGTGCCACTTACACCCATGTGTAATTAGTAATTTGCATGTCAATATGGTGGTGTCTGTAATTAATCAATTTACCCGTCACGTTGTAACTCATGAGCTTTACAGGTATACCTTCCAATATTCTACGATGCCATGCAAATTAATTAATGTGTTTGTTTATTTGCACATATGCATTTTCCTAAATAAATTAAAATACACTAAGCTCAACTAATAATATGCAGATGATATGCAAATGATACTTATATGGAGGTACATGAATACTAAATTCTCAAGTAACTCAACACTTGCATTGAAAGTTTCAGAATATTAGTGTAAATTTATTTGCACATCTTATTCCACTGGTGACGACTGGTTTGTGCCTCCTGCACGGGAGTGGGAAGTGCCGCCTCTTACCTGGCAGCATCCATAGCTCTACTTTCGATTACCTAGCCTGGTGCGACATCATCTTTACGGCATGACGAACATGTGTTGTGCCTAGAGATGAGCAAACTCTATCTGTAAAGTTCGGAGTTCAGGTTTCAGACTCTAACCCGGACTTGTCCGTGTCCGAGTTCAGGTGCTCTTCATATGTTAACCACTGAGCATCGGGGTGCTTTGGTACGCTAGGTGCTCAGCACAGTGCAAGCCGCTTGTAGTCTCTGAATGGCTCTCACTGGGGATAAAAACAATGTTTTTGGAGGCTGTGTCATAGAAATAAAAAAAAACCTCGCTTTCCCTGCCCCGGAAATGCTCAGTTCATAGCTGTCTGTATGTAGGCGGGGAGCTGAACTGCTCAATGAGTAACCTCCAATGAGCTCTGGGATCAAGTTCAGGTCAAGTCCAGGTCCAGAACTGAACTTTATCTAAATTTATCTAAAGTCGCCAAGGTAATCTCTATTTTTGGGGTCCCTAGCCTATATGTAACCTCACCTGCAGTAAAAAAATCTTGCTCTGTATGGGAAGCAAAGGACCAAGCTATATATGTGAAGTAGGGACCCCAAAAATAGAGATTACCTTGGCGTTGGTTTTGGGACTCTTTTGCATTGATCAATACAATGGCTAAACATCTCTTATATTCCTATTATTCATAGCAGTTATGCATATTCCATTTTTCATGTTTTTTCACTTTTTCAGAAAGTTTATTGTATTTTTCAGTCTAGTATTCCCATAGCAGTTTTGCTTTTCACCATTCCCATATACATTGTGACTTGTGTGCAACTCTTTATCCTATTGTATAGTTATGTTTTTTAGTCTTGCACCATGTTCACACCATTGGTGTTCCAGACATAACATTCCTTAGTTACTAACCTAGCTCCACCTGTATATACTACGTCAGTTCATGGCACAGAGCAGTACTATATATACAAAGCTCCCCTGCTGCACAAGTGGTCATGAAGATCCTGAAGGACAGCTGTGACCTAAAGATGAAAGAAGAGCTCTCAAGACATTGCGGCCCTTGCACTCTTCATATTTTTTTAACCTTTTATCCAACCTGTCCAGTTCCCTGCAAGTGGAAATAATATAATGAGGGTTTATATTCTGAATATTCTCCTGACAGAATTGTCTGAGCTGTCCTCATATTTCAGCTCCGTGTTCTCCAAGCTGTGGCTGCCCAGCTGTTATAAACCTGGCTGCGAGCTGTAGTTTTGCAACAGATGGAAAGCCACAGACTGGGGACCTTTGTAAAATGTGTCAACTTGGTCAATTATCATGTTTTTTTAGAGTTATTGCAGTTACATAGAAAGACTTCTTAGAATAAAAACTTTTTTTTTTCTTGCTGGGAACTTGACTGACCTTCTACACTTATACCCTTTTAGATACACTAGTTTCTTCAATCACGTGCTGAGGACCCTCCACAATCAGCAGTAATTATATTAATGGTCACTATATTCAGTTTGACCTTATTTTCTCTCATGTCAAACTGCATACAAGAATAACAGAGGCTTTCAGTTCAGGGCAAGTGTTAAGGGTGCTTTACACACTGCGATATCGGTAACGATATATCGTCGGGGTCATGTCATTAGTGACGCACATCCGGCGCCGTTACCGACATCGCAGCATGTAACACTAAATGAGTGACGATCAACGAGCACAAAAACGTGAAATTCATTGCTCGTTGACACGCCGCTCATTTCCTTAATATCGTTGCTGCAGCAGGTACGATGTTCATCGCTCCTGAGGCACCACACATCGCTGTGTGTGACACCGCAGGAACGCTGAACATCTCCTTACCTGCCTCCACTGGCAATGCGGAAGGAAGGTGGTGGGCGGGATGTTACGTCCCGCTCATCTCCGCCCCTCCGCTTCTATTGGCCGGCCGCTTAGTGACGTCGCGGTGACGCCGAACGCACCTCCCCATTGAGGGAGGGATTGTTTGGCCATCACAGCGACGTCGCTGCACAGGTATGTGCGTGTGACGCTGCCGTAGCGATAATGTTCGCTACGGCAGCGATCACCACATATCGTGCCACCGACGGGGGCGGGTGCTATTGCACACGACATCGCTAGCAATCGCTAGCGATGTCGCAACGTGTAAAGCACCCTTTAGACGATGGCAGAAGCAATGCATGCTAGGATGTGAAGGATAAGGAAGTTCCGGCATCTATAGTGCTGGCAAAATACAGTATAAGATATATATGAGAATCAGTGTAGTTTCCAATCATAGTGGCCTGGTATGTGAACCAGAACTAGGTTTAACTAAGGAATAAAGGCAACAAGAATATGTTTTTGCTAGTAAGGGCAATGTAAAATTCAATGTTTTATGATACTTATTGAAATTAATAGGTATGTCTTCATATTCTTAGAGATCTACAGCTAATGGGGGAAGGGCGCAATAGAAATACATCGTTCAGTCTTTTCTCTGTACAAACAATTGTTCTCGCTGCTGGAATCTGTAATGTGTTTTATAAGAAATTTTCTACAAAAGATGGAGCAGATTGCAAATCATCTTTACATGTTTTTTTTTCTAGTGTAAGTGAATACAATAGTTTTCATGTATGAGATTTTTTCTATGTCAATAATCTCTACTGTTGAAGATCACCTGGTGTATTTTAATAGATATTTAAAGGGAACCTGCCATGATGAAAGTGGTGTCTAATCTGCAGGTAGGATGTCACAGAGCAGGAGGAGATGATCAGATTGACGGACATTTCAATGGAAAACATTTCAGTAAAAGGTGCATTTCATTCATCGAAATCCCTGATGTTTGTATTAATGAGTCCAGTGGGCGGTTCTACTCAGTGATTGACAGCCTTCCGTGTATGATTGTGCATGCAGACATAGCTGTCAATCACTGAGTAGGAACACCCACCGGACCCATATGCAAAAAAAAAAGACCGGGTTTTCAATGAATAAAATCCAAGTTATGAATCTTTTCCAACAAACTTATATATCATTCTGTTCAGCTTCTACTTCTTTATACCATTGTGTCCACAGATCGGATTTCAATGCAAGTTGTGACAAGTTGCAATGAAAGACATTGTCCACTACTTTAAGATTGATGGCCTATCCTTAGGGGTACTTTGCACACTACGACATCACAAGCCGATGGTAGCGATACCGAGCGCGATAGTCCCCGCCCCTGTCGCAGCTGCGATATCTTGTGATTGCTGGCATAGCGAACATTATCGCTACGGCAGCTTCACACGCACTTACCTGCCCTGTGACGTCGCTCTGGCCGGCGAACCGCCTCCTTCCTAAGGGGGCGGGTCGTTAGGCGTCACAGTGACGTCACATGGCAGGCAGCAAATAGAAGCAGGGGGCGGAGATGAGCGGGACGTAAACATCCCGCCCACCTTCTTCCTTACTCATTGCAGCCGGGACGCAGGTAAGGAGATGTTCCTCGCTCCTGCGGCTTCACACACAGCGATGTGTGCTGCCGCAGGAACAAGGAACAACATCGTAACATCGGTCTTTCCGAAATTATGGAAATGACCGACACTACACCGATCATACGATTTCGACACTTTTGCGCTCGTTAATCATAGTAAAAATGATTCACATACTCCGATGTCGACAGCGTCGCCGCATGTGCATCACTTTCGATTTGACCCCATTGACATCGCACCTGCGATGTCGTAGTGTGCAAAGTACCCCTTAGGATAGGCCATCAATGTCTGCTCATCAGGGGTACGACACCCCTCACCCCCGCAGATCAGCTGTTCTTGGTGAAATGCTCAGTTCTGGAGCTGCTCTTTCAACTGATAGTGGTCGCAGTCGGGTACTGCATTTCCGCCTCCTATTGATTTGAATGGGAGACGGAGATGCAGTACCCAGCCACGACCACTATCAGTTGAAAGAGCAGCTCCGGAACTGAGTATTTCCAGCTCTCTGCTACCGCCGCCAGCACCGAGATCAGCTGATTGGATCAGACATTGAGAACTATCATAAAGATACACCATCAATGTTAAAGTAGTGGCCAACCTATTAGTCCCTTCTGTGGTCTGTCTTTTTGGTTGTGGTCTGTGTAATTTGGTTTTATATATTGTTAATATTGCTCATTTGCATTCAACTACGACCCCTAAGGATCTTCTAAATGGCACAGAATTAAGTACACTGGAACCTTTGATTAAGAGTAACTTGGTTTGAGAGCATTTTGCAAGACAAGCAGAGCTTTTTACAAATTTGTAACTTGGTTTAAGAGCAATGCTTTGCAAGAAGAGCAAATACTCACTGTGCACCACTCCCGGTTCTGTCCTTTCACCACGCTCTGACCCGCTCTGGAGGTAACATTCTGTACATATGTACTGTATACTGTAAACAGTATACCATTGTACAGTACAGTATATACTATATAGCATGTCTATCAATTTGCATTTGTGGATACAGTATATTATTCTTTCGGGTAACCAGTACAGCACATTACTTATACTGTACCTCTCGCACACCAACAATTTTATTGTAAGCTAAAGTGTAGTTTAATTTGTTTTTTACTGTACAGTATTTTGTATTTGTGCACTGTAATAATTTGATATGAATACAGTACATTATTTTGTATTACTGTAATAAGTTTGTATAAATGTAGAAAATATTTTTGGGTTGTGGAACAAATTGTCTGTGTTTCAATTATTTCTTATGGGAAAATTCGCTTTGATATAAGAGTAACTTGGTTTAAGAGGACACTCCCGGAACCAATTATGCTCGTAATGCAAGGTTCCACTGTAGTTGTTTAAGTCTTACTTTTGCCTGTGCATAAATCAAAAGTAGAGGCAAATAGAAGAAACTTTGTAATATGTGTTATTAGAAATCTACTTATTTCTCCACTGATGAGCCACTTCAACCCCGTCTCCCAGCTTCCAAAACTCATCATTCACTTTGAAAATAACAGCAATAATTTGTCTTGGTCAAAGCAAGACAGACTGCCAGGACATTGAAGTCAGGATGCAGATATTTTTTAACTCTATGGAGAGAAGAGGAGAAGGGTGGAGTGAGGAGCACTCAGCACAGAGACAGGCAGATCCAGCTGCTGCTTTAAGTACTTTAAGTATATGGTTTACATCACCCCAGCTCTGGATTCACAGCCACACAGCTTGGTGTTGCTGTACGATGTCTTCCCTTTTGCTGCAGAGAAAATAGAGTAGTAATTCATCTCTTATGCGTAAGAGACATCAGAGCAGCGATTCTTCTCCACTTGGTCAGATGGGCAGTGTCTGGGGAGACCATGTACAGTAGGGTGTAGAAAAGGACTGTAGCTCCAATGTCAGAAGTTTTATAAACCTTTACGTGATGAGAATCCAAATGGACATTTACTGCACAGGGAATGTCCTTTTTTCTAGAATCTAGTGATGACACCTTTTCTAAGGACATCACATATTTAATACAGCTGCATTCTGGCCAAGTGTCCATTTCTTGGTCGCGTGCCCTAATTCCTGTGATATACACTTGTACTTGGTGTCATCTATAATACTTGATAAATGCTTCTCCACATTTTTCTGCCATTTATTAGTTTTTGGAATAAAGACACATTTCTTCAGCGCTCTATTGGGAGACCCAGACGATTGGGGTATAGCTACTGCCCTCCGGAGGCCACACAAAGCACTACACTAAAAAGTGCAAGGCCCCTCCCCCTCTGGCTATACCCCCCCGTGGTATCACGGGTTCTCCAGTTTTAGCTTTGTGTGCGAAGGAGGTCAGACATCCACGCATAGCTCCACAGATTTTAGTCAGCAGTAGCTGCTGACTATTTCGGATGGAAGAAAAGAGGACACATATAGTGTCCCCAGCATGCTCCCTTCTCACCCCTGGATGGTGTTGTAAGGTTGAGGTACCTATTGCTGGTACGGAGGCTGGAGCCCACATGCTGCTTTCCTTCCACATCCCCCTGAGGGGCTCTGTGGAAGTGGGATCCTGCCGGCCTCAAAGCTCTGACGCCGGGCTCCATCCACAGACCCATTTGAACCTGCTGGATACGGAGCTGGAGTACCGTTCAGGGACATGGCCCTGCACCATTACAGGTACTCTGTGTCCCCGTACACACAGGCACAGCACACTCCAGACTTGCTGGGTGTGCTAGTGCGCCGGGGACAGTAAAGGGTTACAGTCACTGCAGCTTTGCGGAGTGACTTTGTGTTTTGGGAACTACCGCGCCGGACGCTCCGGGAGCGGCGGCGCGGCTGGGACTTGTAGTTCGCCGGGGACTGGGCGCCGACCGCGCTTTTACGGCGGCGGCGCTTATAACTCCAGTCCCCGGCTTCTGCGGCCTAGTGCCGCTTCGTTCCCGCCCCCTCCCTGTCACTCAGGGAAGGGGACAGGCGCTGAGCAATCAGCAGCGCCGAGGGCTGGAGCCTTTTTACATGCTCCAGCCCTCTCACTGCACTCTGTCGGACGCCGGATTCCCGCTCTGCCTTGGGGGCACGCCCACGGCCCGCCCCTACTCACACGAGCTGGGGAAGAAGCCGGCAGCCATTACTGCAGAGCTCGGGGCACCAAGGCAGGACAGTGGCGATCATACACCCGCTTATAGGCGGGCGGTAAGAGGCACAATAGTGCTGACCACGATATAACTGCAGTGTATACATGTGTTGTTTTTAACTACATAGGTCGCTATATGCCCGCTTGGGGAGCGACACGTCAGCAGCAGGAAAGCAGGTGTGCTAAAGCACAGGCTTTCTAGGCTGCTTGTTTTGCACGACTGAGGTGTTCATTTGTGTTTATGCTGATATGCTATACATTGCACTGTACAGTCGCTAGTCTTAGCTATATTCTCCTGGAATGGCTAGACTACAGCAGCAGAAAACCCAGGGTGCTGGGGCACAGGTTTTTTTTCTATGCTGCTTGTATTGCATGGGCTGCAGTGTGCATTTGTACTTGTGCTTGTATGCTATACATTGCACTGTATGGTCACTCTTCTGGGCTATATTCCCCTAGATGACCAGTCTACAGCAGCAGAAGAGCAGAGGTGCCAGGGCACAGGCTTCTATGCTGCTTGTATTGCATGTGCTGCAGTGTTCATTTGTACTTGTGCTTGTATGCTATACATTGCACTGTAGGGTCACTCTTCTGGGCTATATTCCCCTAGATGACTAGTATACAGCAGCAGAAGAGCAGGGGTGCCAGGGCACAGGCTTCTATGCTGCTTGTATTGCTTGTGCTGCAGTGGTCATTTGTACTTTATGCCTGTATGCTATACATTGCAATGTACGGTCACCAATCTTGGCTATATACTTCTAGATAGCTAGTCGGCAGCAGCAAAAAAGCAACACAGATTTCAGTGCTGTTTTTACTACATGGGATGCTGTTCATGACACCGTCCCATTGTGTGCATGCTCCCCTGTAGCGCGTCGTCTGCCGGGGTCTCTAGCACTTCGTCTGCCGGGGCTCTACTAGTTGTGGCCAAAGAAACCTCCTGTCAACCCTGTCCATGGACAGGGACGGAGTAGTCATAATATAGAGACTTGCACCCATGGGCAATCTACTTGACCAAAAGGCAGCTCTTCAGGGCTTTGATACTGACATCGCTCTCAATCCGGATACACCGGGTGGTAACGCCATACGGAATGATCCTATACCGTCCATCAATGGAAGGTTGGATCTTTCTCCCTCAGCTCCCCCAGTGGAGATAGGAGACGAACAGGAGAAGTTCCTTTTCAGTGTCTCACGCAGATATTGAGTATTTTTCTGGCCACGCTGACTTCAGAGAAGCAGTCCAGGAACACCACGCTTACCAGATAAGCGTCTTCTCCAAACGTTTTTAGGATACACGTTATCCCTTTTTTCCCCTGACGTGGTCAGCGCTGGACCCAGGGTCCAAAGGTGGATTCTCCAATCTCCAGGCTTGCATATGGAGCCATAGGTGCACTGGAGATGGGGCTTCACTTCAAGATGCATTCACAGACAGATGGACTCTGGTTGAAATCTGTCTAGGAGGCTATCGGCGTGTCGGTTGCTCCGGCATCCACAGCCGTATTGGCAACCTAACCTTATCTGCTGTTCTTGCGCAGCTGACCTTGAGCAGGGACATCTGTACCGCAGAGGCGTCCGTAACCCCGCAATGTCTGCACTGCGACTTACCCTGTTAATACTGTCCTAAAAGTACAGTCGAGGTTTCGGTCCTTCCCAAGCTCCGGCAGGTCCCAATTGTCCTCGTGCAAAAGGGCTACAAAACCTCAGACGGGCTCAGATTCCGGCCGGGCTCAATCTCGCCCAAGGAAGGCAGTCGGAGGAACCGCTACCAAGGCGGTCTCCTCAGGACTCTCAGCTCTCTCTCTCTCCGCATCCGCGATTGATGGCAGACTCCCCCGCCTTTGGCGACATTTAGCTGCCACAGGTCACAGACCGGTGGGTGACGGACATTGTGCTCACGTGCACAGGACAGTGTTCTGTTCTCGTCCTCCGACTCCATTCTTCAGAACGGCCCCACCTCTCCACCGAGCAGATGCCCTGCTGCAGGCGGTGGACGCTCTAAGAGCAGAAGGAGTGGTGATCCCTGTCCCCCCTCAGGAACGAGGGCGAGGGTTTGTACTCCAATCTCTTTGTGGCTCCAAAAATGGACGGTTCCTTCCGTCCTGTTCTGGTTCTGAAACTGCTCAACGAGCATGCGAACGCCAGGCGGTTCCGGATGGGATCCCTCCGATCCGTCATTGCCTCAATGTCTCGAGGAGACTTCCTTGCCTCAACAGACATCAAAGATGCCTATCTCCACGTGCCAATTGCTACGGAGCACCAACGTTTTCTACGTTTTGTGATAGGAGACGAACATCTTCTGTTCGTAGCTCTGCCATTCAGTCTGGCGACAGCCCCACGGGTGGGCACCAAGGTCATGGCAGCAGTGGTAGCAGTCTTGCACTCTCACGGACACCCGGTGATTCCGTACTTGGACGATCTACTCGTCAAAGCAACCTCCCTCGAGGCATGCCAACGCAGCCTGAATGTTACGCTGGAGACTCTCCAGACTTTCGGGTGGATCATCAATTGGGCAAGGTCAAATCTGTCTCCGACTCAATCACTAACGTATCTCGGCATGGAGTTTCATACTCTATCAGCCATAGTGAAGCTTCCGCTGAACCAGCAGCGTTCACTGCGGACAGAGGTGCAGTCTCTCCTTCAAGGCCAGTGGCACCCCTTAAGGCGCCTCATGCACTTCCTAAGGAAGATGGTGGCAACCATCGAGGCAGTTCTCTTTGCGCAGTTTCATCTGCGCCAACGGCAATGGGACATTCTCCGCCAATGGGATGGGCAGTCAACCTCCCTGGACGGGAAGTCTCCCTTTCCCTGACGGCCGAGGACTCTCTGCAATAGTGGCTTATTCCCACCTCATTGCCATAGCCCCCATCCTGGGCAGTGGTCACGACAGATACGAGTCTGTCAGGGTGGGGAGCAGTTTGTCTCCGCCACATGGCTCAGGGGACGTGGACTCAGCAGGAGTCCACCCTTCAGTTCGATGTGCTGGAAATCGGGGCAGGGTATCTTACCCTATTAGCTTTCCAAAAGTGGCTAGAAGGGAGCAGATCCGAATCCAGTCGGACATCTCCACAGCGGTGGCATACATCAACCACCAAGGAGGGACACGCAGTCAGCAGCCTTCCAGGAAGTCCGGCGAATCCTCATGTGGGTGGAGGACACAGCATCCACCATATCCGCAGTTCACATCCCGGGCGTAGAAAACTGGGAAGCAGGCTTCCTCAGTCGCCAGGGCATGGACGCGGGGGAATGGTCCCTTCACCCGGACGTGTTTCAGGAAATCTGTTGCCGCTGGGGGGGGGGCGGACGTCGACCTAATGGCGTCTCGGCACACCAACAAGGTCCCGGCATTTATGGCACGATCGCGCGATCACAGAGCTCTGGCGGCAGACGCCTTAGTGCAAGATTGGTCGCAGTTCCGGCTCACATATGTGTTTCCACCTCTGGCACTCTTGCCCAGAGTACTGCGCAAAAATCAGATCCGATTGCAGCCGCGTCATACTCGTCTCACCAGACTGGCCGAGGAGATCGTGGTACCCGGATCTGTGGCATCTCACGGTCGGCCGACCGGGGTCACTACCAGACCGACCAGACTTACTGTCTCAAGGGCCGTTTTCTCCATCGGAATTCTGCGGCCCTGAACCTGACTGTGTGGCTTGTGTGTCCTGGATCCTAGCGTCTTCAGGATTATCCCAAGGGGTCGTTGCCACCATGAGACAGGCTAGGAAGCCCACGTCTGCTAAGATCTACCACAGAACGTGGAAGGTTTTCTTAATCTGGTGCTCTACTCAGGGAGTGTCTCCCTGGCCATTTGCATTGCCTATCTTTCTTTCCTTCCTACAATAGGAGTTAGAAAAGGGCTTGTCGCTAGACTCCCTCAAAGGGCAAGTCTCAGCACTATCCGTGTTCTTTCAGAAGCGTCTAGCACGTCTTTCTAAGGTGCGCACGTTCCCGCAGGGGGTTTGTCATATCGTACCCCCGTACAAGGGGCCGTTGGATCCATGGGATCTGAACAGGGTTCTAGTTGCTCTCCAGAAGCCGCCTTTCGAGCCTCTGAAGGAAGTTTCTTTTTCTCGCCTGTCACAGAAGGTGGCGTTTCTCGTTGCGATCACATCGCTTCGGCGAGTGTCTGAGCTGGCAGCTCTGTCATCCAAGGCTCCCTTCCTGGTGTTTTCACCAGGACAAGGTAGTGCTGCGCATCATTCCGGAGTTTCTCCCTAAGGTAGTATCCTCGTTTCATCTTAATCAGGATATCTCCTTACCGTCCTTTTGCACTCATCCGGTTCACCGGTATGAGAATGATTTACGTTTGCTAGATCTGGTGAGAACACTCAGAATCTACATTTCCCGCACGGCGCCCGTACGCCGTTCCGATGCCCTTGTCGCTGGTACGCGCAAGAGGTTGCAGGCTTCTAAAGCCACCCTGGCTCGATGGATCAAAGAACCAATTCTGGAAGCCTACCGTTTTGCAGGGCTTCCGGTTCTTTCAGGGCTGAAAGCCCATTCAACCAGAGCCGTGAGTGCGTCCTGGGCGCTACGACACCAGGCTTCGGCTCAACAGGTGTGCCAGGCAGCTACCTGGTCGAGTCTGCACACTTTCACCAAACATTATCAGGTGCATACCTATGCTTCGGCGGATGCCAGCTTAGGTAGAAGAGTCCTGCAGGCGGCAGTGACATCCCCGTAGGGGAGGGCTGTTTTGCAGCTCTAACATGAGGTATCTCTTTACCCACCCAGGGACAGCTTTTGGACGTCCCAATCGTCTGGGTCTCCCAATAGAGCGCTGAAGAAGAAGGGAATTTTGTTACTTACCGTAAATTCCTTTTCTTCTAGCTCTTATTGGGAGACCCAGCACCCGCCCTGTTGTCCTTCGGGATTTCTTGGTTGTTTGCGGGTACACATGTTGTTCATGTTGAACGGTTTTTCAGTTCTCCGACGTTATTCGGAGTTAATTTGTTTAAACCAGTTATTGGCTTCCTCCTTCTTGCTTTGGCACTAAAACTGGAGAACCCGTGATACCACGGGGGGGTATAGCCAGAGGGGGAGGGGCCTTGCACTTTTTAGTGTAGTGCTTTGTGTGGCCTCCGGAGGGCAGTAGCTATACCCCAATCGTCTGGGTCTCCCAATAAGAGCTAGAAGAAAAGGAATTTACGGTAAGTAACAAAATTCCCTTCTTCCTATGTAATAGATCCAGAGTGAACAGATTTTTATAGGAGTGACATATGCTTTGCATTAGCTGCTGCAAACATTCTCCGGTGTCTCATATCGCTGTTACATTGCTGCTATATATAGCAGAGCTCATTTCAATGTAGCAGAGATGAAAAATATCAGTTGCAGATGTTTGTCATTTCGTTTTGTGATCCTAAACTCTACCTACTGAGCTATGGCACCACAACATTTGGGAACCTGTGAGTTAATTGTGAATTTAATACCTCTTCTTACACAGCTTATATCTAAAGAGATATGAAGATAAACACATGATATTCAATTCGAAGATTTCTGAATTCATACTTTTTTGGCTTATTAAATGTTCTTTTTTTGTTCCGACAAAATTATGAAGTCTGCAGCCAATCAACAGACAGTGATTGGCTGCCGAAGTCACATGATATTGTTTTATGCTGCAACACCGGCAGGACTTCTGAGGCTAAAGGGGGCTTTACACGTAGCAATATTGCTAGCGAGCGTACCCGCCCCCGTCGTTTGTGCGTCACGGGTAAATCGCTGCCCGTTGTGCACAATATCGTTAGGAGCCGTCACATGAACTTACCTACCTAGCGACGTCGCTGTGGCCAGCGAACCGCCTCCTTTTTAAGGGGGCGGTTCGTGCGGTGTCACAGCGGCGTCACTAAGCGGCCGCCCAATAGAAGCAGAGGGGCAGAGATGAGCGGCCGTAACATCCCGCCCATCTCCTTCCTTCCTCATTACCAGCGGCCGCAGGTAAGCTGTAGTTCGTCGTTCCCGAGGTGTCACACATAGCGATGTGTGCTGCCTCGGGAACGACAAACAACCTGCATCCTCAACAATCAATGATTTTTTGAAAAAGAACGACGTGTCAATGATGGACGATTTGGTGAGTATTTTCCATCGTTATCGCACACAACGACGTCGCTAACGATGCCGGATCTGCGTCACGGAATCCGTGATGCTGGCGATATATCGTTAGATATGACGTTGCGTGTAACGGGGCCTTAAGAGCAGGATTTACCTCAGCACCCTCGGGGGGCTATTGATAAGTGGTGACCAATGATGAACATCCCCTTTAAAGGGAATCTGTCAGCAGGTTTTTGCTAAATAATCTATGGACAGCACGCTGCAAGGGTTGAAAAAAAATCAACTATGCCTCTCTTATCAGGCTGTGTGCTTTTGTTTACATAAACTAAAGGCTTTATCACCTAGTGATAGAATTGCTGGACTACATTATAACGCGTCCAGCAGTCCGACACATCCCCTCCTTTGATTGACACGTTACTGTCAATGTACAATCTTTATGGAGAGCCTGGTGTAGATGGGATAGCTCTCTTAGCTTTGCTATATGGCTAAAAGCTCTCATTGCGTATTCAGTAATCTAAGGGATACAACATTCGATTCAGAATCTCTTTGCCTACATCATGCTGCTCTCAAATGAGGTAAAAAAAACCTGCTGACAGATTCTCTTTAAGGCTTTCAATACATACGTAACTTAAAATTCATGGGACCCATAACAAACCCCCATACCCACCCATACTGGCTCTGTTTATGTGTCGCAGGAGCCATCTGGCCCCATTAGGCAAGAGTGCAGCCTATTCACCATCTATAGTTATGCTCCTGTCTCCAAAGTTTCAATCAGTCGGGCACATAGAAATCACCATAACTTTTTGTAGTTTTCAAAGGCTACAAAAATGTTTAACATGGTATTTCCCAACAAATTGCCCACCAATTTTCAACTAGTGCCCCCCGGTTTATAATTTCTAAAGCTGATTTCCACTTGTAGTGTATTCAGTGTCCAGCAGATGGCAGCATTGTGCAGGCCCAGTTTATACTTGACTCATTCCATTTTCGGAGATGAACAAGAATCCCTCGGATTCTGTTGTCTTATGAGCTCAGCGTTTTTTCCCTTCTTACAGGTGAATGCAAATGAGCGCAAAACTCTATGAACACAGCCTTTCATTTTTCTTTCAATATTCTGTGCGGGCAAGATAGCTCCTAACATGTTTCCCCATCTCACCGTAGCCCTGCAGAAATTTCTAATGTCCTAGTTAAGAAGCCGAGTGGAAGAAAGCACAAAAATCAATGTTGACATTAACATTTAAAAGTGTAAACACTTTGGCGAGTGCGGCTATTTCTGTTTTTCCTTTGAAGTGCAGAACCTTGTTAGGTTTCAAGGGCGGCTTCTGTTCTCTGTAAAATTGCTATGTCTTTAAGTTTATTACCAATGTAAAAAGTTTTAATGCTCAAAAAAAAAAAATAGTTCATTAACTCCTCTGCAGACTAAGGTGCGTATGTAGTCACCGATTCCATTAGGTGCAGTAGGAGTTATTATAAAAAGTGTTTGCAGTGATTGTGCGCGGCTGTGAATTGGGACATAATGGATATTATTCATACATAATCCGATTATATCATCTTGTGTACATTTTCATCCATATGTGTGTAAAGAGTCTTCATCAAAAGGGTATTTTAAATTATATTTAAAAAAGCACTGTTATTAGGTTGGTCACCACTAAACACCCTCCCCCCATAGTAGTCCTCCTGGCACATTTAGGCTAAGTTCCCACGTTGAGATTTCGGTGAGTTTTTGCAGCTGCCTTTTTTCGCTTCATCAAATACGCAGTCTTAAAGTGGATGGGATAAATAGAAATCTCCTGCCCATTGGGTTCCTTTTTTACACATCAAAAACTGACCTGCGGTGCGTTTTTTATATCCGCAACATGTCGCTTTCTCTTGAGGGTACACTGAGTTTTCTGTGCAGATTTTCTCCATAGACTTGCATTAGATGCCAAAAATCTGCAGGTAAAAAATGCACATTTTTAGTGCCTTTCCGTGGCGGAAATGCATAAAAAATGTAGTAATCTGCACCTAAGAATGTCAATAAAGTTTTGTCAAAGCCAAATACAAGGAAGTATAAAAAAGCAGCTTTATTTAAAACATGACACCAAACAGAGAAAAAAACGGCAGCGTCAACAATGCAGTAAAATCGCATGTTAAATAATGCACTAAAAATGAAAGTAAAGTAATTTACAAAGTGAGTGCAGAAATTCTGCAACGTCAAAAACTCACCAAAAGCTCATCGAGGGGACATAGACTTACAGCTTAAGTAGCTCTACAGTATCCGGTCACTGCAAACAGCAGAGTATATCTCCTAAACCTTTATGAATATGATATTTGTTTCTTCCTACAAAATCACCTACATGTATGTGATAGACTACTTCACTGTGTGAGACTCTAACTGGGCAGCACAATGATTTCATGATCACTGCTGTTGATCACTGTTGTCGGTCACCAACACAAGGCCCCAGCTGAACCTGCTATGGTGAGGGAAATCTCTGGTATTGGCCTGAGAAAGAAAGAAATAAAGGTAGCAAGAGAGAAAAAAAGAAAGGGAGGTAGCAAGAGAAAGAAATAGAAAAAGAAAGGAAGGTAGTGAGAAAGAAAAAAAGGTAGCGAGAGAGAAAAGTTGTGAGAAAGGTAGCAAATGAGAAAGAAAGGTAGTGAGAGAGGAAGGAAGGTAGTGAGAGAGAAAGAAAAAGGTAGCGAGTGAGAAAGCAAGGTAGTGAGAGAGAAAGTAAGGTAGCGAGAGAGAAAGAAAGGTAGTGAGAGGGAAAGAAAGAAAGGTAGCGAAAGAGAAAGTAAGGTAGCGAGAGAGAAAGAAAGGTAGTGAGAGGGAAAGAAAGAAAGGTAGCGAAAGAGAAAGAAAGGTAGAGAGAAAAAAAAGGTAGCGAGTGAGAAAGAAAGGTAGTGAGAGAAAGAAAGGTAGCGAGAGAGAAAGAAAGGTAGTGAGAGAGAAAGAAAGGTAGCGAGTGAGAAAGAAAGGTAGTGAGAGAGAAAAAAAGGTAGCGAGTGAGAAAGAATGGTAGTGAGTGAGAAAGAAAAAGGTAGCGAGAGAAAGAAAGAAATATAGCGAGAGAGAAAGAAAGGTAGCAAGAGAGAAAGGAAAAAAAGGTAGCATAAGAGAAAGAAAGGTAGCAAGAGAGAAAGGAAAAAAAGGTAGCATAAGACAAAGAAAGGTAGCAAGAAAGAAAGATGTAGCAAGAGAGAAAGAAATCGAAAAAGAAAGGGAGGTAGTGAGTGAAAAAGAAAGGGAGGTAGCGAAAGAGAAAGAAAGGTAGAAAGAAAGGTAGCGAGAGAGAAAGAAAAAGGAAAGGTAGCGAGAGAGAAAGAAAGTCAGTGAAAAAGAAAGAAAGGTAGCGCGAGAGAAAGATTGGTAGCGAGAGAGGGAAAAAGATAGGGAGGTAGCGAGAGAGAAAAAAAGAAAAAGAGAGGTAGCGAGAAAGCAAGAAAGAGAAAAAGGGAGGTAGCGAGAGAGGAAAAAAAACTTTAGGTGCTATGACTTTCAGGCAATTACTAAACCTTCCACATATAAACAGTAAATGGAGGCAGCACACCAAAAATATGAAAAATTTGTTTTAATAGCCCAATGCAGCAATGTTTCGGTTCATGGCGTGACCCTTTCTCAGGCTTGCTGCTTCTATTTACTATTCATAGACAGAGTGATAGAAAGATAGAAGCTAGATATCCTGTATATGAGATATCATATATTGTACACTATAATTGAAGATCACACAATATAAATAAATAATCCACAGAAAAAAGCCAGCACTCCAATTTCAGTCACGTGAACAATGAACTCCTCTTTTATTTACCCATTAGTGTAAAGTGGGCTTTACACGCTGCGATCTCGCTAGCGAGATCGCAAGCAATCGTACCCGCCCGCGTCAGTTGTGTGACACGGGCAAATCGCGCACAACCACGGATATACCTGTCCTGCGACGTCGCTCTGGCCGGCGATCTGCCTCCTTTCTAAGGGGGTGGGTCGTGCGGCGTCACAGTGACGTCACACAGCAGCCGTCCAATAGAAGCGGAGGGGCGGAGATGAGCGGGACGTAACATCGCGCCCTCCTCCTACCTTCCGCATTGCCGGTGGAGACAGGAGATTTCGTCACTCCTGCGGAGTCACACACAGCGATGTGTGATGCCGCAGGAACGAGGAACAACATTGTTAATAAGAAGAAAACGATTTTATGTTTCAGGACGACCTCTCCACGGCAAACGATTTTGGCCACTTTTGCGATCGTTTTAGGTCGCACATAAGTGTCACACACTGCGATATTGTTAATGAAGCCGGATGTGCGTCACTAACAACGTGACCCCGTCGATAAATCATTAACGATATCGTAGCGTGTAAAGCCCGCTTTAGCATCGATCCTACATTGAACTCTTTTTGGTCCAGAATACTGTGGCTTTACACCAATGGCATTATCTCCATCATTGCTGCTATATTTTTGTTTTTCTCAATTGATAGCTAGATAGACACACAGATAATAAAAATAAAAGAAGACAGTACTTAAAAAATGCAAAAAAAAAAAAAGTGGACATTAATTTTCCTATGTGGCAACTTATATAATGTCTGACAAAGGTTCTGTGTAACCCAAACACAGGCTAACTAAAGTCCTTCACTTCTTTTACTTTTTTTTTATTTATTATGCTGTTTGTTTTGGTTTTTTTTCGATGAATAGACACAGACAGACAGACAAACAGACAGACGGGTGGATGGATGGATGGATGGATGGATAGCTAGAGAGAAGGATAGGTAGATAGAGGGATAACTAGATAGAGGAATAGATAGATGATAGATAGATAGATAGAGGGATAAAAAGATAGATAGATGGATAGATAGATAGATAGACAGATAGAGGGATAGACAGATAGATAGATGGATGGATAGATGGATAGATGGATGGATGGATGGATGGATGGATGGATAGATAGAGGGATAGACTTCAAAAACTGTTGAAGCAGCACCAGTCTCCAAGGTGGGTGAGGTTCCGCAGATGTCCACCTCTGTTTCCTTTTTTATACTTCAAAAATGTTGTTAAGCACAAAAAAGGACTGTTTAATTTCCACATTTTGGCTCCGCAATGACTGATCAAGAGTTGGTAAAGGCTGACTCCGTTGTCGAGCCGAAACGTTGCTGAACGTGGTCAAACAAATAGTGCATGGTTTTGTTTTATAAATGTGTGGAGCGCCGCCTTTCTTTTCTTATCATGAATATGGATAGACACACAGACAAACATATTTTCCTCTAAACCTCACGAGCACAAAAAACTAATTTTCAGTGATGTCCCAATAATCTATCTGAAAAAAAATCACCATCCATATAATTTGCTGCGCGCAGTATAAAGCAACTATCAGAGATGATTATCCAAAGTTTCGGGGTTGATGTCTTTGCTTGTGTGACAGCCAGGTGCGGAGAGGCTCGGTGCCATTTGTTAGGAGCTGGTTTGCTGCCCGCTGCGGAGGAGCAGTTCATTACTCGGTGCAGGAGATCTTAGCAGCTGTCACTGTTGCAGGACATGTCTGCTAATTTTCTTGGAGGGCTGACAGATACTTGTGCCTCTATAAGCCTATGAAGAGAAAGTGACTTGGAAGAGAACTATTTTATTTTTTTTAACTTCGAGCCACAAATACATTTACTTGTGAATAATTTATAACAAGAGGAAATGAGGCCCTAGATGTGTGATAAGGCCTATAAATCTGCGCTTATTGCAGGGAATGCTTACAGGCATGAAATCCCCACCGGGTCATGTTCAAGAAGACGGGAAGAAGGATTTGTGTTGATCTATCAGATAATTGCCTACATTTTAAGACAAGTTGGTTTAATACTGATGTCTCCTTTATTTTAAACCTGCAGACTGAGGTGGCGCATCAATAAAAGTGGTGTAATCAATATGGCTCCCTGTTGGGTCTCACTTAAAAGTAGGTCAAGTGAGATAGATTGTGCGGTCATGTTCTCAGGTAACAATTAAAGTGAAAATCCAACCATTAAAAAATAATAATATATAATTGATTGTCAAAATCAGTTAGGCAATTGTTTCAATAAAAAAAAAACAGTGCGATATGCTGCTTTGGTAAAAAAAAAGTTCTGTACTTTTTGGTATTTGTGGTCTTTCAGGCGCTATGTACAGGGTATAGTAGCTTCACTTAATATTTCGATACATATTGTGTTGCTCATGGGATTTGTAATGAGGAATCCATAAACTCAGGAATTACTTTTGTGATTTTTATCCCACCTTGACACTCAATCAGAGAGTTATAAAACTTTGCAAACCACTTTATTACAGGATTTGTCTTCATTCCTATGAAAAAAAAGTATATAAGTTCCTTCCAAACCTGTGATTTTCTGACTGTGTGCCTGTAGTTACCGATTCTCATTTGGAGTACAGATGATGGCAGTGAAAGGGTCAGCACTGTGTGAGTGTTCTGCTTAGGCCGGTGTCAATACTTGCGAGTGCCTCACGCGCATCTCGCGCAAGTCTCGCAGCGCATCACTCATCACGGTTTCACACTCTCCTCACAGCAGCGTCTCAGCTGCATAGAGATGCATGCAACCGACCCGTTCCTGTGAGGAGAGTGTGAGTACGTGCCGGGTGATGCACCGCGAGACTTGCGCGAGATACACGTGAGGCACTCACAAGTGTGATACGGGCCTTATTAGAACAATCTCCTGCAGCAGCTTATCCCCAGAATTATGCCATTGTTTCAGAAGAGAAGGGGGTTAATGCCGCACTGCCACAAGGAATCCAGTTAGTTGATTTAAAAATGCATTGTTTATTCTGTAAACGTATTTCAGAGATCAAGTCTCCTTCATCTTGATAGAAAAATCAACATTGTATCCCCAGAATCAATGAGACACAGGTGCTGACCCTTCCACTGCCATCATCTGTACTCCAAATTAGTACACTCTTATATCTGACTCTGAAGGCAACAAAATAGACTGGATAAAGCAGGTCCTGGAAATCACTTACATGCGTTTTTGTTTTACAGGAATGACAAATTCAGTAAAAAGTAGTTTGCAGTATTTCATAACGTTCCATGCTGGACAAAATAATAATAATAATAATAATTCAAGTTTAGTTAGTTTTTCAAGATTCTGATTTTATAAAACATTTCACAGTTTGATTTTTGCTTTTTTTCATGGTAGCAAACCACATTTTGACTGGTTAGCAGTAATTCATTGACATGGAATAAGGGACACTGTAATGAGGGGCACTGTATGTCAATTCCTTTGTGAGTGATGTGCTGGTTTTCCCATTTTTTTGCTGACTAGTTGACATTTTGTAGAAAACATACTGTTACAATAAATATTTAGAGGGCATTATCGTCTCTGTTTAATTTTAAACCTTTTTTTATCTGTTGTTGTGGTTTTCCTATAAATGCAGCAAACAATCAGGGCTTAGTTTTAATATTCCCTAAGAAGACTATGGGCAACAAGTCACTTGTGAATACTTTGCAGTAGATAGTCTTGCCAGTTGAGAAAGGAGGTCCGAAACGCGTTGTTTTAGTATTCAGAATTGCAGGAAAAACTCAAAACTGCATAAAATGTCTGAATAAGGCCCATCTCATTGCGGTCCATGTTGTTGTTTGATAGTCCTTCAATTATTAGGACTTTATACTGGGATAATAGTGAAATGTTCATGTTTCTGTATTTTGTGTGGTTCATTTTCTGTTCTCCATATTGAGAGCTCTTTGTTAGTTGTTGCCCATTTAGGACTACTAATATACCCCACTAATGCAAGCTCCGCAGGCATAAGCTGTTATTACCTATAATAGACACCAGAGGGCAGCACGGTCAGAATAATTGGTTGTTCTCAATTTTATTTTTTATCATAGTGATCAAAGCTTCCTACCCATATTAAACCAGATTGGCCCCTGGCGCTCTGTCACCTGTGGGTACCTGGCATACCTTTACATATAACAATGGCCTCATATAAATGGCCTTGTGCCTGATTCAACTAACACCGCTATCCTGGTAATATTGTCCTTACGGCACTGCTCTATATTACTTCTGATTAGGCTTGGCGCAATATCAATTGAGGTATTATGATACTCGCTAAGCCTTATCCGGTTTTTGGATTCAGTGCCGCACAAGCTGTTCCATTTGATAGTTATTGATGTTGAGTTTTTGTAAAGTGAAGTGGGTTTTTTTTATTATTATTTTTTTTAATAGAGATCTAATGAAGTGCATGCTTTCAATCCCTCTGCCTCCCTCTGCTTCATTGATTTTATTTAAGCCTTTATTGTTGAATACATAATCAACAGGCCATTGTTTTTAGAACGGGATGTCGGATCATCTCAGCTTTCATCGGTTTGATATTGATGTATATATAGCAGAGCAGTGGCTTATTTGCTGTAAATTACTATAATCCACCATTTGCCTCGTGAAAAGAGACAGTTTTCTTTTCTTGTTAGTCCATGAAACGTATAAATAAAATAAAAAAATAAAAAAACAGATGTGTCTGGATGTGAATCGGGATTATACTCCAGCATTTACATTACTTGTCTCCAGAAATATGTCAGTGGTGTGAATTCAAGATCATTTCATACATTCACATCATGGGGTCAGCAGATGGTGAGAATCAAGCTTTAAATAATAGTCATTCAGCTGTGGAAAAGGCTTTCAGAATGCTGAATAGTTTTGTAATTACGATATGCAATATGAAGTTACCTCTATTAAATATTAAACCAGGAAGAGGTTTGTTTATTTGACAGTATTTATGGACTATTCACTGATCATATACTTCATCAGCACCATAATCCTGAATCTTCAGACATTGGTGAAACATTAGGATAGTTCTAAAGGTGTGCCATAAACTAGCTCTGAGAACTCCAGATGAGGACCCCAAAAGGTGTGCCATTATCTAACACTGAGAAACTCCAGATGAGTATCCTTAAAGGTGTGCCATCAACTAACACTGAGAAGCTCCAGATGAGGATCCCTAATGGTGTGCCATCAACTAACTCTGAGAAGCTCCAGATAAGGATACCTAAAGGTGTGCCATCAACTAACTCTGAGAAGTTCCAAATAAGGATACCTAAAGGTGTGCCATCAACTAACTCCAAGAAGCTCCAGATGAGGATCTCTAAAAGTGTGCCATCAACTAACTCCGAAAAGGTCCAGATGAGGATACCTAAAGGTGTGCCATCAACTAACTCCAAGAAGCTCCAGATGAGGATACCTAAAGGTGTGCCATCAACTAACTCTGAGAAGTTCCAAATAAGGATACATAAAGGTGTGCCATCAACTAACTCCAAGAAGCTCCAAATGAGGATCCTTAAAGGTGTGTCATCAACTAACTCCGAGAAGCTCCAGATGAGGATACCTAAAGGTGTGCCATGAACTAGCTCTGAGAACTCCAGATGAGGACCCCAAAAGGTGTGCCATCATCTAACACTGAGAAACTCCAGATGAGTATCCTTAAAGGTGTGCCATCAACTAACACTGAGAAGCTCCAGATGAGGATCCCTAATGGTGTGCCATCAACTAACTCTGAGAAGCTCCAGATAAGGATACCTAAAGGTGTGCCATCAACTAACTCTGAGAAGTTCCAAATAAGGATACCTAAAGGTGTGCCATCAACTAACTCCAAGAAGCTCCAGATGAGGATCTCTAAAGGTGTGCCATCAACTAACTCCGAAAAGCTCCAGATGAGGATACCTAAAGGTGTGCCATCAACTAACTCCAAGAAGCTCCAGATGAGGATACCTAAAGGTGTGCCATCAACTAACTCTGAGAAGCTTCAGATGAGGATCTCTAAATGTGTACCGTCAACTAATTTCGAAAAGCTCCAAATAAGGATACCTAAAGGTGTGCCATCAACTAACTCTGAGAAGCTCCAGATGAGAATACTTAAAGGTGTGCCATCAACTAACTTTGTGACTCTCCAGATGAGGGTACCTAAAGGTATGCCATCAACTAACTCTAAGAAGCTCCAGATGAGGATTCCCTGATTAGCTGGATTGTCATTACTATGCAGCACTTGTCTGGAACTACAGGACGACCATTACAATTTTTTTAGCATTTGGATATAAAATACGGACATATGCATGACACACTGATAGCATATAGATGGCATATGGCTAACAATACGAACAAAAGTCATTTGCTCATTCTATATGAAGATTGTACAATTTTTCATAAGCTCGATTGAACACTGTAATTTTTTTTAAATGACAAAGATATCACAATGTAGGAAGATATCCATTGTACGGGTGCAGCTCTCTGGTAGACGCTAGTGCACACAGGGATCTGATTCTTGTGTTTAAATAGTGAGCGGATTATTGAAAGTCCATAAACAGTCACAACTTACAAAACAAAACAGCCTTTCTTAGGGACAAAGGTATAACATAAACAAGTCCATTTAGCAGTAAGGGCTCATTCGTTCAGGTACAATCCCTTCTTAGTTGGGTATTGACCAGATCTGACCAGAACCAACAGGTCTTTCTACCTCCCACACAAAGACAGCTTGTGAGGCAGCTTAGCTGACTTTTACATGAACTACAAAGCCTGGAATGAATCCATGGGAATGACCAGTCCCATCGAGCTCTTCTGGTCATTCCTAAAACCCAGACCCAAAAATTTGAGCCCATTAAAAACCCACTTAGCAATTATTTTGCTGGCGCCTTCTCTCCGGGCTTCACATCACTGAGGCTAACCTCCTCTGTGATACATGTCTTTTATCCATAACCAGTAGAGCTGCAACCTTTCATCAGATACAGAAAAGTGTAGCTCCACACACAACTATACAAGAATAATGGCTTTTGTTGTGTTAAAGGGAACTTGTCACCAGTTTTTTACTATTAAAGCAAAAGTGTCACCTTCTGCAGCTCCTGGGCTGCATTCTATGAAGGTGCATCTTGTTGTTGTCCCCACTTGCAGACCGCAAAAAGAACTTTATAAAATCTCACCGTTTTGTATGCTAATGAGCTGTGTTTTCCAGATGGGTGGGCTCGCGGTCCCCCTGTCATGATTGACACGCCGCTGTCAACATGCACGCCGCTGGGCAAGTTTTGCGCAGGCGCAGATACATCACCGGCGCACGCGAGGGAAACTTTTCTGCTCGGCCCGCGATATGAGCAGAGCGAACTGCACCTGCGCGAGACTTGGCTAGCAGCGTGGATGATGACGACGGCGTGTCAATCATGACAGGAGGACGGCGAGCAAGGCCAAAAGGAGGGATAGGAGCCGAAATAGAGCCTGCCCATCTGGCCAACACAGCTCATTAGCATACAACACGGTGAGATTTTATAAAGTTTTTTTTGGGGTCTGCAAGTGGGGACAGCAACAAGGTGCACCTTCATAGAATGCAGCCCAAGAGCTGCAGAAGGTGACACTTTTGGTTTAATAGTCAAAAAACTGGTGACAGGTTCCCTTTAAGTGTTAACTTTCTGCATCATGATATCTTTTGTGTTAGTTTCAAGGGAAAATCTCAACAACAATTTTTTTTTTTTTACCTGCAGCAACAACATTAATCTGAAGGATAATACCATTTCACATACATGTCACTGCAAAAAAAAGAGAAGACGTGTTTCCTGGTGTAATAATGTCAAAACTAGGCGGTGCAGAATGAATAAAGTAGGAACTGTCATCTTATTGTGTTGTGCTATGGGCACAACACCAAGTATTACATAGCATTAATCACAATGCTGCTTTTCCGCTGTATGCACCCAAATCCAGGCTTGTAAATCCATTAGAGAAAGGTATACCCATCCCTAAGAACAAAGGGGTGAAACAAATTGACGATTTATAGACTGGATGCACTGTATGAATGCTGCAGATTTGTGTAATACATGACCTAGGGAGATAGTAGTTGATGAATCAATATATTTCTATATAAATAACTAGTTATCTACAGTATTTATATAGTGCACCCCCCTATATGTCCTTCATTTGTTTTACCTTATGGTTCTTTGGGGCTGAGTTTACTTTTTTCAATTTTAAGTATACAGCATGTGACTCTCATTGGAAGTATGGCTGCAGGGAGAATATAACTTCATTTTTTCTCTGTAGATGCTCTTCAAGTCAGACAGCAGAATATGTTTATAATTGTCAATATCTGCAGATTGCCACTATATATCTGCAGGAAAATACTGTTGTTTTTTTTTCTTTTTTCTTTTCTTTTGCTGACAGATTCCCTTTAAGAAAGGCTACATTTGTAGGTCCCACATTTTCGCTTAGCCCCTTTTATACAGCTGTGCCAAGTCTGGCCACCTATTCAGGGATTTTTAAAGGGGACCTGTCAGCAAGTTTTTTTTATGTAATCTAAGAGCACTATTATGTAGGGGACAAAAGACTGATTACAACCATGTGTCACTTATTGGCCTATGTTGTGCTGTTTCAATACAATCAGTGTTTAATCAGCAAGCGATTATCATTACAGGACAACTGTCCTCCTGCCTGGAAGTCCAACACTATGCAGCAACATTATAGGCCTATACGAATCAAAAAATAAAAAATGAAGCATGGGAGCCCTTGGCTCTCTGCTCATTACAGAATCAAATATCATTGATGTTATTTTAATATGGGGCTCGTCTGGAGATCTTAGACACCGGCAATATATTGGTTGCTAACCACGACAGTGTGTCTGTCATTGGCACCATATTCCGGGAGACTATATTCTCCCCAATATGGCATTCATGGATTTTCTCATCAATTCACGAAAAAGAAATTTGCAAAACCTATGTGTGAAATTGGAGGCATATGATGGTATATACATTCCAGGTCCATATTTCGACTGTTGTGTATCCAAGAATATGTGGCTGTCATGAGGTTCAACTGCTTGTATGCTGATCCCAAAATTAGATACCATGGATTCTTTGTACTTCTTTGTACTTCAGCTTCGAGCCAAATCTGTTCAGAAAGTATCGTGTCCTATTCTTATGCCTAGCTGCTTATAATGATGACAGTACCATATTTGATGCTCCTTTTTGCATGTTGCCATTAAAGACCTGCAGTCGTATAAAGAACGGTACAGAACACAAAAGTAAAATACCTCGGAGCTGTGCTCTTCCCAGCGACTGGTAATGTATGTTGGAGATTTTCCACTATGGATACATCTCATTAGAAGCAGTTTCGTTTCACAGCTTGACTCTCGGAGCAGAAGACACAAAGTACTTTATACATAAGCAAATGTTGGTGACTGTTCTGTCTCATTTCTGAGAGACGATTTCTGTAAAGTGTTCCATATTTCACTTTCACTGTATATTGATCTGAAATGTTTTGCAGAGGAATAGGGAGGCATTTCCATTTTGTGTTGCTCTCTATAATAATGAAAAGCTAGATTTATTATATCATTTCCTTTGTTCTGAAAATGACTGCTGATGAGATACACATTTAGAAGTAAGCTTCCTTGACATCTAAAAGAGGACCAATAGGCCAAAAGTGGCTGTAAGGATAGTCCTGGGAATGGACCCACTGGACCGTGCACCGGACTCCCCTGTGACGCCGCCTTGAGCGAACCCCAATACAGGGACTGTCGGGCGTAAATGCAGAGGGCCTAGATGCACGGTAGCCGGGATCAGCAAGAGTCACTGGATAGAGTCTTATAGATTCAGGATGTTATCAATAATGATGGGCAATGCGCGATACTCGAAATGATGAGTAATCACTAAAATATGCTGGTGGTCGTTAATCAAGTCAAGCTGGTCAGACGCTTGGACAGGCTCAACTCAAGTAACGAGGATAATGGAAGTCAATGATTGGCCATTTACAGCTCTCTGCCCACATGCAGCCAGCCATAAACATAGCATTTCTGGGGGGAAGGAGGCCGAGTTTTCTTTTCTTGATCACACTACATCTGAAAATGTTGTTTTAACCATCAGTGAGAGCGATTCAGAGGCTGCAAGTGACTCTGACTGAGGTTCAGTGACGCAGTCCTGGTCTTTGTGTTTGCTGTTCCATGAACGACACATCCGAGCATCCGCGATACTTGGCTGAGTACCCCGATGCTTGATCGAGTACCAAGCAGTGCCGAGCATGCTCGACCATCATTTGTTCTCATCTCTGGAGGTATGTTATTTTTTCCTTGCTTGACGTAATACAATTATAAGTAACAGGTATCATGCAAGGTAAAAAAAACTTGCCCACAGAGAAGCCAAAATCCGATTTCCACTGTGGGAGACATGTAATGACACACAGCCATTCTGTAGAGCAGAGGTTTGTGTCAATAGAAATATCCCTGAATCTGCTACTCTTCTCTCACTGTAGTCAGTGTGGAAGGAGGTGGAGTAGACAGTGCCCTGAGATGGAAGCTGTAGGCAGTGTTTGTAATGATGACACACAGCTCTTCTCTGCTCCCTCTCTCCTCACATTACTGTGAGGAGAGCAGCAGAGGTGTTTGTAATGACACATAGCTCTGCTCTACTTTACACAGATAGCAGCATTGAGGAAAGCAGCACTTTGTGTCATTACATTTCTTATACAAAGAAATCTGGGTTTAGGTTTCTCTGGGTCAGTGTTTTTTCCAATCAAAGTGAGGAGGTGCTCTCCGGCACAAAACGTCCATGCAGACAAAAATTGTTAGAGATTAAAAAAATATCTTTAATTCCTAATAGTTAAAAAACGTGGTGAGGATAAAATTTCCTATGATTGACGCATTTTAGACGCTGGGTCTTTAGTCATAATCAACAATAATCAATTGTTAACTATTATCAATTGTTAACAACAGTTATCAATTGTTAACAATAATCAATTGTTGATTATGACTAAAGACCCAGCGTCTGAAACGCGTCAATCATAGGAAATTTTATCCTCACCATGTTTTTTAACTATTAGGAATTAAAGATGGTTTTTTAATCTCTAACAATTTCTGTCTGCATGGACCTTTTGTGCCGGAGCACCTCCTCACTTTGATTGTCTATAGCCTCCCTTGTTCCACTGAGCACCGTCCAGGAGCTTTCATCCAGCTGAATTTACAACAAACTGGTCAGCTGAAAACCCTTTTTTTTTTTCCTTCAGTGTTTTTTCCCCCTTGCATGGCACCTCCTGCTTATTATTGGTCATCGTCATGCAGGGGAAAAAGTGCACACCCTCAGAGACAAACTTCTGAGCATGCCTACATGGTCTTTGCAGAACCACATTCTAATTTATGCTATGGTGATGAGAAATGAAAAACTAAAATCTACGTTTTACTCAACTCCGCAGCTGTGGCCAGCTTAACATGCTCAAATTGGGGAAAGGTACTCTTTATCGAGAACTATTTTATCTAATGTCTCCCATGCATTACTATCTGTGAGGCTCACCTGGTCACCGCACTAGCTCCCATGTTAAAGGAGTTTTCTTTCTATATTTAGTTCTAATGTCCATATTCATTACCATTCATTTTTTCTTTAGATTGGAAGACTAAGAATATTTATGCAAAAACTTGAACGTTTTATAGACCTCAAAAAATGATTTGTAACGTCTGGTCTAGAAATGATCAAGATTTCCAGCTCATGGACTTTGCATGTACATTAAAATATATAAAATATTTAAAAAAAAAACAACCTTCAAGACACAGCAAATGATGAGGGGTTGTTTATCAGGGGTTGGCATAGGCCCCTTAGTTCCAATGAAAGTAAAGCTTCTTCATACCAAGACACTTTGGATAATGGTATAACTCCAATTTTCTTCGAAACCGATGCCCTTTTCTGTTTCAATATGATTGTGCCCCAATGCACATAGCAAGGTCCATAAAGACGTGATTCGGTGAGTTTTGTGTGAAAATCTTGACTGGCCAGCACAACACATCCTGACCTCAATCCCATCAAATATCTTTGGGATCAATTAAAACAGATATTGTGAGGATAGCCATCTCATCCAATATCAGTGTGTGAGCCTATAAATGTTCCTAAGGGTGAAAGGTCAAATATTTTACAAAATTCTACTTTTTTTTTTTTTTTAGAAAGCCTTCCCGGAAAAGACAAAGCTGTTGTAGCTGTAAAGTGGGGGCCAAGTCCAGATTAATATCTATGTTTTAATGTGGGATGTAATAAATGCTCCTGTTGGTATAACGTTTAGGTTCACAATATTTTTGCTGATAGAACATAATTTCGCTGGAAAAGTATGTAACAGTCTAAATGCCATCTTGAATTTTGATCACATTACTTTTGCCATTTTTCATTTGATGTTTAGTTTTTGCAGGTTTGCAGTATAATTGTTAGTGGAATTACCTTTTATGTAGGCTTAGCCGATTTTAAAGGAAACCTGTCAGGTCCACCTTGTCCTCCAACACAGCAGCATTCATATCTAAAAGAATATCATTCATGAAAAAAATCCCTCCCTACCCAGCCCTGTATGATGTTATTCACTAAAATCAATGTTTAAAAAAAAGATTTATATACTCTGCTGTTCTTATTCTAATTAGGCCTTGAATGGTTGATGGAGCGTTAGCTTTTACAGATGAGCGGACCCTGTTAAAGTTTGGGTTCTGCTGGTCCAGCTGAACTTTTTTAAAGTTTGGGTTTGTACCCACATTTGACCTGAACCTCAATGGAAGTCACTGATTGGCAGTTCGGGTCTCGGCCCACATGCAGCTAGCCATAAACAGAACACTTCCGGGTGAGGGTGGAGGTTTTTTTCCATTTTCTCTTTTTTTTTTTGTGCACACTGCATCTCATCACACTGTTGATACCCCCAGTGTGAGCTGGTCAAACACTGCAAGCAGCTCTCACTGAGCCGAGCACCATACATACCCGAGCACAGTGATGCTCAGGCGAGTGGCTTGCATTCGTTAAGCACCTGAACTCTGAACACAAACATTGTTTTCTTCGAATAGTCTTGAGTTCGTACTGAACACTGAACTTCAGGTTTGCTTGTCTCTTACCAGTTTTCCCAGACTAGTCGACCCTCTTTCCATGTTATCACATCCATATTGGCATGATAACATGATTTCCATGAGCCGGTATCACTGCCAGCTCCTGGAGATGTTGTGCATGTGCACGGCTTTGCTCACTCAAATTGAACCTCTAAAGCCCGGCGTCAGAGAGGTGTACTATGCATGATCGACAGTGCAGAAACTGTTCTTCCGATTATGTGCAGTACACCTCGCTGAAGATGGGAAACCCACCTGGCTTCAGAGGTTCGATACAAGTGAACAAAGCCACATGCATGCACAACATCTACAGGAGTTGCTGTGACGCCGGCTCTTGTAAATCATGTCCCACAAGGTTGTGATAACATGGAAAGAGGCCGACTAGTCTGGGGAAACAACACCCTTTCAACTAGTCAAGCCCTAATTCATGCTGGTATGGGAGGGAATTTAGTCATACAGATGTGAATGCTGCTGGTTTGGAGGGCATAGGGGACCTGGCAGGTTCCCTTTAACATGGGTAATGAGAATATGCGGTGAAATTGGGATCAGAATTTCCATGCAATGGTGGGGACTTCAAAGTAACTTAATGTGTCACCGTTTTCACTTCCAGCATCTACATTTGTAACATCCCTAGACGGAAAGCTTACAATCACAGATTAATTCCTGCCTTTCAGAGACTGATACGCTTGCTTGGGGTTTTAAGTGGAAGTGAATATAGAGAGAGCCCTGCATGTGTGGCCATCTCTCTATTCCCGATGTCCTGACACAGAGCCCTGTTCTGACAGCAACCTTATTACGTACAATGTGGATATGCCGTAAATTCTGAGATGAGAATAACTATATAAGAATGTATCAGACATTGGCTGTGTGTTCGCTTTATGAAATGCTGAAGCCTTTCGGAGAAAAGTATGCTTAATAGTCAGCAGGGGATCAAGACGCATCGGAGACTAATTGAGTCTCGTCCCCGATGGCGTCTCTCCAATTGCTGCCAATGACTGAAAAATCTCTCGGTTTACATGCATGCAATGAGGGAATGCAGATTGGGCAGCATGAATTGCCTGACAGGCTCCCTTAAGTTAATGGATTGTGTATGAAATACAGGATAGGAATACTCCAGGGCAAGAGACACTCGACTTCACTCTACTCTCTAGCCAAGAGATGAGGATCCCAAGCAGAAGTCCCTCGAATAAATCAAAATTTAAATATTTAATTTTAAATGTATTATTTTTTTTTAGTTTTCTAAGCTACAATGCAATTTTTTACCCACTCTGCTAGGTTTTATCTTTATGTCTTTATGCTGGAACATAAAGGTTCATTTAGTCCAGAATGTTTAATAATATTTTAGCATACATTTATAATTACAGGTAGGGTTGGCAGTCTGCCGTTTACTGTTCAGGCCACATAATTAGCGTGGCGACTGGCCATCTTACAGTGCACACACGGTCACTGTGTCTGCTGCTGCCGCGGAGTTAATGAGGCGGCTGGCTTTATTAACATAAAATTAATTACGGTTTTACCATATTATAAAACTTTCCTGTTTAATCAGAGACTCTTATATGAAAGAGAAATGTAGTTTTTTTGTTTTTTTCCATTGAAATATAAAATGCTGGTTAATTTGGTTATTTAAGGGGAATATGCACCCAAAACACGAGCAGTTCTGGGTGCATATTGCTAATCCCTGCCTAACTGACCCTGTATACACTAGCATAGATAAAGAGATCTTTAGAAAAAGTATTTCTTTTAATAACTGAATTTTTATTTAATTTTTTCCAAAAGCATACAGAAAAAAATAACATGGATGTGCTCCACTAGTATGTGAGCAATTAGCAGAAGACCATGTATCAGGATACACATCTTATTATCTATTACTGTAAGAAAGATAAGGACTATAACAAGACAAACATTACAATACTAGACAAGAAGACAAGGGGAAAGGGGGTACAGAGAGTGCAGGTGAGTATATAGGATTTCCGTAGAGACCATACAGATCCACTATTCTATATTAGCCCAGTAAGTATCCCAAAGGGACCAAATACTCTCAAAGTGATCTATCATGTTATTTGACATTGCTGATAGATACTCCATTCTCCTCACTTCTTGGATCCGAGAATGGAGGTCGTTGAGTTAGGGTGGGTGAGTTGACCTCCAGCTACGAGCAATTAAACACCTGGCCACTGTGGTTATGTGTAGCAGTAACCGTTTAACTTTCCTGCCCAACTGAACATGTGGAATATTTAATAGGTAAAACTTAGGGTCCAGGGGTATCTGGAGATCAGTTACTTTATAAATAAGGGATTGTACCGGATGTTAGGACATACCCAGAATAGGTGTGGGACGTCCCTCCCCTGCAACTCCACACCTGCAACAGTTATCAGGTATAGCCGGATTTAGTTTGTGTAATAACGATGGTGTGTGGTACCAATACATAAGTAGTTTATACTGATTCTCCTTGTATACATAGCACGTGGATGTTTTTGAGGCACTATCCCAAATCCGTCTCCACACACATAAGGGAGTGGTCTCACCCAGGAAATCAGAAAAAGTATTTCTAAAGATCCTTTATGATATGCTAATGAGCATGGGGACTAGTCACAAGTGCGTTAGCTCCTGCGCTTATTCCGCCCTCTTAGCATGGTAGCACACCCACAGGGGCGTGCTAACATGCTATTTAATGCCCATTGCCCAGCGTCATCTGTAGTTACGTGCGTACCTGTGTCCTTTGTCACTGCTTCAGAACACTGGTCTTAGGCTCAGTGTGCATGATGAGAATGCTCTTCACTTCTGGTCATGCAAACTAGACCTCTTAGAACCCGGGTTGCTACACCCGGCTTAATAGTGCATATGACCGGAAGTGCTGGGGACTTCTGACCATGCGCACTGAGCCTAAAGCCGTTGTCATCAGCGGTGAAAACTTATACAGGTACGTGTGTCACCACCAATGATGCTAGCATTGAATAGCCTATTAGCATGCCCCTGTGGGCGTGCTAACATGCTAAGAGGGCGAAATGAGCGCAGAAACTAACGCCCTTGCAACTAGTCCCTGCGCTCATTAGCATATCATAAAGGATCTTTAGAAATACTTTTTCTAAAGATCGCTTTATCTATGATACTATAGCCTGGGACAGTTAGGCATGGATTAGCAATATGCACCCAGACCTACTTGTGGTTCTGGTGCAAATTCCACCTGACATATTTCCTTTAAAGTATCACTCTGATATCTTTTTTTGCAATTTCACAGCTGGAGTGGTATTACTAATGTCTGATCCCTGCCCATAGTGATATATTTACCAGCTGGTGTGTTCTGCCCTGGTGTCATGCTAGATACGGGGAAGTACCAAGCGAGCAGTGAAAAGGAAGGGAATCTTTGTGTCTAGGGGAGAGGGAGATTTTGACCACTGGGCTCTGGGTTCCCGTTCCGCACCTATGCGCCAAGCCAGATTCCTGACCCTTGGCTGCCCCTGATCTGGTCCCTAGGTAGGGGGCGGTTGGGATGAGTTCTCCGTCAACCCCACTAGATGCTAAAGGGCACACAGGGATAACAAACCCGAGAAAACAACAAACAACTTCTTTCTAGTTAACTCAGGGAGAGAAGCTGCAACGACCACCAAGATTCTCTAGATGTATGCAAGCCACCTGCTTGCACTGAGACTTGATAAAGATGTATCCATTATCACCAGCACCGAGTAATAGGAAGTGAAAGTATATAAAAACAAGGGAAGTACTGATGAACAGCAGCTGACAGACTGAACAACGTTGCATGGCCCTAAAGGGAAAGGGAGAAAAACCAAGCAGGAGGCAGGTCAGGGAGCAGTTTGTGCATGCAAACGCTGTGACCTTCTATAGCTGGACACCACAGGACTGTCTGTCACCCGTGATACCTGGTCTCGTGTTGCCATTTTGTGACCACAGCTTCTGAATGGCTGGATGTCAGATGTAATGTCACAAGCTCTCAGTGTAAGTCTATGAGACCCTAAGTCTAGCTCTCATAGACTTATATTGAGAAGTAACATCTGGTTCCCCAGCAAACACTAGCAGGATCTGGCTAGTCAAAACTAGCAGATCAGGATCGGAGTGGTATCATTAATGTCTTTTCCCTGTCCGTAGTAATATAGTTGCCAGTCCCTCTCTTCTGGCCCTCCTGGCGCTGCTTTAGTCCCGTTATCCCATTTTGTGACCACAGCTCCTAAATAGTCGAATGTCAGAGGTAACAGTCACAAGCTCGCATTGCAAGTTTGAGACCCTCGTTCTGACTCCCATAGACTTACATTGAGAAGTGACATCTGGTCCGCCCAACAAACGCTGGAGTCATCCGACTAATCACAAGTAGGAAGAACAGGATCGGAGTGGCGCTGATATTAGCAGAAAACGGCAGCTGGTAAGTATTTTATTATAGGCAGAACATGCATTAGTGTTACCACTCTAGGGGTGAAATAAAAAGAAAAACACAGCAGGGGTACTTTAAAAACTCTGTAGACCTTTGTCATATTATAATGATAATACAGAAGTGATTTTTTTCTACAGCAAACCGTTGTCCAGAAAACCATTAGTATATAAATAGCCTGTTGTACAGAATTGTACAGCGTGCCAATGCACGTAACCTTGTTTGCCCATTTCTGTAGATGCCAGGTTGTAAAGTTTATTATTGCAGTTGGTACTTTGCCAAATTATAATGCATTTTACCCATTACATTTATGTAATCTATTTATGTAACTTTATAATGTTTATGTGTAATGATACAATAAACAATAATGCAGATGAACTGAAATTTCACCGAAGCAGGAATTTAGTTCTTTGAAATTGTTTAACGGGAAGTTTTTATTATTTGAGTTCCCTGCCCATAGTAATATACTTCCCAGCCGCTGTCTTCTGCTCCAAGTCTATATTGTGACCATAGCTCCTGAATAGCCGGAAGTCAGAGGTAACGGTAACAAGCTATCAATCTAAGACTATGAGACCCACATTCTAGATCTCATAGACTTAAGCCCGCTTTACACGCTAGAAGATATCTTACGATGTGTCGGCGGGGTCACGTCGTAAGTGACGCACATACGGCATCGTAAGGTATGTTGTAGCGTGTGACAGCGACGTGCAATTGCGATTGAACGAAAAACCGTTCATCGCATGCACGTCGTTCATTCCTGTCGAATTGAACGTCAGATTGTTCACTGTACCCGGGGTAGTGCACATCGCAGTGTGTGACACCCCAGGAACGATGAACAGATCTCACCTGCCTCCTGCGGCTCCCGGCCCACAATGCGGAAGGAAGGAGGTGGGCGGGATGTTTACATCCCGCTCAGCTCCGCCCCTCTGCTTCTATTGGCCGGCTGCCGCGTGGCGTCGATGTGACGCCAAACGTCCCTCCCACTCCAGGAAGTGGATGTTCGCCACCCACATCGAGGTCGTATGGTAGGTAAGTATGTGTGACGGGGGTTAATCGTATGTGTGGCACGTTCAACAAATTGAACGTGTTGCACATACGATGGGGGCGTTGCAAATCGCATACGATATCGTATGCGAAATTGCAACGTGTAAAGCAGGCTTTACATTAAGAAGTGACATCCAGCACTTCCATTAGAAATGGAGAATATTCCTGACTTAATATTGTGGTATGTACCATTTGCAGACATTTCTTATGGATGTAACCTCCGAGGTAGAAGGCATAGAAGTAGCTATTGGGTTCAACAGTAGAGTGCCCGATTGATTGTTTACCACTGTAGTAACAATCTATATGAGCGCTCTTCCCTCCTTCTACCCCCTTATGATTATATAGAATCTTCAGTAGTAACTGCATCTCCAAATTCAGTAATAGGAAAGTCTGTCTTCACTGAATACAGATTTCACCCAGCAAGTGAGAATTTTGAGAATGAAAGATCAATCCAGAAGAAGAAAGAAGTTGATTTCTGAAATAAGATATATGGCAAAGTTTCTTATTTCCATGTGTACTATTGATTTATAAAATAAAAAGAATTAGAAATTTGAGTCCCCATCAGTAAGATTCCCCCAAAATGCATACATGGGTATGCAGGACTTTGAAAGTAGAATCAATTGACATCTTAATATATTCTATCTGTTGCTGCATTCTTTAGAACCCACCATTTTAATTAATATGCAAATGAGGCATTAAGTGCTCTGGACCTGACAGAGCATATTTTGAGTCTCTGCTTCCAAAGGTTGTTTCCTCACCCAGCAGTAGCCTATGTAGCTTGATTGATAGCTCATCATCTGATTTATGGACATCACACAGACAGTGGGCTATCATTCAGTCTGTAGAGACTCATGTTTGGCAGGGAAACAACCAGTAATTCAGTCAGACCCAGAACACTTAATCCCTCATTTGCATATGAATTAGAATGCTGATTTCTCAGGAATGCAGCAACAGACAGAAATTGTGAAAGTGTCAGTGGATTTTGCTTTCAAAAATCTGTATGTCCGTATATGTGATTTTGGGAGGATTAATTTACTGACAGGTTCCCTTTAAAGAAAGTCACAGAAAGTTATAGGTGGACACATCTGTAGTCAACTATGATGTGTTTCTGCAACAAAACTGAATCAATAAAAGCCCTTTTCAAGCATCTGAAATCTTCTTAATGGCTTTTTGGAGTCTTGAATGCATATCTTGGTTTGTTACCAAGCATTTACATCTTTAAGTATCAAGAGTCAAGAATGAATAAAAAAAAGCAGGGTGCATTAAGAAAGTTATCTGACCTTGACAGATCTTGAGCAGCGCCCAGCCAGCAGGGACCATACATGCCAGTCTCCTGGATTGCACAAGTGAAAGATGCAGAATTGAAAATATTCAGTTAAATTACTTTTTCAACTCATCGCCTTTCTTTTGTTTTCTTCCAGCAACTAATCCTGATAGATTTAATTAAATGTTCAGCTGTTCCCTTGATGAAGTCATGTTTCTGGTAGTGCTCGCATGCTGTCTGAGAGATGTGTTGTGAAGGAAGAAGAATGTAGAAAGATGTCGTAGAAATCTAATATATTTCAAGTGTCTTTGAAAGTTGTCCCTCTAAATTGAAGTTCTGGTATGCGGCAGATATCTGGAGAACTTTTCTATAGGCCAGAACTGTTGTTTTGTAACAAGGGTAGGAGCTCCAACGTTAAGGGAAGACACTTTTCAATGTAAAAGACAGTCAGTAAAAGATATCCTTCAATTTATAGTTAACTCCAATTAAAGTCTTTCCCAAGACAGATTGTTTTCATGTAGTTTGTCTGCTAGAGATGTGCTGTACCCTGACACATTGAGCAGAAATGTGCTGTATTGCTCCTTTCATTGTTTACGTCTGGCCATCATCGGAGCTAATGACAGCCATTGGGGGTGCTGGGTTACAGAGCTAATGACAGCCGTTGGGGATTCTGGGTTACAGAGCTAATGACAGCCGTTGGGTGGTGCTGGGTTATAGAGCTAATGACAGCCGTTGGGGATTCTTGGTTACAGAGCTAATGACAGCCGTTGGGTGGTGCTGGGCTATAGAGCTAATGACAGCCGTTGGGGGTCCTGGGTTACAGGGCTAATGATAGCCTTTGGGGGTGTTGGGTTACAGAGCTAATGACAGCCTTTGGGGGTGCTGGGTTACAGAGCTAATGGCAGCCGTTGGAAGTGCTGGGTTATAGAGCTAATTACTGCCTTTGGGGGTGCTAGGTTACAGAGCTAATGCAAGCCTTTGGGGGTGCTGGGTTACAGAGCTAATGACAGCCTTTGGGGGTGCTGGGTTACAGAGCTTATGACAGCCGTTTGGGGTGCTGGGTTACAGGGCTAATGACAGCCTTTGGGTGTGTTGGGTTACAGAGCTAATGACAGCCTTTAGGGGTGCTGGGTTACAGAGCTAATTACTACCTTTGGGGGTGCTGGGTTACAGAGCTAATGACAGCCTTTGGGGGTGCTGGGTTACAGAGCTAATGACAGCATTTCGGGGTGCTGGGTTACAGAGCTAATGACAGCCTTTGGGGGTGCTGGGTTATAGAGCTAATGATGACAGCCTTTGTGGTTTCTGGGTGACAGCCCCCGCCAATCTAATAATGATGACCTATTCTAGGGATAGTCCATCAAAAGCCCAGACAACCCTTTCAAAGGTGATTACGTGATGATCAATAGGGGTCTAACTACTGGGAACTCACACCACCGATCAGTGGATCCAGGAACTTCTGTCCCCATAAGAAAGGAGCGGCAGTGCTTATGCTCGCCTTACGCTCTACTAATGCTCTATGGAGCTTCTGTCTTATTCCGGCACCCTGTTAGGGAATGAATGGAAAGACGGTTGGGTCTTTGACCTGTGGTGCCATCTGAAAAGTTCCCCTTCTGGGATAAAATTTTCTTGATCTGCTGATTGGTGCAGGTCCCAATGGTGGTGCACCCATTAATCAGCAAGTTATCACCCATCCTTGGGGTTATTCAGTGAGGCAGTGCAGATGTATGTTTTTTTTCTCAGTTGTATTTAGCATAAGAAGAAAATCACAACATGCTGCCATTTCACTATGTAATTGTCACAGTGCAAAAAAGAACTCAGATGCATTACGGACCATCAATATGGCATCTGATACATTACAATTCTGTAAGGGAAGCTGTAAGTGGTCCTGTAAAAGTTTAATAGCTGCTGCATTAAAAAAATGGATTTCATATGGAGAGTACACGGATAAAAAGCTAGGGGAAAAAAGTCGTAATTTTCTGGATGATCTTTTTATACGCTTGTGTGACCCCCAGCCTTGTAGTCATTCTGTAGTATAGGACCAGACCTGGTGGCCTTCTTTCCCACACATAGCAGTGAGGGGCCCATGACTCAGGTGCCAGTTTAACAGTTCTCTTTGGACCGATTTTGCAGCATTCGAGGAATATCTCACCACGGGATCTGAACTGATTTAATTGTCCGGCTATCACACATTGACACTGTTAAGTCACTTAGATCCTCACAGTTGAGGCCCCGTCACACGCATCGATATATCGTGTGATCGCACCCGCCCCCGTCGTTTGTGCGTCATGGGCAATTTGTTGCCCGTGGCGCACAATGTCGTTAACCCCCGTCACACGTACTTACCTCCCTAACTACGTCGCTGTGGGCAGCAAACATCCTCTTCCTGAAGGGGGAGGGACGTTCGGCGTCACAGCGACATCACACAGCGGCCGCCCAATAGAAGCGGAGGGGCGGAGATGAGCGGGACGTAACATCCCGCCCACCTCCTTCCTTCCGCATTGCCGGCGGCCACAGGTAAGCTGTGTTCGTCGTTCCTGGGGTGTCACACGTAGCGATGTGTGCTGCCTCGGGAAGGATGAACAACCGGCGCACAGAAGGAGGAACGACATTATGAAAATGAACGACGTGTCAACGAGCAACGATAAGGTAAGTATTTTTGCTCGTTAACAGTCGTATGGAGATGTCACACGCTACGACAGCTCTAACGATACTGGATGTGCGTTACAAATTCCGTGACCCCGCCGACATATCGTTCGATATATCGTAGTGTGTGACGGGGCCTTTGCACATTTTTCTTGCTTCCAAAACATTAAAATCAAGCACTGACTGATCACCGCCTAACATGTCCTATCTGGACAGGTGCCATCTTATTGAGATAACCAGCTATTTACTTTTACCTGTCTGTGAATTTAGTATTTTTCGGCTGGTCAGGATACATAAACTGTGGAATGGTGTTCCTTCTAGAACTTGCTGGCAGCATTTTGTCCCAAGAAACTACTTTTTTTTCAGATGCACTCATTTGGGACCTTATTTAGCAACCAAAACAATGGTACAGAAGGAAAATTCATTGTAGATTGGTCCCTGTGCTCTGTGCCTGCAAGATAAAAGCAAATACAATCAATCGTGTCTAAGCCGGTGAATGGAGTGTTTCTGCTCCAGCATTGACCAGTTGTTAAATGGACAAATATGTTTTGCAGTTGTAGGAAATGCTAACACTGTATAAAATGTAATGGAGCCGATTGGATTACTGAGCAATGCTCGCTATTTCGCGGGCTCATTCAGCATTCTGCCCATTAGGTCCAATCAGGCGCTCTCTTTGAGGCAGAATTTCCTCCTATTTGAGTTATGGCTGAGGTCAGCTGTTAAGCCTGCGATTAGACCAGAATCATACCAGTACGGCTCAAGCAATTTCCAGAATTAAGTGGCGACTAAATCATGTTATGTTCCTGTTATTGGGTTATTGCCCCTGATGAATCCTGCTGCTGTCACTGAGATGCAATGGGAAATCGTACGAATTAAAGGCCAGTTACAGCGGAGCGAAATATTTATTAGTGGTGTTCTAGATCAGCACGGAATGGTGACACTGATAAATCTGTTTCTGTGCTCCATGCTGGGGAGTTTTAAAGAAACCTTTGGCACTTGCTGATGCCCGTAGTGTGCGGCGTTTATTGGGAACAATAAAACAGGCAGATACATGAGATTGCTGCTGAGATAAAATATGTGCACGGCGGTTGTGCGCATATATTATCATCTATCTGTAAGGTACCTGCTTATTTGGCACACTATAATGGCACGGTGTATTGGCCGTGGATTCGTCATTTTATGCAACACTAAACAAAGCTTGTGATTTTAGGAGAAGATGCTCTCCAATTTGGAAAGTGTATAAAACAATGTAAAAATGGTGAATGCTGGAGGATCTTAAGATTTCTAGGTATGAATAGTTGCCTTACTGATGTTGATATTGAGGGCCCCCCATTCCTCTTGCATGTAAATCTGGCGGGATGTGCTAATTATATGGGTACAAACTGTTGTTTGGGCAGTATGGTGGCACAGTGGGTAGCTCTGTAGCGCTGGGGTACTGGTTTCAAACCACATCAAGGACAACATCTAAAAGGATTTTGTATGTTCTCCTTGTGTTTGTGTGGGCTTTCTCCAGATTCTCCTGTTTCCTCCCACACTCCAAAGACACTCCAAAGACACAGTGATAGAGAGCTTACAGTGTGAGCCCCATTGGGCACAGTGATGATAATTAGAGGTGAGCAAGCTCGCTACTCAATCAAGCATTGGGGTACTCCTGGTGCTCTGACAAGTATCGTGGGTGCTCGGATGTGTCATCCGTGAAACTATGACCACAAAGCACAGGCTTGCTTCACTTCATGATGTCTGCAAGCACCCCAGAGAGAGCCTTTCACTGTCTCTGGCTCTCACAATGTTTTTGGATATAGTGTATAAAAAAAACAGCCCCCTCCTCCCCTGGAAATGCTCTTCATGGCTGGCTGTATGTCGGCAGAGAGCTTAACTGCCCAAGCATTGACTTCCATAATACTTGTTACTTGAGTTGAGCACATTCAGAGCATCTGATCTGCTCGACTCGAGGATCGAGCACCCCAGCATTTTCTGCTGGCCCATCTTTAATGATAATGTCTGTAAAATGTTGAGGATCTATTAGCACGATTTAAACAGGTAAAATTATCATTGCTATTCTGTGTTTGCATACAATTTGCATATTCTTAGAAGGTTAAGGCCACGTCTCACTAAGCGACATCGCTAGCGACATCGCTGCTGAGTCACGTTTTTTGTGATGCAACAGCAATCTTGCTAGCGATGTCGCTGTGTGTGAAATCCAGCAACGACCTGGCCCCTGCTGTGAGGTTGCCGGTCGTTGCTGAATGTCTTGGACCATTTTCTTCAAAGGCGATGTCCTGCTGGGCAGGACACATCGCTGTGTTTGACACTGTGTGACAGGGTCCCAATGACAGCAGAGATCGTTATACAGGTCGCTACTGCGACCTGTATCATTACTGAGTCGTTGGTAAGGTCTGACTGTGTGACATCTCACCAGTGACCTCCCAGTGACTTACCAGCGATCCTTATCAGGAAGTATTGTTGTCGGGATCTCTGGTAAAGGCCCCTTTACACACTGAGACTTTCTAGCTATCCCAACCTGGCCGGGATCGCTACAAAGTCTCTGGTGAGTCGCTGGTGAACTGTCAAACAGGCAAACCTGGAAAACGACGCAACAGCGATACAGACCTGCAGAACGACCTAGCTAGTCATTGGGGACGTTGTAAAGCAGCTTTTTGAAAGGGAAGTCGCTAACGAAGTCGATGTAAAGGCCCCTTTACACACTGAGACTTTCTAGCGATCATGCTGCACAGCGGGAAACAAAGGACCAAAGAATGGTCCTGAGAGATGTGTAGTGATCAGCAACCTCACAGCAGGGGCCAGGTCGCTGATGTGTTTCACACACTGCAATGTCGCTGGGGAGGTCGCTATTACGTCACAAAACTGGTGACGTTACAGCGATGTCGTTTGCGATGTTGCAGTGTGTAAAGGGGCCTTAAGTCATTGTGTGAGACTGGGCCTTTACATAAGAGGACAAATGCTGCTGACTAATGATTTTTAAGCCACGTAAACAATGTGATTAGCCTAAAATCAGTGTCTCATTGTATGTCGGCTAATTGCTCCTATGTTTACACAGAGGGGTCAATGACTGGGAAGGTGTAAAAGGACCTTCAATAGAATGGATCCATTCCCTTATTGAACTTGGAGTTATTGGTGACATTGATAGATGGGGAGGTGTCCATAAAACTTTACAGTCTCTCTACATAGTAAAGAAGTGAAGTGAGCTCCAATTTGTTTTCCCCTGGAGTCCGGAGCGTAACACATGGGCAGTCCCAGCTGTGAACAGGATATTTTATTAACTACAAATTGTAACAGAGTTTATTTTGGTCGAAATTTGCCTCTAATCTGTTGGAACAGATGTTTGCTTGGCAAGTATCACTGAGACATATGGCGAGATAGTCTCTAATCTCCATCTTAACATCTATTTTCTTGTTTCTGCTACAGTACGCCTTTTTTTCTTTTATCATCCTTCTTTATCATGTAAAGACTTAATGATAACGTTCTAATCACTATGCATTTAGGGAGATAGCTTTGTTCTGTACTGAAATGCCATTTTATAGCTTCCATTTTCTAGTTAAAGACAAGTTTTACTATTCATAATCTATTTTCTGTTTTTTCTTTCAGTTTTGACCATGTAGATTGGTTTGTTAGAATACCCATACTTGGAAATAGAGAGATTATCATGCCAATTTAGCGCAATAGGGGGAAAATCTTACAGGGAATCTGGTTCTCCCTTCTGAGCTGTGGCTACCACCAGTAAGCTCTTATACAGTCCTTCACAGATGTTCTGTTGCTTATCTATGTTATGTAAATAAAAGCTTATAACCTGACTTTAAATTCATCTATTGGTTTCAGTTTTCATTTTTGAAAGCTGAAACCCTCCCAAATTTGGTTTAGGTTATGAAAATAAAATTGCTGCAAAGCTGAAATATTGATCATTTATTGAACACAAAAAGGTCAGATTTTGGCAAGACAAAAGTTTTGTCACCTTGCCATATAATGCACCCAATCCTAGTTGACATCCTTACCTGTGCTCACTAAATGATCGGTAATTAGTGGGTGTGTATAAAAAGAAACCCTAGCACCACAGACCTTCAGTTGAGCTGCACTTGACCTCTGACAACATGCCAAAATATCCACCCAGTGACCAAAGTCTTGATTATCAAATGGCTGAAGACCAGATCCACTGCAGAGGTGGCTGGCACCTTTAATGTGTCTCAGCGTCAAGTACAAAGATTTAAAAAAAAAAAACATTTGAAGAGACTGGAGATGTTTTTGACAAGCCTAGGTCCACAAAGCAGACCCCGCAAGACAACTGCTCAAGAGTAACGTTTGTTGGTTAGAAAATCCAAAGCCAGCCACTCTTCCACTGCAGCAGAGCTCCAACAGGCCTGGTCACTTAAAGTCCCTGTGTCAACTAGAACAGTTTGTAGGATTCTGTCTCGAAATGGCCTCCAGGGTCGAATCAGTGCCCAGAAGCCAGCACTAAACAAAACGCAATTAAAAAACCATGTGGCATTTGCCAAGTCCCACAGCCTGCTAAACAGATGGACGCTGGAAAAGTGTCAGAAGGTGGATTTCTCTGATGAATATTCAGTTGAATTACACCACAGCCACCGCAAATACTGCAGGAGACCAACTGGAACCTGTATGGATCCACAAAACAGTTAAGTTTGGTGGTGGAAAGATCATGGTCTGGGGTTACATTCAGTATGTGGGTGTGCAAAACATTTGCAAGGTGGAAGGCAGTATCAATAGCCTAAAATATCAAGCAGTATTAGCTACCTCTTACATTCCCAATCATAAAAGGGGTCAAATTCTGCAGCAGGACAAGGACTTCTGCTCAAGGACTGGCCAGCCCAGTCACCAGACATGAATATCATTGAGCATGTTTGGTGTAGGATGAAAGAGGAAGCTTGGAAGACAAAACCAAAGAATCTAGATGAACTCTGGGAGGCATGTAAGACTGCATTCTTTGCTATTCCTGATGACTTCATCAATAAATTGTATGAATCATTGTTGAACCGCATGGATGCAGTCATTCAAGCTCATGGAAGTCACACAAAATATTAATTATGGCTCTAATAGCACCAAAACTTCATTCCCCAATGTTATGCAACATATCTTTGTATTAGAAGTTAATTACTTGCTTGAATTTCACATTACTTTCTGTGGACGACAAAACTTTTGTCTTGCCAAAATCTGACCTTTCTGTGTTCATTAAATGATCAATATTTCAGCTTTGCAGCAAATTTATTTTCATAATCTAAACCAAATTTGGGAGCATTTCAGCTTCCAAAAGAGTAATTTATGAAACCAATGGATGAATTTAAAGTCAGGTTATAAGCTTTCATTTACATAACATGGATATGTGACAGAACTTCTGTCAGGGACTGTATACAGCATTGTAGACCGTTCTGTATACCGTAAAAAACATCTTTAATATTCACCTATGGGTAGTCCGGTCTGATGGGTGTCGCTGCTCTCAATTCTGCACCTCCTCCAATCTTGTGCAATCGCCGTCGGTGCATGACACATCCTACATAATCCACACAAGCCAGCATTGCAGTCCTGAGCAGGCGCACTGATCTGCCCTACTGAGGGCAGATCATAGTATTGTAGTGTGCCGGCAGTCTTTTCTCACGCTTGCGCATTACAGTACTTTTATATGCCCTTAGCAGGGCAGATCAAAGTGTGCCTACGCAGGACCACAATGCCGGCTTGTGTGTATGATGTAGGATGTGTCATCCGCACTGGGGTTAGAAGATGGACTGCGATCGCAGCACAGAGAAGGGTATGGAACCACGATCAGCGACACCCATTAGACCGCCCACAGGTGAGTGTAAAGGCCGCTTTACACGCAACGACATCGCTAACGACGTGGCGTGTGAAATGCAAGAACGATCGTTAACAATCAAAATTACTTACCTTATCGTTGATCGTTGACACGCTGTCCATTTGTCAAATATTGTTGCTGTTGCAGGACGCAGGTTGTTCGTTGTTCCTGCGGCAGCACACATCGCTATGTTTGACACCGCAGGAACGAGGAACATCACCTTACCTGCGGCTGCCCGCAATGAGGAAGGAAGAAGGTGGGCGGGATGTTCGTCCTGCTCATCTCTGCCCCTCCGCTTCTATTGGGCGGCCGCTTAGTGACGTCGCTGTGACGCCAAACAAACCGCCCCCTTAGAAAGTAGGCAGTTCGCCGGTCACAGCGACGTTGCTAGGCAGGTAAGTATTTGTGACGGGTCCTAACGATGTTGTGCGCCATGGGCAGCGATTTGCCCATGACGCACAACCGACGGGGGAGGGTACGCTCACTAGTGATCTCGCTAGTGAGATCGCAGCATGTAAAGTGCCCTTTAGTCCACTTTTCCCACTTTTTTGCAAACTTGAGCAGATGCTCCTTATGACGATATTGAAGTCGAGGCATCTTCACCTTTTCTCGGGTCACCATTCCAGACTTGTGTAATTTGCATCACACGGTGCTTGCATGGATTTCTGTGATCTTACTATTATGAAGCACATGAGCGGCCTCCATTGCTGTGTTTGTCATGCCAAAACTGATGGAGCTTGTGATGAGACATCTTATTGACTCCAATATTTTGCCTGGACATCCACCTCTTGGCTTTTGAATGGATAGACAGACCTCATTTCGTATTCTTCCAATTGTCACTCACATGATGCAGTTTGGCACTATCAGTGAGCTGGATGATGCTGTTTTTTGAGAAATCTTCTTCATGGCTGCTCCTCGATTCGAACCATTGACCTTTCACTTGGGAATCAACCTAAAACCATACTAAGGTATTTTGGAAAGTGAAAACAAATTGTAATTTGTAATATACAGGAAAAAATGTTTTGTTTTTTTTTACCACCAGGAGCAAAACTGTAACAATACAGTAACATAACAAGAATCTGCATAACTAAACATATGTAAAGAATTTTAAGTGAAATTTATTTATAAGATAGTCAAGATGATTGTCTATAAAATGACGGTAGGCTGACATATGAAGCTGTATTGAATGGTGAAATATAGAGCCTAAAGTCAAACTAAAGTCAAAAGTTGAAAACATTGTTACCCTTTTGCTTGTCAGTGTAGAATGTAATATTTAAAAAAAATCGCCCAAAAAATTTTAAAACTATATTTAATGCAAAAACCTAATTTAAACAAAATGTAATTTTCTCGTGATTGCTTCCCTTTAAAATATACAAGCCTAGAGGAATATGTTTCATAGGATGTGAAGACCATTGCTGTTCTCCTCACAAATGTGTCCAGTTTTCAATTCACATCCGAGACAGAGATGATTATCCTTTAACTGTAAAACCTAGTAGTCATCTTAGCTCAGACATGGAAATACCCATCCTAAGTTTGGTGACAACATATTCATTGACCATGATAACCAATAATAAGTCAGCATTTGTTTATGCCAAAAGAAGTTGTGGTTTCTTCTTGCTTGGGTGACCCTCATGGCAAATTTGTCATCTCCCTAAATGGACCTGTTTTAGTAAATGCTGCATTCCACATATAATAATACTGTGGTAATTTTGTTATACCCAACGCTCCATTCCTCTGTTTTTCATCCTGAGAATTGACAATTGGATGTTACTATTACTACTGGCTTAACAGACAGACAGCCCCTGCATCTTGTGACACTGACAACACCAATTGGACAGTGTCAGACTGTGTGTGGATATATTGCACTAACGTGGGAAATGGTAACACCCATTTGTCAATTTATTAATTTAGTTACAGGAGAATATTAATGGAAAATCGCATTTAAAATCAATAATAATAGCATAATATTATTGCCGAATGAGTATTCCTAAACAAAGTAATTAAAGAGAATCTGTCACCCTGTTGAGTTATTTTTGTTATTATACTGTATGTACATACAGTACAGGTTGAATAGAGGTAAAAATAGCCATACCTCCAGGATGATGGGTCGTTTTGCCAAAAAGCAATTTTTGTATCTTCTATTTTCCAGGTTATGGGTTGCATGGCCAGGAAGATAAATCTGCTTCTTGTCTTCATTATACAGGATTCCGCCTCCCCTTCTTTTCAGTCTCCTTGTGATGTCAGGTGTGTGGCCTGAAATCCCGCGCATGCGTATTCTGCTTGCTGTATCTCCACTGCAGTATGAAGTAGCAGTGACTACTCGGTGCCTGCGCACAGCAAATTTAGAGCCTGTGCCCACAGAAGGGTGGAACAGTGCAGGGTAGAGACATCAGACATAATGCACAGGCACAAGATTTCCGGCTGCGCGCCTGACGTCACAGGACCACTAGGGAAGAGACGGAGAGGAAGAATCTTGTATAATGAAGACCAGAGGCAGGCTTATCTTCCGGGCAGTGCATGACCCGTAGTCCGGAAGATAGAAGATATAAAAGAGGATTTTTGCAAAACAACCCGTTATCCAGGAGGTATACAGGTATGGCAAATTTCACCTCTATGCCACCTGTATGCCCACATTAATAACAAAACAAAGCAAAATAGTGATAGTTTCCCTTTAAACATTAAATAATGTCCCAGAATAACTTGCTTTGTATAACTATGATGCCCTCTTATATTCTCCTAGCCTTAGTTAAGGTCACTCCAGCATGGATCATTTCCAGAAGCTGATGGAGCCCGAGTGTGGCAACTTGGAAATGTCCCTGTGTTTCACAGCGTCTCTTGCAGACCTATGGATACCCAATTACTTTCCGTTGTGCTCTACCGAATGTCACATTAACAAATGGCCTATTTTTTTAGGAATAAATCACGTCCAGACTATGGTAATCATTGAAACATTCAGATACTGCTCCTTTGTTGGAGCACTTTGTGTCTCTCTCTTGTTTCACTCAGCTTTAAATAAGTTAGAGATTTTATTATTAAAACCTAATTTCTGGTTTGTGTCGAAAATGAAATAATCATTTGCTTCACTAGGTAAGCGGCATCAATGTATCACGGTTACCTAGTTGGGTTTCTTTAAAGCGGACAATTTTATTTACCCAGAGACTTGTATAGTTTGCTGCCAAAGATGAGATATTGCTTGCTGATGCTAATACATGCAGTAATCCAGAAGTGGAGCCTTGTGTTGTTTGTGCCGTAGAGTTATATACATAGTTACATAGGTTTAAAAAAGACCTAGGTTCATCTAGTCGAAACTGTTATTCCTAAAATATTAGGTTACTTCTTTCCTTAGAGCATAATTTACTCAAAACGTTGATAAAATTCTATCACATGCTGAAAAATGTAATTTCTTTATTAAATTATAGTTAAAAACACATAGTCATGCGCCACGGTCATGAGCAAATCCTTAATGTCCACCCTTAATCAGCTGTAGCTAAGGGTGGATACATCTGAAACGCATTGGCTTTGCTCATGACTGCAGCACATCAGCTATGAGTAAGGGTGGACACGTTCCAAAGGCATAGACTATACTCATCCATCACTGCGGTACATCATCAAAGATTAAGGTTGAACACACCCAAACAAGTAGGCTCTGCTTATATCAGTAACAGAGGTATATCCTCGAAACGCGTAGACCGATGGAATAAAAGAATACGTTTATAACATCAATGTGCTACATCTTCATTTTGGCTGATGCGCGGCATTAACCCCCTCTTCACTCTGATTTGTATGTATATCAGTAACACATCAGCTATAGTTAAGGGTGAAGAATCTGGAAACACGTAGGCTCTGTTTATGACCGTGGTGCATGGTTACCTGTGTTTTTAACTATGATTCAATATTGGAACACAATTTTTATACACCAAGTTCTGGAATTTTATACATTTTTTTTAGTCCAGTTTCTCCAAAATGCAAGCGGCTATGCTAGTGAGCTGTATTCCCCAACCCCCTCTTTTTCTTCTTTATTTATATTAAATTTACTGTTCTCTGGAGATACGACCACTGGGATATCCATGAGCTTCAGATCTAGACTTGTGAACAATGAATATAGGTCGAGTTTGCTCATCATTCAAGATGGAGATCTGCAGGTTCTGCTTCCCCAGTTCCAAAGCCATAATCTCGGGATTGTGAAAGATCCCTGCAATCAGACACCCAATGATTAGGAGGTCATCCTCTAGCCAGTTGCTAGGGATTAATTAATTTGGGAATAACCGAATAACCCTTTAAAGAGGTTATCCACTATTTAGACAAACCCGTCTCATTCCCCATATGCGCCCCCATAAAAATAACAAAGCCTATACTCTCCTCCGGTGCCAGTCCAACAATTTTGGAACTCGCATTCCCAGCGCCCTTGTGACATTGTTAGGACACGTAAGCTCTGCGACCAATCAGCTTTTCTAGCCACCTTCGTATGGGTAAGTAATTAATAGAAAGTGAGTGACAGCCGCAGCGCTCACTTTCTGTTAATTACTTAAATATCTGAAGGAGGAGAGAAGGATGCTGACGCTGATTAATGGTGTGGCTCATGTGTTTTACATCGCTGGAACCGCACTAGCATCGGAAGTGACTATAGGCTTTGTTAGTGGACAACCCCTTTAAGAGTAGTTAATAAACCAGAGTTAGAAAACTGAGTAACGATGGTCTACATTGAGACTTCTCTGAGTCAGAAGAAAAGTGAATGTAATATATAGACCGTAATGTTTTATTACAGACTGTCTTCTTATTCAAATAAGTTTCTTCTACCACTGTCACTATCCCCAATGGACGCATGACTCTGAAACCAAGACATTCAGCCATTGCATCAACGATTCAGACAAAACACAACATGTGAAATCCCCCCATGTGTAAAGCTATTTTCGTATAGACTACTGACTGAATATATAGGACTCCATACGTCTATAGCTCTGTGTCCTTGTCTGCAAACTGGATGGGTGCAGGAGTTGCCTGCATTTAAATACAATGGTCTTTCTTCCAAATTAGACTCATCTAGTGAATGCTGTTTTTCTAAAATTGCCCATGTGCACTAGTCAAAAGGCTGACATTGGTCTGTGTGCCGCCTGTTCTTTACATGGGCATCACGTGTGCCAAGAATATGTTCCCCTGAACGCAGCCTTTGCTAAATAGATAGATTAGATTTGTAGTTAGATGGGCAGTGCCAGGATTTTGGGAACCTACTGATTTATAATAGACATAAAAGAAAACCTTCTTTGAGATTTTGAAAGGCAGCCCGCATTACTTTAGAAAGCCAGTGAAGGACGATAAGCAGTGAGCAGGCAATCAATTATCCCTCTGGATGATTTTTGGAAAGCTGACACTTACAACTCGTATATTGTTAAGTGGTCGTTGAAACATGGTTTGTGCAAAATAACTTATTGATGGAAGTAACAGATCTGCAACAGAAAAACAAACTTTTTTCAGCCCATATTCTTTTCACTAGTTTATAAAGCCCCATGCTGTAGTTATTTAGTGTGACAATAACCTGACCGCATCGTACATGGACTTTTGTTATATACATGACATGTGAACAATCCACAATGTCTATCTGCTATTTCATCTTTTTTCTCTGCTCGATTCATAAAACTGAACATGGACAAAACGAAATTCATTGTCTTTCCTCCTCCTCACTCAACCCCGCCACCTGACATATCCATCAATGTCAATGGCTGCTCACTTTCCCCAGTGCCACGCGCTCGCTGCCTGGGAGTAACCCTATACTCTGATCTCTCTTTCAAGCCACACATCCAAGCCCTTTTCACCTCCTGTTGCCTCGAACTCAAAAATATTTCCCGGATCCGTACATTCCTTTCCCAAGAAGCTGCAAAATCCCTAGTACCTGCCCTTATTATCTCCCGTCTGGATTATTGCAACCTCCTGCTCTGTGGCCTCCCTTCTAACTATCTCGCACCCCTACAATCTATTCTAAACTATGGTGCCCGGCTAATCCACCTGTCCCCCCGCTACTCCCTGACCTCTCCTCTCTGCCAATCACTTCACTGGCTTCCCATTGCCCAACGACTCCAGTTCAAAACACTAACCATGACATACAAAGCCATCCACAACCTGTCTCCTCCCTACATCTGTGACCTAGTCTCCCGGTACTTACCTGCACGTAACCTTTTATCCTCACAAGATCTCCTTCTCTACTCCCCTCTCATCTCCTCTTCCCACCATCGCATCCAAGATTTCTCCCGTGCCTCCCCCATACTCTGGAATGCTCTGCCACAACACATCAGACTCTCGCCTACCTTGGCAAGCTTCAAAAGGAACCTGAAGACCCACCTCTTCCGACAAGCCTACAACCTGCCATAACTCTCAGTCTGATACAGCGCCGCACTATCAGCTCTATCCTCAACTACTGTATCCTCACCTATCCCTTGTAGACTGTGAGCCCTCGCGGGCAGGGACCTCTCTCCTCCTGTACCTGTTTGTATCTTGTATTGTTTATGATTATTGTACTTTTCCCTATGATGGATACCCCTTTCACATGTAAAGCGCCATGGAATTGATGGTGCTATAAGAATAAATAATAGTAAAATAATAATAATAATTTACATTGTATAATATATGAATTCTAGGGCTACACAGCATCTGTCACACAACACTGAAACACATTGTCACATTGCAACATTGGATGTCATTATTTCTTATCCCTGAATAAGGCATAGACGAAACGCGTTGGTTTTCCTTTTCTCCAGTATGCTTAATATTTTTTTGAATTGTCAGACATCACAACTATTTATAATGATGAATAAATGTGAAGTTTTATTCTATTCCTCCTCCCATTCTGGTCCAGTTCTTGTATCGTTGGGAGTTTACATTTTACATTTACGTTTAACTTACATATACCCGTCAAGGTTTTTTCAATCTATGACGAATAGGATTTTGGTGAATAAGGTGAGCTGACACTGACTTTTGAATTTTGTCGGTATCATTATTTCTTATGGTGTCACAAATTTTTGTGAATGTGTTTGTTGTTTTGTTGCTGGTTGCCACATAATTCAATGCAAGTCACACACTTTTATTTAGAGCAAAATCAGAGCTCTAGTATAGTAACGCAGTAGAAAGTTGCAGGCACGTGGCAGAAATATTTTTGTTGTACGACTTTTCAGACTATTCCTGTCACATGACAATTGTCACTGTGTAGCCCTAGCCAAAATGTGACCCCACCAGGATTGGCCTTACCCATGGCAGGTAACAAGGCAGCCCCATGATGATCTCACTTGCGGAGTTTCCAGCCATATGACCAAGTGAGATCATCATGTAGCTGCCTTGTTACCTGCCATGGGTAAAGCCAGTCCTGGTGGGGTCACATTTTGGCTAGGGCTACACTGTGACAATGTCACGTCCCCACCGGAGTCCGCTCCTGCGACTTCTGCTCCGATCGCCAGACGACGCCATGTTCCCACCATGGATAGTGCTGGTGATGGGAGAGGAGTCGGTGCCCGTGGCTCTGTGGAGCACAGGCTCTGCTCATCCACTAGGCTGGGTTTCCCTGGAACCTGCAGTATCACTGGCTGACTGTAGGTGGCGTGTGTCTTCCAGCTGAAGTTGCCAACATTCACCTGCAGCCAATGGTAAGACACCACACCCTTCTTATTCCCCCTCCTGTCACATGACCACTGCCAGAGATAGTTCTGATTTCCTGGCTCCTGGTCCGCCGTATTCTGTTTTGTGATTCCTGTGTGCTGACTTCTCCGTGTTTTCTGACTACCCTTCTGCCTGCTGTTTTTGTACCTCGCTGCCCGATGCGGATTTGACCTCTGCTACATTTTCTGATTGCGTCCTTGTCTGCCGATTCTGTCCCTGTTCTGCTATTCCTGGTTTGACCCTGCCTGACGACTACTCTCCTCGGACTGCTGCCTTCCACAGGTAGTGATCTCCAGGGCCCTGTGTAATTCCAAATCCCTGTATAGGGGTTAAAGGGTTTCAGGGTTCTGGGGGTCCTGCTTGGTGAGTGGCTTCCCTCTAGTCTGTCCATTACATGCCACCTGAGTCTGTGGATCCAGGCAGGCGTTACAGACAAGTCACGTGACAGGAAGAAAGAATGTCTGAAGAAATGTGTAATTTTTAAGATCACTTCATATCGTGAGCAGATGTTGCATCTTCTCCTCCATGTTCTGCAACCCCACAAAACTCTATCCATCAGAACGTCTGGTAAATCCCATGAAAACCTGACATGCCACCACCTAGTGCCTACATCATTGTTTCTCATTTTTTCCTGGAGATAAATAGAAACAATGATGTAATCACTAGGTTGTGTCATGTCAGGTTTTCATGGGATTTTGAAAGTGAAAAAAATGAGTCATCATTAGCAGAAGTTCTGATGGACAGAATTTTGTGGGGTCGCAGACCATGGAGGAGAAGATGTAACATCTGCTCACAATATGAAGTTATCTTAAAAAAAATACACATTTCTTCTTGATTGTACATATGGAATCATTTTTTAGAACATTTTGAATAATTTAGATATTACTTGTAATTGTTTCCACAGTGAGCCCGAAACATGAAAAACGATTGTGTAAAGAGTTCTCAACATGGAGATATAACAAATGGAATTTAATAAAGAGACAAGTTCCAAGTGTGTTCAATAGAATAATGCGTCCTCCTAGAACAGCTACTTATGCGCTATGTTCTGTCTTTTTGTGAGAAGTTATTTGCGCTTATACAATGTCCCAATGACAAAGCTTCATCACTAAAGGGAAGACTGGAAGTGTTGCCATGGGGTAATAGAAATAGCCATATAACTCCAGGCTTGGGACTTGCAAGTACTGAAACCCTCCTAATAAATGGCTATTTCATAATTCTGCTCAAAAGATCACAAAGGAGAATAATGGAATACATTTGGATTAAAGGCATTACCAACTACTGGACAGCTCCTTCTCAATCAGTATGGTTCCACCTTCTAAATTAATAAGACATTAGGAAAACCTTTCTGACAGTGATGGCAGTCAGAGAGTGGAACAGGCTACCACGGGGGGTAGTGAGCTCTCCATCAAATGGGTGTTTTTGTGAAGCGTCAAAATCTGATTGTAAGAACATAACATTATGGGAACTTTTTGGATTAGTGCTATTTTTCTGAAAATTTTGCAGATTTTTTATTTGTCCGTGTCTAGTTTTAAGTGGATTATATTAAGATTCACTTCAAAGAAATGACATGCACTTTCTCTTTTCCACTAGGCTTTTTTTCAAAACCTTTTCAGGGTTAAAAAAAAAGCTCATATGAATAGCAAAGTGGATTTACCATAGAAATGAAAATGAAGAGTTACCCAAGCTTTTTTTAAGCGTTTTTTGAGAAGGATTTTAGAATGGAAAGGATCCAAAAAAACTCCTCAAAAATTGTGTGAAGTTAGACCTAGACCTTCTAAAAATCTAAGGCCGGATTCACATGTATGCGTATCCAGAGAGTCCTTCGGTAACCTAATCCCAAATGGACAGCCTCATCGGCATATATGAGGCTGACGAAGTTTGTGTTAGGATACCTGGAGACAGTCCATGCATGACCTTCCATACTCAGACCGCGAACCACCAATGTGTGAATCTGGCCTAAGGCCTAATTCAGATATCCATTTTCTATTTTACAGATAGAACATGTGCCTATTTTACTCTAAAACCTGTTCATACTGTATGTCTTTGGGGTTCTTCTGCCTAACAGTCAGTATGATGAAAGGCTTCTTGGTCTGTCCTATAGTTCGGTAAATTTGTTTATCATGTAGGGCAGTAGTCTCAAGTCATCAACTATGAAGAAAATCAATCGTCTCCAAACCAAAGAAAGTTGGTAATCTATATAAGTAAATCACTGACCTCATGTGGACATCTTCATTGTGTCTTCACGGTGGATACTTTTTTTTTTTTCCTTTCAAACAATTGGTTTTGCTGTCACATGTTTCTCATAAATGGTCTCGACAGTAAGAAAACCTATCTTCTTCATCTCTACTTAGGATGGAAATGTTTGAAATATGACTTTCATTCCTCGATTCACTGTCCAAGATAAAGAAGTATTTGTTGACAAACACGAAATGAAAGATGAGGAGATCAGCTCTACGTTTCAGTTTTATTCATGAACCGGGGAAAGGCAAATAAAAAGGAATATCTTAAGATGCTAAACACTTATCCCTGGGTTTACTTCTATATAGTATTAGTTTCTGGGAGCCTCAATGAGCTGAATAATTATTCTGGCAATCTGTGTAGTTTATGCATGGCTGTTTAATGTTTTTTGTAACCATATAGCCTGGATTATATCATGGAATACATTTTTTAATACAAATTATTTATTGCTGGCTTTATAGATAAGTTTCACCTAAGTGTCAGATCAATTAAAAGATTTCTGTAGACTAATTATTTCTACAAACGTCTGACTTGTTCAGTCTTCATAAATATCAGTATACATCATCAAAGCATTTATCAAGGGCCGAGGTTCATGTGTTTACAGTCATGTTAGTTTACCTGGAACATGTCCATGGATAAATTGTTCATACAGTTTTAGGAGAGGACCAGAGCTGGGTATTATGTAGCATCATTGGACTGTAAGTCCTTAGGTCCATCCTCAAGCTATACAGAAAGTCATAGACATTGTTATAGTCCTTGGACTCCTGAAAAACACATCATCGATAACATCTAAAGCTATATTCCCACCATGAGCTTGTGGATGTTGCATAATTTCCGCTCCCATTATTTAAATTAGGTGATTTGCATTTTTTCATTGTGTTTCTGAGTGCATCTTTTTTTACCATTGCATTTTTTTATCACGTTTTTGATGCTGTGATTTTTGTCTCTTATTGATATGTCATGCTTAATTTATATACTTAGGTGACGATTACATGCATTTTTGATGTGATTCCGCACTAAAAACTCGTGTTTTTTTTCCCGCATCTAATGTAAGTGAAGGGAGAAAATCTGCACAGAAAACTCAGAATACCATGAGAAATTAATATGCTGTGGATTTGAAACATACACTACAGGTCAGTTTACTCCAAATAAAAAAAGCAGAGTGGGCAGGAGATTTCTATAAATCCTATCCTCTTTTTTGGAACTGTAAGACACTACGTTTTTGAGGCAAAAGTAGCGTTAAAAACTTATAGCGGGCACACAGCCCAAGTTGTTTTTTTTATTAACTCATATGAAATAGATCAGTGTGGCAAGTAATTGACTGAGAAGTTAAAATAGGGTTGCTGGATCATTAGTGTCTTGTTGTTCAGTCCAGTGAAGAGAGAGCAATCAGAATTTTTGGTCAGTGAGGGTTTAGGTGATGAGACTCATCCTACACAGCATCTGGACTGGTGCTTCACTGAGAGCCAAACAAGCTCTATTCGTATTGGAAACTTGTAGTCCATCGCCCGTTCTATCGGAGAGCAACGCTCAGCTGAGCGATTCCATCCCTTCATTTAGCAATGGATGAGGGTTTGAAAACCTGGATCAATCAAAACACCTGTGCAGAGAGAACAGACAAATCAGCATGTGCAGAGACAACAGGGAGGAAGAGACTGGCTTGTTCTCCTCCCTTTTCTTTCAGCATGCGTGGGTTCATCAATCACACTACTGGCAGTGTGATGCCAGTGAAGAACAGAAATGGCCGCTAATGACAATTCGTTTGAGGGCGGTGCTAGAATCTGCAGGGCGGCGCTGGTATCACTTGCTGCTTCTATCTCTGCTCCCTGACAATGTTCTGTTTCAGAGTTAGTATCTGCAGCAGAGGAAAAAGAAGTATAGGGCTGGTGCTGCACTCACCTCTCCCACAGCCTCTATTACCATGGATTCAGGACATCGTCAGAGGAAGTGGATGAAAGAAACTGTGGTAAGTAACTGCAGCCCTGCCCCCTGATAACGTCCTTTTCCAGACAATAGACACGGCAGGGAAGTGAGTGCAGCCCCAGCCTCCCGTGACATCCTGTTTTAGAGGAGTCTCAAATGAAAGTCACAGAAATTAAAAAAATACAAAACCAAAACACATTTAGTGACCAGCAGGATAGGGTAGTTTATATAACAGTTAATTAAAAAAAGTGTTCAGGCTGTAAAGATAGAAATCTAGAAAGGACATTTTACGTACCGAACCAACTCTTTAAAATGATTTGACTGCAGCCAGTCAGCTTCTTCTGATCATATAAGAATAAGGCTGCACATCAAACTTAGATAATAGTATAATGCCTCAAGCATATGGAAAAATATTGGAATACACAATGAAAAATGCTACTTGCTAATTTGAACATGTGAATAAGGAATTGCATACCTGCCATGAATATTAGGAAAAAGGAGATATTTAGCAATCGCATTGATCAATGTAACTGAGCCCCAAGACCTCGTCAAGGTATATCTCTATATTGGGGTTTCTAGCTCTGTGACCCTAACTGTGTGTCATCTCATTGCAATTAAAAACTGCTGTGGGTGGAGAGGGGTAACTAAGGACTTTCTTATATAGGAGATGGAAAAAACATGGCCGAAAGGGGCGGAGCTGTGTTCACATTCAGAAAAAAAAATTACATATAACTTTTTGGCTTGCACGCATAATATATATATATTAGTGCTCACTTCAGTTATCCTATTCAGCTTCTTCTGATCGACAGCAAGCAGTCTTCACAATTAAGTTCAAGGAAAGGAGACACTGTACTAACGCTTGGATGACACTGTGAAGGCTGCCACTGATTGGCTGCAGTGGTCTTGTGGCATCATTTGTCAGAAGAGGTGTGAAAGCATAGGAGCGGCACTGGTGCGGGAAATAAGATATATATGCTTTTTCATTTATATAGAACCTTGAGGCCATTAATAAATGGTTGTCCAGTAGTGGGCAACCCCTCTAAACCTCTCTTGATGTATTACTTAGATTTCCTCTTTAAGGACAGATGTCTATAGTACACTTTATGGGACATTCTGGATTCAATTACAAGGAGGATTGATGTCGTCTAATGTGCTTTTCTCCCTCCTCATTATACTAGTTGTATACACATTTGTGAACTTGTATGTACATTTTCTATACATTGTTTGTTCAGCGAGGATTGTGTTTCTCTAATACACATTTTCATTCCCTTTAAAGTTTTATGTTTCAAACTGAAATAAATCCACTTAATGCTGCAGTACATTTTTAAACACTTCCCACTAATGGAGCATTTTATGGAGCCCTTTCAGTACCAGGGCACGCATGTACAGTTATGGCTTAATTTTACTTTGTTTAATTTATTGGCAAATAAACCGTTATAGCATTCTCATAAATGATGGGCACAGCCAGTTTATATGCTTAAGTAAACATGTGACCGTTAAATCAATAAATGTAACTAGAGCATTGCTCAGCCTATGTATATGGGATACACGGGAAGATGGAAAGAAATCCTGATGGGATCATATATTAGCTGTGGTCATACGGACTGAAGATTTTTCAACTTGATCCCGAATGCGATAATTTATCTTGCACCAAGAATAGTTAAATTAGATATTCAGAATTTGGAATCTTTTTCATTTGTATAATACAAAAAAAGTGGAACTTGTAATTGTAGATAACCTTGAGGATTTCATATGCTACTATCACTTTGTTTTACAACATTCTTTTGGCAACTGGAGTCATGGACATTAATTGATTTTAAGTTTTGTTACTGTTCCTGGACTTGTTAATGTATCTACAATAAAGGAATTTTTTTACTTGTGAGGGAAGCTGGATTAAATGTTCTTACCTCTGGATTTCCTTGTCAAGGACTATTCCATGCTCCAAGTATCCAGGATGAAGATTGTGTTGAGCTGGATTTTCTTTCTATCAAGTTTCTTTGGTGTTTCTGATCTACACAGGCAGACTCGACATTGACCTGCTGCATGCTGATTCATAGGCAGGCTGGTCTGTTTGCTCCTTTGTTCACATGTTGTAGTGAGGTCTATGACATCTGCTCCCCTCCTTTTTATGCTGGTGGAAACCTTCCACCCATGCTAGCTATAGTTTATTTTATGTTGGTCTGTAAGGTGTGGTGTCCCAGACCATCTGGTGAACATTGTGCTCAGCTCATTGCTTTGTGCATTTGTAGAGTTTACCCCTGTTGTTTTGTAGCTTCCGTCCTGCTCTTGGTTTTCCCCATGAACCTTTTATTGTCTTTACCTTTGTGTGTGCGTGGTGTGTGACAGAGTTTTGGTTTCCCTAATCTGTCGTTATGTGTGGGTTTCATCACACTGCTGTCCCATTCCTCACTGGGGTGAGGGAGAATCAGCTCAGGACTGGTCAGGACCAGGGCCAGGAAGGAGACTCAGGCCTCTCCACCATCAGGCGTATTTCTGAAATTAGGGATAGCGTAGGTCCCCCCCCTAGCTTGAGGGACAGCTTAAAAGCCCTAGTTCCTGCTATAAAATAGTCATCATGACACTCTCACTGGGAGTTTGTCAAAAAAAAAAACCCTCCCTCCTGCCATATGCTCTGTATATGGCTGGCTGTATGTGGGTGGAAAGACAAAATGCCCAATCATTGACTTTCATAATACTCATTACTTGAGCCCTTTCAGAGCATCTGACCTGCTCGACTCAAGTAACGAGCACTCGAGCATTTTAGTGCTCGCCCATCACTACTAAGAACACAAGCCGCGTTAAAAACGCGTCTGGTTTATTTGGTATTATTTTTTATCTTTTCTTTATTCTTCTGTGACATCATGTCTATAATATTTTTTTTAAAATAATTCAATAAAATAAGTTTTAAGAAATTATTTAGCTTGGAAGGTAGATTGTTTTCTCTTTTTTACAAACTGAAGTTTTTAATGCAGTAAAACTGATTTTGTCACTTGGTACACCATTCCTCGGTAAATTAATTGTTTTTCCATAGGAAATCATGGTTCAGTAATTGAAAGAAAAATGTTACGTATAGCTATAAGCTTTATATATCACCTGACCTAGACACTTTATTACTATCATATTGAAAAACTGAAAAAAATGGAGTAGATTGGACATTGTATGTTAGTAAAAACACCTTCAACATTCTAAAAATTGATACACATGTCATAGAAAAATGAGCCAGTGCCTATTACTCGACCAAATGAGCATGTGAACCACAGTAAGAAGGGAATTTTGTTACTTACCGTAAATTCCTTTTCTTCTAGCTCTTATTGGGAGACCCAGACGATTGGGGTATAGCTACTGCCCTCCGGAGGCCACACAAAGCACTACACCAAAAGTGCAAGGCCCCTCCCCTTCTGGCTATACCCCCCCGTGGTATCACGGGTACTCCAGTTTTAGTGCCAAAGCAAGAAGGAGGAAGCCAACAACTGGTTTAAACAAATTAACTCCGAGTAACATCGGAGAACTGAAAAACCGTTCAACATGAACAACATGTGTACCCGCAAACAGCAAAAACAATCCCGAAGGACAACAGGGCGGGTGCTGGGTCTCCCAATAAGAGCTAGAAGAAAAGGAATTTACGGTAAGTAACAAAATTCCCTTCTTCTTCAGCGCTCTATTGGGAGACCCAGACGATTGGGACGTCCAAAAGCTGTCCCTGGGTGGGTAAAGAAATACCTCATGTTAGAGCTGCAAAACAGCCCCCCCCTACGGGGATGTCACTGCCGCCTGCAGGACTCTTCTACCTAAGCTGGCATCCGCCGAAGCATAGGTATGCACCTGATAATGCTTGGTGAAAGTGTGCAGACTCGACCAGGTAGCTGCCTGACACACCTGTTGAGCCGAAGCCTGGTGCCGTAATGCCCAGGACGCACCCACGGCTCTGGTTGAGTGGGCTTTTAGCCCTGAAGGAACCGGAAGCCCAGCAGAACGGTAGGCCTCTATAATTGGTTCTTTGATCCATCGAGCCAAGGTGGCTTTAGAAGCCTGCAACCCCTTGCGCGGACCGGCGACAAGGACAAAAAGTGCATCGGAACGGCGCATGGGCGCCGTGCGGGAAATGTAGATCCTGAGTGCTCTCACCAGATCTAGCAAACGCAAGTCCTTTTCATACCGGTGAACCGGATGAGGATAAAAGGAAGGCAAGGATATATCCTGATTAAGATGAAACGAGGATACGACCTTAGGGAGAAACTCCGGAATGGGGCGCAGCACTACCTTGTCCTGGTGGAACACCAAGAAGGGAGCCTTGGATGACAGAGCTGCCAGCTCAGACACTCGCCGAAGCGATGTGATCGCAACAAGAAACGCCACTTTCTGTGACAGGCGAGAAAAAGAAACTTCTTTGAGAGGCTCGAAAGGCGGCTTCTGGAGAGCAACTAGTACTCTGTTCAGATCCCATGGATCCAACGGCCGCTTGTACGGGGGCACAATATGACAGACCCCCTGCAGGAACGTGCGCACCTTAGGAAGACGTGCTAGACGCTTCTGAAAAAACACGGATAGTGCCGAGACTTGCCCTTTAAGGGAGCTGAGCGACAAGCCCTTTTCCAACCCTGATTGCAGGAAAGACAGAAAAGTGGGCAATGCAAATGGCCAGGGAGACACTCCCTGAGCAGAGCACCAGGTTAAGAAAATCTTCCACGTTCTGTGGTAGATCTTAGCAGAAGTTGACTTCCTAGCTTGTCTCATTGTGGCTACCACTCCCTGGGATAAGCCTGTTGACGATAGGATCCAGGACTCAATGGCCACACAGTCAGGTTCAGGGCCGCAGAATTCTGATGGAAAAACGGCCCTTGAGACAGCAGGTCTGGACGGTCTGGAAGTGACCACGGTCGGCCGACCGTGAGATGCCACAGATCCGGATACCACGATCTCCTCGGCCAGTCTGGGGCGACGAGTATGATGCGGCTGCAATCGGATCTGATCTTGCGTAATACTCTGGGCAAGAGTGCCAGAGGCGGGAATACATATGGGAGGCGGAACTGCGACCAATCTTGCACCAAGGCGTCTGCCGCCAGAGCTCTTTGATCGCGCGACCGCGCCATGAATGCCGGGACCTTGTTGTTGTGCCGAGACGCCATTAGGTCGACGTCCGGCACCCCCCAGCGGCGACAGATTTCTTGAAACACGTCCGGGTGAAGGGACCATTCCCCTGCGTCCATACCCTGGCGACTGAGGAAGTCTGCTTCCCAGTTTTCTACGCCTGGGATGTGAACCGCGGAGATGGTGGATGCTGTGTCCTCCACCCAATTCAGAATGCGCCGGACTTCCTGAAAGGCTTGCCGGCTGCGCGTCCCTCCTTGGTGGTTGATGTATGCCACCGCTGTGGAGTTGTCCGACTGGATTCGGATCTGCTTTCCTTCCAGCCACTGTTGAAAGGCTAGTAGGGCAAGATACACTGCCCTGATTTCCAGAACATTGATCTGAAGGGTGGACTCTTGCGGAGTCCACGTCCCCTGAGCCCTGTGGTGTAGAAACACTGCTCCCCACCCCGACAGACTCGCATCTGTCGTGACCACTGCCCAGGATGGGGGCAGGAAGGATCTTCCCTGAGACAATGAGGTGGGAAGGAGCCACCATTGTAGAGAGTCCTTGGCCGTCTGGGAAAGAGAGACTTTCCTGTCTAGGGAAGTCGTCTTCCCGTCCCATTGGCGGAGAATGTCCCATTGAAGTGGACGCAGATGAAACTGCGCAAAGGGAACTGCTTCCATGGCTGCCACCATCTTCCCTAGGAAGTGCATGAGGCGCCGTAAGGGGTGCGACTGGCCCTGAAGGAGAGATTGCACCCCTGTCTGTAGGGACCGCTGCTTGTTTAGCGGAAGCTTCACTCTCGCTGCTCGAGTATGGAACTCCATGCCAAGATACGTTAGTGACTGTGTCGGTGACAGATTTGACTTTGGAAAGTTGATGATCCATCCAAAAGTCTGGAGAGTCTCCAGCGTAGCCTGTAGACTGAGTTGGCATGCCTCTTGAGAGGGTGCCTTGACAAGTAGATCGTCTAGGTAAGGGATCACCGAGTGTCCCTGAGAGTGCAAGACTGCTACCACCGCCGCCATGACCTTGGTGAAGACCCGGGGGGCTGTCGCCAGACCGAATGGCAGAGCTACGAACTGAAGATGGTCGTCTCCTATCACAAAACGTAGAAAACGTTGATGTTCTGTAGCAATTGGCACGTGGAGATAAGCATCTTTGATGTCTATTGAGGCAAGGAAGTCTCCTTGAGACATTGAGGCAATGACAGAACGGAGGGTTTCCATCCGGAACCGTCTGGCGTGCACATGTTTGTTGAGCAGTTTTAGGTCCAGAACAGGACGGAACGAGCCGTCCTTTTTTGGCACCACAAAGAGATTGGAGTAAAACCCTCTCCCTTGTTCCTGAGACGGTACAGGAACCACTACTCCTTCCGCTCTTAGGGAGTCCACCGCCTGCCGCAGGACATCTACACGGTCTGGATGTGGGGAGGTTCTGAAGAACCGAGCTGGAGGACGAGAACTGAACTCGATTCTGTACCCGCGAGACAAAATGTCTGTCACCCACCGGTCTTTGACCTGTGACATCCAAGTGTCGTAAAAGCGGGAGAGCCTGCCCCCGACCGGAGATGCGGAGGGAGGGGACTGGAAGTCATGAGGTAGCCGCTTTGGAAGCGGTTCCTCCATTTGCTTTCTTGGGGCGTGAGTGAGCCCGCCAGGAATCTGAGTTTCTTTGCGTCCTCTGAGTCCCTTTGGACGAGGAGAATTGTGTTTTGCCCGAACCTCGAAAGGACTGAAACTTCTGCTGCCACTTTCTCTGCTGAGGTTTGCTTGATCTGGGCTGGGGTAAAGAGGAATCTTTACCCTTGGACTGTTTAATGATGTCAGCCAATGGCTCGCCAAACAGTCTATCTCTAGATAAAGGCAGGCTGGTTAAACATTTTTTGGAACCAGCATCTGCTTTCCAGTCCTTTAACCACAATGCCCTGCGCAAAACTACCGAATTGGCAGACGCCATTGAGGTGCGGCTGGTAGATTCTAGGACCGCATTGATAGCGTAAGAGGCAAACGCAGACATCTGCGAGGTAAGGGACGCCACTTGCGGCACCGCTGGATGTATGATAGCATCCACTTTTGCTAAACCAGCTGAAATAGCTTGGAGTGCCCATACGGCTGCGAATGCTGGAGCAAACGACGCGCCGATAGCTTCATAGACAGATTTTAACCAAAGGTCCATCTGTCTGTCATTGGCATCCTTAAGTGAAGCGCCATCCTCCACTGCAACTATGGATCTAGCTGCAAGCTTGGAAATCGGGGGGTCCACCTTTGGACACTGGGTCCAGCGCTTGACCACATCAGGGGGGAAAGGATAACGTGTATCCTTAGAACGTTTAGAGAAACGCTTTTCTGGATGAGCGTCGTGTTTCTGGATTGATTCTCTGAAGTCAGAGTGATCCAACAGAGCACTTAATTTACGCTTGGGATAGAGGAAACGAAACTTCTCCTGCTCTGCCGCTGCCTCTTCTGCTGAAGGGGCTGGGGGAGAAATATCTAACAGCCTATTGATGGCTGAGATAAGATCGTTTACCATGGCGTCCCCATCCGGGGTATCCAGATTGAGAGGGGTTCCAGGATTAGACTCCAGATCACTCTCTTCAGACACATCACAGGGAGACTGATTGCGCTGAGACCCTGAGCAGTGTGATGACGTTGAGGGTCTTTCCCAGCGAGCCCGCTTGGGGTGGCTGGGGCAATCATCTGAGTCATTATACTCATCCTGAGAAGCCGGGGACCCCCTTGCAGTCTGGATTAAATCCAACTGCGGAGGATTAGAGGACATAGACCTCGCCGTGTCCATAGACTGAGCCCCAGGCATGGATTGCAAAGTTTCCAGGATTTTTGCCATAGTCACAGACATATTAACCGCAAAAACTGCAAAGTCTGTCCCTGACACCGGGGCAGGACTTACAAGCGTCTCAGCCTGGGTCACTACCTCTCCGGACTCCGGCTGGCGAAGCAGCACCGGATCTGAGCATTGCACACAATGGGGGTCCTTGGAGCCTGCTGGTAGAGCAGCCCCACATGCAGCACACGCAGTGCACACAGCCCTAGCCTTGGCAGCTTTGCGTCTTGTGGATGACATGTTGCTGCCTCCTCAGAGCGATCTGGGGTATCCAGCCAGGAAGCGACCTCACAGTGCAAGAAATCAATAAATATCTATGTCCAGTGACACAGTACACTAATACACAGTAAGGCACTAGAGGGGCCAGCTGAAAAGCCGCTTACCGCCCGCTTAAGAGCGGGTGTGTGGTCTCCCAAAGCCCCTCAGTCTAGGTCTCCCAGAGCCTTGCGTCCTTCCTCCAGCCAGACATGCATGTAATGGCTGCCGGCGTCCTGAGAGAGGAAGGGGGGCGGGCCCTGGGCGTTCCTGACCAAGAGCGGGAAGCCTGCTTCCCTCTGTGCCTAGTGAGAGGGCTGGAGCATGTAAATCAGGCTCCAGCCCTCGTCGCTGCCGTGAAACAGCGTTTCTCCCCTACCCTGATTGACAGGGTGGGGGCGGGAACGATCGGAGCTGCCGGCGTCCTAGGCCCAAAAGCCGGGGACTAGAGTTATAAACGCCGCCGCCGTAAAAGCGCGGTCGGCGTATCCCCGGCGCACCACAAGTCACAGCAGCGCCGCCCGGTCCAGTGAGGGTCGGCGCTGCGTTCCCAGAACACAAAGTCCCCCAGATAACTGTAGGAACACCAGCTCAGTGTACGGTCCCCGGCGCACTACAACACCCAGCCAGCCCGGAGTGTGTCTGTGCCTGCCGGGGACACAGAGTACCTGTATGATGCAGGGCCCGGTCCCTGATGGTACTCCTGCTCGGCATCCACCAGGTGCTATGGGTCTGTGGATGGAGCCCGGCGTCAGAGCTTTGAGGCCGGCAGGATCCCACTTCCACAGAGCCCCCAAGGGGATGTGGAAGGAAAACAGCATGTGAGGCTCCAGCCCTGTACCAGCAATAGGTACCTCAACCTTACAACACCATCCAGGGGTGAGAAGGGAGCATGCTGGGGGCCCTATATGGGCCCTCTTTTCTTCCATCCGACATAGTCAGCAGCTACTGCTGACTAAAATCTGTGGAGCTATGCATGGAATGTCTGACCTCCTTCGCACACAAAGCTAAAACTGGAGTACCCGTGATACCACGGGGGGGTATAGCCAGAAGGGGAGGGGCCTTGCACTTTTGGTGTAGTGCTTTGTGTGGCCTCCGGAGGGCAGTAGCTATACCCCAATCGTCTGGGTCTCCCAATAGAGCGCTGAAGAAAACTTTTTTCATAACCAGAAAAAACTAACAAAAGAAGGTGGAGACAACTTGTCCCTGTTTTGCTTTACAAAAAAAACCCTTGAAAGTAAAAGGAAATGAGTCACAAACCCAGGGGTGAATGTGGAAATATTATAAGTGAATGGGGGAATGGGGGAATATTATAAACTACAGAGTGTATGGATCAGAGGAGTCATCTATCTAATGTACATACATACTATTGGTAATATTATATATATACAGGACCGACCAAAAGTTTGGACACACCTTCTCATCTCTATAAGAACTCTTAAGAGGAGACTTTGTGCAGCAGGCCTTCATGGTAAAATAGCTGCTAGGAAACCACTGCCAAGGACAGGCAACAAGCAGAAGAGACTTATTTGGGCTAAAGAACACAAGGAATGGACATTAGACCAGTGGAAATCTGTGCTTTGGTCTGAGTCCAAATTTGAGATGTTTGGATCCAACCACCGTGTCTTTGTAGAAAAGGTGAACGTATGGACTCTACATGGCTGGTTCCCACCGTGAAGCATGGAGGAGGAGGTGTGATGGTGTGGTGGTGCTTTGCTGGTAACACTGTTGGGGATTTATTCAAAATTGAAGGCATACAGAACCAGCATGGCTACCACAACAACTTGCAGTGGAATGCTATTCCATCCGGTTTGCGTTTAGTTAGACCATCATTTATTTTTCAACAGGACAGGACAATGACCCCAAACACAACTCCAGGCTGTGTAAGGGCTATTTGACTAAGAAGGAGAGTGATGGGGTGCTACGCCAGATGACCTGTCCTCCACAGTCACCAGACTTTCACCCAATCAAGATGGTTTGGGGTGAGCTGGACCGCAGAGTGAAGGCAAAAGGGCCAACAAGTGCTAAGCATCTCTGGGAACTCCTTCAAGACTGTTGGAAAACAATTTCCGGTGACTACCTCTTGAAGCTCATCAAGAGAATGCCAAGAGTGTGCAAAGTAGTAATCAAAGCAAAAGGTGGCTACTGAGAACCTAGAATATAAGACACATTTTCAGTTGTTTCACACTTTTTTAAGTATTTCATTCCACATGTTTTAATTCATAGTTTTGATGCCTTCAATGTGAATCTACAATTTTCAGAGTCATGAAAATAAAGAAAACTCATTGAATGAGAAGGTTTGTCCAAACTTTTCGTCAGTACTGTATATTTACATACAGATCTGGATGTTTTTGATGTCATCTTGCAGATTCAGATCTAAAGGACTCAACATCCATGTATTATTTTTTACAAATAACAATGCTAATAATATGTATTGATATAATGTTGACAATGATAGATAATTGTATGTTCTGCCGACAATATAGATCATTTCTGAGTTCCTGCAATTTCCTGATGTGCCCCCTGAGACTTGATACCGTAATGAAGGCTCATTTGTCTTCACCCCTATTTATCACCACCCTCCCCCCGTACAACATGAACTTTTTCTACTCCACAGACTTGTCCTAGTCTGGTTATGTCCACAACTGAATTTTCCAATATATGAGGTGAAATATTGTCATCCAGTTTATGTGCCAGTCCTTGGAGCTGGAGTTCAAACTACTCTTTTTTACATTTCAATCTAATATATCTGGGTCGTTGTCCTGTTTATTGTCCTGTCCATCTTCCAAGAAGTGACAGTTTTGTTATTGCCTAGGCCAAAGAGCATGTTAACCTGATTTTCAACAGCTATAAAATGTTTGGACTTGTATTGGAAAATATACTGCAGCTCGGAGTTTGCAGGTTCTTGAAGCTTCGTAGACAGTTATGTTTTTAGAATTCAATTCACGAGAAATTAAAAAGAACTTTTCTGTGAGACCATAAATTCGGTATGTAATATTGACCAACCAACACTTAGATATTGATTGATCCAATGGAGTATATGTCTGAAGACTCAATCTGATCTTGTGCACTTTATCAAGTTATACAATAATCTCAGAAAGAGTTGCATAATGACTTACTGTCTCAAAACTGCCAATAGAAGAAAAGGAATAAACTTTAGAATGAACCTGTCTTCAGGATTTACCCCGAAAAGTTATTAGGTTGACTTTATCAGCATCCTAATATACCGTATATTAACCCCTTAACGACCGCGGGCCGTAAAATTACGTCCTAAATGACATAATCTTACTGCCCGCGGTCCTCCGGCGGCAGCATGCCGCGATCGGCACACATCTCAGCTGATTTTCACAGCTGAGATGTGTGCCTGCTAGGCACGAGCAGAATCGTTATCTGCTCGTGCCGATTAACCCCTTATATGGCGCTGTCAATACATGACAGCGCCATTATAAGCGCGATCGCGGTAAAGTTTTACTTACCGCCGAAACCGGAAGTCACGTGACGCGATCACGTGACTCCCGATAGTTGTCATGGTAGTACAGGGTCATGTGATGACTCCTGTACTACACATGAATTGGTTTCACTTTCGCTGTGCCCGGGGCACAGCAAAAGAGAAAGAGAGCGTATCTGCTGTTTACAGCCTTCCAGCTGTGATCAGCAGATACTGCAGAGCGATTGGAATGCTGATCGCAATAGCCCCCTAGGGGGACTAGTAAAATAAAAAAAAAAAGTAAAAAAATAAGTTTTAAAAAATTAAAAAAAAACAAAAAAACCTAAAAGTTCAAATCACCCCCCATTCGCCCCATTGAAAATTAAAGGGTTAAAAAAATAAAAAATATACACACATTTGGTATCGCCGCGTTCAGAAACGCCCGATCTATCAAAATATAAAATCAATTAATCTGATCAGTAAACGGCGTAGCGGCAAAAAAATTCCAAACGCCAAAACGACGTTTTTTTGTCGCCACAACTTTTGCGCAAAATGCAATAAGAGGCGATCAAAACGTAGCATCTGCGCAAAAATGGTACCGTTAAAAACGTCAGCTCGAGACACAAAAAATAAGCCGTCATTGAGCCTAAGATCCCGAAAAATGAGAACGCTACGGGTCACGGAATATGGCGTAAAACGTGCGCCACTTTTTTCGGACAAACTTCCGGTTTTTTTTTAACCCCTTATATAAAAGTAAACCTATACATGTTTGGTGTCTACGAACTCGCACTGACCTGAGGCATCACACCCACACATCAGTTTTACCATATAGTGAACACAGTGAATAAAATATCTCAAAAACCATAGTGCTATCGCACTTTTTTTGCAATTTTTCAGCATTTGGAATTTTTTTGCCATTTTCTAGTACACAATATGGTAAAACTGATGGTTTCATTTAAAAGTACAGCTCGTTCCGCAAAAAATGAGCCCTCACATGACCATATTGACTGAAAAATAAAAAAGTTACGTCTCTCAGAAAAAGAATGGCGAAAAAAAAAAACGGAAAGCGAAAAATCGGCCGGTCGTGAAAGGGTTAATGCCTGTATTAGCCCTTAATACTAAGTGTACTTGTAAAACGGTTTCATTTTCCCTGTTCTTTCTGCCTGCTGTCACTGTCTAGTCTGGGACCATTGTCAATCAATTCCACTGCACAGGGTAAAGGGACTGATTCTTCCCTGCCTCATGCTCTGCTCGCATGCATCAGCATGTCAGTCACACCAGGCACTGGCATTGAATGATCCAGGGAAGGTACAGTAACTGGATAGAGGACATGGACAATTAAATTTAAAGATTGATTTATTAAAGGGAATCTGTCACCAAGTTTTTGCCACCTAATCTGAGAGCAACATTACACAGGGGCAAAGATCCTGATTCCAGCAATCTGTCACTTACTAGGCTGCTTAGTGTAGTTTGATAAAATCAAGATTTAATCAGCAGTAGATTATCATTAGAGGACTACTTAGCCTGCTGCCAGGTAGTCCAGCATATTCATGAGCTCTTTATAACTGCTAGATGTGCAGCAGAAAAAAAAATGAACTCCTTTGTTTTTAAATTTAGCATTTAGGGCTAATATAGGCATCATTAAAGAGGGTGCTAAGAGGCTGATAAATCATTCCTAATACCCTCTAGGTCTTAAAGGGAACCTGTCAGCAGAATTTTCGCAATTAAACTAAAAGAATCCCCTTCTGCAGCTCCTGGGCTGCATTCTAGAAAGGTTCCTCTTGCTACTGGCCCCCCTTTCAGACCTAAATAAACAGTTTATAAATTCTTACCTTTTGGTATGCTAATGTGGTTTTATGGTCATGGGAGCGGGCTGTATTTTGTTTGTTATTCGCACCCCTGCCGCTGTACGCCGTCCCCCATTGCTCATTTACATACATGAGGACACCGCCCTTGTCATCCAAATACCCGCCCATAATCTCGTGCCCGCGCTTTTCCCCCTGCCTCCACCGTTATGCGCATGCGGTGGCCATATGAACCACATTACCCATTACCCATCTTTCCCTGGAGCAGGAAATAGATGGGAGGAGCAGCACACCAACGATCAATAGAGGAGACACGCTTGCGCATAACGTTGGAGGCAGAGGGAAAAGCGCGGGCACGAGATTATGGGCGGGTACTTGGATGACGCTGCTGGTGACAATCACAGCGCCGCCCATAATCTCGCGCCTGCGCAATTACCTCACCAGCGTTCAGGCTTTGCACAGTGCTCAGTCCCACGAGAGTGCCACTGGGCATGCGTGAGACCTCGGGAGGACACAGTTACATGAGGGGGCGTCCTCATGTATGTAAATGAGCAATGTGGGATGGCGTACAGCGGCAGGAGGGGGAATAACGGACGAAATACAGCCCACCCCCGTGACCATAAAAACGCATTTGCATACAAAAAGGTAAGAATTTCTAAAGTGTTTATTTAGGTCTCAAAGGGGGCACAATAACAACAGGAACCTTTCTAGAATGCAGCCCAGGAGCTGCAGAAGGGGATTCTTTTAGTTTAATTGCGAAAATTCTGCTGACAGGTTCCCTTTAAATTTGATGACAAGTTCCCTTTAAATTAACTTTAATAATAGTAAAAACAATATGTCAATATTTATTTTGGATTTAGACATAGATTTTTTTTCTTTTTAAATTCGGACCCATAATGGGATTGTATCCATTCCTGGACCCAACACTATGGGTTACTCACTCTGCAGATAACCCATCTTCTCTGACTTTGTCTCATTTACAAATGTACTATTATTCTCTAGTCTGTCTCCACATCATCTATTTTGACAGTGACTAAATAATGAAAAGCAGTCTTTGGTTATTCCTCCATATTGGGTTTAAGGTGAAGACTTGTCATAACTTATACCAAACATATTTTTAAACTAAGAGGTTTATTTCCTTATGATGTTAATTAATCTGCACTGTGAAGGATTAGGGTTACAACCTGTATTCTTCGGGTTACAACTTGTATTCTTTGTATTCTTTGGTGTTTTCAGAAAAATTGTTTTACGAATTTTCAAAAGGTGTCAGGTTCAGTTATGAAATGAGCCATTTCTTAATTATTTTTACATCCTGAATTCAAATATGACAATGAAAAAGTTTTAATTGTCTTGTTTCTATATCCGTGTTCTTTTTCCTGCTACATTTAAATTAATGCATAAAAGTTTCAGTAGTTTGAAACATTATTATTTTTGCAACTATAAAGATGCAGAATATTTAGTCATTCCAATTTTCTATTTATTTAGAGGAAACTTAGCAACAATACAAATAAGTAAATCATGTCTAACACTATTGCAAATTATCAACAGTTACAGAAATTGCACTACAAATTGTGGTCCTCATTCAGTGACAACTCTATTTTCTTTGTCTCTTGTCCTCCTGCATCAGATCATCTCTTACAATTGTATAGCAGTAATCTGCAATCATAGATGGATTCCATTTTCCTTTTCTGCATAGCCGCAATATCTTGGTGAAATCTCTCACAATGGAATGTTTGGATACTGTAACGTTCACTTCTTCCTTGAAACTCATTTCCTAATGGAGGGCACCATGCAGAAATAGCAATCGGTCGTGTGATCAGTTGGTTCGCTCCAGATCATTTGGACTTCAAAAAGCATAGTTTGCCTCTTCCCATACAACCACTGGGTAAGATCTGATGCACATCTATTGCATCCTATGTGTGGGGAACAACTATTGTCCTGATCTCCTATTCTGCATCCAAAATACAGGTTGTAGGGTTTTCTTCTCATGGTAGTCAAGTATCACTTTTGTGAAGCATAAGTGACTTCTCTGCATATGTAGCAAAAGCTATCCACCTTTTAAATGCAAGAATGAGGCATATCTGAAAATATAGAAACTGTGCGGACAAGACAAATAAAATCTCATAAACTTTGCTGGGGAACGAAATTCATGCAGTTTTGAGACCAAAACTGCACCCAGAAAAAGGTGCAAAAACGCGTTAAAAAACGCAGAGTGCGCACATAGCCTAAAAAGGATTATATCATTGGAGCTGAGTTTGTGTTTTTTGATCGGCCACTAGAGATGAGCGAACCCAAAGTTTAATGTTTGTACCGAACACACATTTTACAAAAAAACAGAGCTCGGGTGCTTTACATATGAACACCACTTGTGCGAGCATCGCTGTGCTTAGATACACTCGTTGCTCATCCCAGTGTGAGCCACTTGCGGTGTTTGAACCGCTTGCACTGGGGATAACAATAACATGATAGGATATGGTTTACAGCAAAAACAAATTTGGAAAAATCCTACCCACTTTCCCCAGAAAGTGTTCTGTTTTTGACTGGTGGCAGTTCTGAGACCCGAACTGCCCAATTAGTGACTTCAGTTGGGGACCAGGTCAAGCCTGAGTCCTAAACTGAGCTTTATCTAAGTCCGGATGAAGCTGCCGAAGTGAACTTCATCGGGTCTGCTCATCTCTACTTTTCACCTAAGATAGAGTTTTGAAGGCTCAATAGACTAAATAGATGATGTAATAGACTAGCTACTAATAATGCAATAATGATGATGAAGTAAAAGCCTGCAAGAAAATGTGTCATAAGCAATTATAACTTCTGGATCTTGAAAATTGGAGCCAATTAGCAGATGTAAGCATCGTATTTGTTTTCAGCACCACAAAATTAGTTGAGCTCAACTGGTCTCTGAACTAATTTGGCTGTAGAATCTATAACCTATCGCCAGTAGAACTGTAAGAATTGAATGTAAAAAAGTTGATAACATATATGTCCCCAATTGTGGTAAGTATCCTCGCTGCCATAATTCCTTCTAGTGTCCATCCCAGGTTGGTGGAGTCCTACCTGTATTTTAGGTGCTATGTGATGGGCAACAAGGTTACTATAGCTATAGTGGTAATCTTCCTTACTACAACTGGAGCTCTAATGATTACTCTGCCAGAAAAGTTTACTGCTAAGATCTTCTAATCTAATTGGAATGATGGCATGCTGACAGAACAAGTTAAAGTCTGTGCTGTTCCTGCTGCCTTCAGGCTTCCGCAATGTGCTGTTTAGATTTTTTTTTTTACTACACATTCTAATTTGGCAGCCTTGTATAAAATAATTTATTTCATGCAGTAGTTTTGAAAAATGAAATATCATGCCAAAACATTGCAGCTATATTTGCTTGCAAAGGTATTACGGATTCAGAAAGAGAGTTTTGAGATTTCCCCAAATATTGAAAACTGGATACAGATTTAAAGGTGTTGTCTCAAGTTTATAAATAGGTCAAATTGCAAAGTGCTCCTAAATCGAGCAAATATGAAATTTACCTCTTATTAAAATTCTTCAGCTCTCAAGAGTGGAGGGACTTTAAAGGCCGCTTTACACGCAACGACATCGCTAACGAGATGTCGTTGAGGTCATGGAATTCGTGACGCACATCCGGCCTTGTTAGCGACGTTGTTGCTTGTGACATGTACGAGCGACCGCTAACTATCAAAAATACTCACCATATCGTTGATCGTTGACACGTCGTTCATTTTCAAAATGTCGATATTCTGGGACGCAGGTTGTGCGTTGTTCCTGACGCAGCACACATCGCTACGTGTGACACCCCAGGAACGACGAAAAACAGCGTTCATGCGTCCTCCGGCAACGAGGTGGGAGTGTCCTTCATGCGGGTGCTCTCCGCCCCTCCACTTCTATTGGTGGCGTGCTGTGTGACATCACGGTGACTGTGCCCCCTTAAAAAAGAGGTTGTTCGCCAGCCACAGCGACGTCCTTAGGAAGGTAAGTATGTGTGACTAGCGATTTTGTTTGCCACGGGCAGCGATTTGCCCGTGACGCACAAACAACGGGGGCGGGTGCGATCACTAGCGACATCGTTAACAATGTTGCAGCGTGTAAAGCCCCCTTTACTCTTGTAGTGGACAGCTTGCTGCCTGAAAGTCCCTGTCTGGCCAGTTACCTAAGCAAGGAATGAGCATTGCTAGCAGGCTCTGTGCTTTTCACCGTGCTCATGCCGCTCTGAGGAGGGCCAGATTATTGGACCCAACCAGTTATTGGCAGGCAAATAAAAGCAAACTATACTGCTAAACTCTCTTGATAGAGGTTACTTACTTTTCTGCAGACACATTGATTGTCTGACAACATAAAGATCATAATATAAAACACAAATCAACTTCCAACAAATTGTGCCACCTGAATTACAGGGAATTTCTCTTACTCAAACTCATAGCGCACATGCATTTTTTTGCCTCTTTTCGCTCATTAGCGCTAGTTTCCTGTAATTTTCTAACTTGCAACAAAACTGTCACGCTGTACTGTTACGTCCGGATGGTGGAAGCACTGGACCGTACACCGATTTACCCTGGAGGCGGCAGCCAGGCCGGTCACCCCGCCAGAGGGTCCTGATGCACGGCAGCCGAAGCACTATTGGTAGCCAGACAGTCCGTAGAGGAGCAGGAAAGGTGGATGTGGCTGAACCCACGGAGTTCTGGACGGTAGTCCAGGTGACGAGGCTCAGGATCCGAGGCCGGGTTGTAGGGTCAGGCGGAATCCGGAACCTGCTGAGCGATGGGGCGGGTCACCGAACGGAGCCAGGGACTGGAGACTGGCGGAGCTGCAGAGGTGGTGGAACATCCGCCGAAGTCACCATCAGGGTCCAGGGATGGACTTGGTTTGGAGCGGCTGGCGTGGCAGGACAGGCTCTGCGAGACAGACAGGGTTAATACAGGGCAAGGCACAGGGTAAAGCAATATGGGGACCTGAACACTAGCTTGCTAAACACGTAGAACAGGCCCCGCCCACCAGGAAAGAGAAACCTAATATACCCTGTACCTGTCTATGCAATATCCTGTTTCTGGGTGCTGGCCCTTTAAGAGAGGGTCAATGACCGCGCGCGCGCCCTAATGCGCATGCGCGAGGCCCGTGTGCCAGAAGCCAGTCCAGGAAGCGGTGAGGAGGAAGCAGGAGCGCCCGGCTGTGTGTCCCATGTCACAGAGGAGCGCCGGGAGCGGGGAGCAGGACACAAGGAGGGTGCAGGCGAGGAGGACGGGACCGGGACCGGGGTGGTGAGCAGGGAACGCCGGCGGGAACCGGGGAGCGGGCCACGGGGACCGGAGTGCGGGGCACGGGGACCGGAGTGCGGGGCACGGGGACCAGAGAGCGGGGCCCGGGGACCGGGAAGCGTGACATGTACAAAGGCTAGTAAGGTGTAGTACAGCGTAATCCCCACTAGGTGGCAGCGGAGTAGTGAAAGAGAGACAAAGAAGCACTGTAAAGGAAAGGCAGCTGACATACAGAAAAGTAACTTCAGCAGGCAGCTAACAGGCAAACCACCAGGGGGCAATAGAGTAGTCAAACAGTTAGGATCTAGCCAGGAGAGTCGAGTCACTGCAAAGGGAAGATCAATATCAAAGTGAGAAAACAGAACCGAGTCAGAAGCCGGGAGATCAGGTATGCAGAGGAAAACACAAACGACAGACAGGAGCGGGAAGTCAGGGACAGGCAGACGAACGGGGAAGGGTACAAGTCAGGACACAATAGCAGGGAGGCAGGACAGATCAGGAACACTCACCAGAACCAGTATGCAAGCTGCAAGGCAGAAATATCACTGGCACTGAGCCATAGGTAGAGAGGCAATATATAGCGTCCTTGGGTCCAGAACGAGGCAAGGGAAGTTAACCCCTGACCCCTGACATGACCAGGCCAGAGCTGGGTGTAACCAGCAGCAGGGAAAAGCCGGCCGGGATCATGACAAAAACATAATTTCTGTGTTCTTTTTCCAATACTGGTTATATAGTGTTCAGCAGCTGAATAATCAGAATTGCTGTTACGAGGGAAGATAAATGCATCAATTATTGCTTTATTATCCTCCATCTTAGTCATGGCTGCCATGAAAACATGTTTGTAAGATTTAATGGCTCTATTCTGGTTTGCACAGTCTACAGCGCTGTGTTTATTACCATAAAGGAACATTATTTTCCTAAAGCAAACTATGAGAAGTTAAATCTTCAGTTAAATCTTGATTCTGTACCTTTTTGGCCTTGATAATAAACATTGCTTTATTTATGGCTGTTATCTATAATGTGCCATTATTGGAATTGCCTGACTCTGCCCTTTGTAAAATACATATAAATGGGATATATTTTATGTTTAAAGCAAAATCCTATTTTTTTTCCTTCATTCAGTGTGTTCCTTAAAGGGAATCTATCAGCAGGTTTTTGCTACCTCATCTGAGAGCAGCATGATGTAGGCAAAGATATCCTGAATCCAATGATGTATCACTTAGATTACTGGCTGCAGCCATTCTCACACTATCAGAATTTTTTTGATTTAGCCATGTAGCAGAGCAGAGAGTGCCGTCTTCCCACACCAGGCTCGCTATAGAGATTGTACATTGACAGTGAGGTGTCAATCACAGGAAGGGGCTTGCCGGGCAATGTAGTCCCAGCAATCAAAAGTCCTGCTGCCAGGTCGTCCAGCATATTCATGAGCTCTGTATAACTGCTAGATCTGCAGCAACGAAAACATTGATTTTATCAAAATAACAGCAAACAGCTCAGTAAGTGACACATCGTTGGAATCAGGGTCTCTGTCTCTGTATTATGCTGCTCTCAGATGGGGTGGCAAAAACTTGGTGACAGATTCTCTTTAAACAAATTTGGCAAATAAACAACAGATAGACCTTGACAAAACAGGCATCCCTGAATTCTATGTGTTAACCCTTGCAGCATGCTGTCTCCAGATTACATTGCAAAAACCTGCGGACAGATTGTCATTAAAATGTAGCTGTCTTTGAAGTCGGGACAAGCACTAATAGGCCAATGCCCTGTGTAGACCAGAAGTCTGCCCCTGTTATGCTTCTCCAGTATTACACATGCACATAAATTAAGCACAAACACATGTTTAACACATTAAACATATATGTAAAAATGACATAACTATATTCTCTACCAAGGAATGCTAAAAATCCCATGTAGGAACATGTTCTGAACATGAGAGAGGAAATTGTATGTCACTAACTTTGCCATTTAAACCTCGCATTGATGGAAATGTGCAATGTACTTGTGGAGGAGACTGCAAGAAGTTTTTGTTTTCATGTTTCACTTTTATAATCCGAAGGATAGTTACATATGACCGTTTTCTTTCCAGTCGTGAAAAGCAGTCTGATTATGCTAGTAAGGGTTCGGTTCCACTTGTGTTTTGCACAGACGAGTGCAATCCGATAACACATCAGATTGCTCTCACTCTAGTGCAAAACTATGGGGCAGTGTCCATCTGGGATTGATTTCTCATGCCATAGTCGCATGCGGAATGGATCGCAGCATGCTGTGCTTGGCAGCGAGTCTCGGCTCATGCCCCCCCATAGAAGTCTATGGGAGCATGTGAAACATTGCACTGCACTCCCATGTCATCCGACTGCAGTGTGATATACGGCGAGACAGCATGGGGAGGAGATGGGGAGAAAGTGCTCCCCCTCTTCTTTGCAGCTGTGATCTGATCACAAGATCGCATCACAGTCGCATAACACTCACAGCAGAGGGTCATTAGCATATCACTTCAGATGTTCTCGCAAGTGGAACCGTACCCTCAGACTGATCAGTATGTGGTCAGAGTGTCACCAGTTTTTCTCAAGGTTCTCGACCATCTCCATTCTGTCAGTCCATAAAAAACAGACTGCACTTGGATGTCCAATTTCTTCACGGACCCCTATACTTGTATGGGTGAGTGCCAGTCGTGGAGTCAAATTGTGCATGTTGTGATTTTATTCATATGTCGAATCGGTGAGTGAAAAAAAATTGTAATTCTGCACTGCTTCATTGAATAACAATGTGAGTGCGATCCGTTTTTTAACAGATCGCATTCAGACCGAAAATACGGTCATGTGCACGAGTCCTAACAACAATAGCCTTTACTGTTACAATTCGCTATATAAGACTTTTTTAGCGAGACGATTTTTTTTTTTTGGGGGGGGGTGCGCTTCTCCATGACTTATCTAAGCATTCCATATTTATTATTCTGAAAAAAATATTAATATTTCATTTACTGATAACCATAAATACTGTATTTACTGTATCTTATAGGTTATTATGTTACAGGGATACCAAGGATGTTTGTGTTGCTCAGTAGGACAATAAAACTTTCACACTGCTTATCTATGAACCACAACAATATTTATGGCCACAACAGTTTGCCCCCTTGCCATAGTGATAGTTCTGCTTCACATAACTTGTTTTTGTTTTTTTTTCACTGCACTATTCTATGTCCTGTTGTGTATAAATATGTGACTCTTCAGATTTTGTGTTATACCATGCCTGATGAAGAGACCTCAGTAGTCTTGAAAGCTTACTATTATTACCATCTTTTCAGTTAGCCATTAAAAGGTATCAACTACTGAGGACTCTCAGTTCTTTTAAACAAACTTTTTTTTATCTCTACTGGCTAACACGGTACAAAGATATATTTTACTGGTTTATTTGAAAAACTGTATCATAGAATGCCATTATTGAAATTGTTTTGAACCTTTTTTTAGTAATTTTATGGAAACAAAATTCAACAAGATTCTATGTAGATAGGAGGGGGAGGAGCTAGAGGGAGTGAGAGCAAGAGGCAGAGGGAGGAGGAAATGACTGTTACCTGACCACTGAATCCTCCTCTATTACACTGCTCAGATGGTTCCGGTGGTCCTGACATTCCATCAGTAGGTTACCCGACTGCTGTAGACAGTGAATGGAGCAGTTGTCTTGTAAGCATAATAACACTTTTTACACAGGAGACTTTGGGACCCTCAGTCTCCTGATCAGTTAAGGTTATTCATACATCTGTCACCTATAATTTATAAAAAATGATATTTTGGCAGTTTTGTGCCACCAGTAGAGGTGTATATAAACCCGCTGAATGCAAGCTTATTACTCTATTATGTGCACATACTAGAATGAAAGAATGAACCACAATTTGATGCTGGATAAACTAGAGTACGGTGTCAGTAAGGAAGCTAGTAAAACAAGATACAAATGAGGATCTTCAGACTGCAGAAAGTAGATTTTTGTGACATTCTCACCCAAGATTCTTTTACTTCTTTAGCACATCTTTTATGGAAACAGTTTATTCTTTAAAGTGAATCTGTCACCAGGTTTTAACTATCTCATATGGGAAAAGCATAATGTTGGGAAAGAGACTCTGAATCCAATGATGTATCACTTTCTGTCACAACTGCTGCAACCAGTAAAACTATCAGAGTTTTTAGATGTAGCAGAGCTCAGAAACTTAACTCGACCCACATTACAGCTCTCTCTGTATATTGTATGTTGACAGTGAACTTCTAATCACTGCTAGTTGCGAGGTTGAAATAGGGCTCAGGTAGGCACCTAGTCCTGGCAGCTGATAAAACACTTGTATTGAAACAACAGCACACTGCTTAATAAGTGACACATTCCTAAAATCAGTGCCTCAGCCCCTACCTCCTTAGATTACATAGCAAAAACCTGCTGACAGATTCCCTTTAAATTTGTGAACCCTAGCTTTGAAAAGAGCTTGTCTACACCTGAAAATACTTAAAAAAACAACAACCATTGAGAGCTACAGCAAATTGCCTGTGATAACCAACAGGGGACCTAGACAGCAGTGAAAGAGGAGTGAACAACTGAGGAGGCAATAGAGTTGTGTGTACTTCATTTTTTTTTTACAGCATTCTGAATGATTTTATGAAGAAACCTTTGGGGGAACAGCCTCATTTGGACATTCTCAAATCTAAAGACCCACAAAGATTTCTCACTTTAGAAGAGCAGGTGAAAGCTTGATATCCTTGCTCTTATCTATCCACACACGTGTACCGATAGTCAATCATGAACTTTTAAAGTACAATTAAAAACTGATAAACTCAAAAAATAAAATATTTTTGTGATGGAACATTTACAAGTTCAGATTCAGTCTCCACCCAAAATTCCGGTTTTGCATAATTATTCCTTTTGCCAGATGGAAAACCAGTGTTGTGCGCTATAATGTATTTCTACACTTTTTTTTGTCTTTCCCTCCCCTTTGATAGTGTTATTTTTGTCTTTTTGGCCAAGCTTTTCATCCCAGTTCTCCCTATGGCCACATGTGACTTTTGTTATTAAACAATTGCTGGACTTAGTCCAAGAACACTTGTAATTTCACCCCCAAAGAGAAGGAGAAAGCCACTATAATCTCTTGCGTTGACCAGTCGCGAACTGGTTAAACTTGAAGAAGAGAGATTTATTTTGTGGAATATTAGCTTAGAGCTGTCTGCTGTAACTTACACTGGGGAGAAATCTATCAGTAGAACTGATCCCAGGGGACGCACAATAAATAATCTTCTACTAAAAGCATCTGTTTCCTTACAGAGAGCAGATCCCACAGATATGGAGATCATTAATAATCACACACGCAGCTAAACAAATTCTTTAATGACACCACAAATTCTAAGCTCCAGCCTTGAGTTCTGGGGTTACTGCCAGCAATAAAAATAGCATTCATTCTAGTAAGTTAGATTTTTTATTTGGCAGTCGACATTTTACATATTGATTATGGTAATCATGTGAGGTTATGGTAAGAAGTTGAGATGTTTAAAGGGTTTGTTGGGGACAGTTTAATTTTTTAAGTATTGGCTTAAAGGGAATCTGTCACCAGATTTGGCGACTATAAGGTGTGGCCACCACAAGTGAGCTCTTATATACAGCATTCCAGAAAACTGTATATAAGAGCCCAGGCCGCGCTGTAGAATGTAAAAAAACACCTTTATAATATTCACCTAAGGGTTGGTCCGGTCTGCTGAGGGCAGATCAAAGTACTGTAATGCGCAGGCGCAAGGAAAGGTTAAAGACTACCCGCGTGTGCAAACTACAATACTTTGGTCTGCCCTGAGCAAAGCAGATCAAAGTGTGCCTGCCAGGACCTCTATACCGGCCAGTGTGGAAGACGTAGGGCGCATCATGCACATGGGCCTTAGAAGAAGGAAGACGGAGAGGAGGTGCCAGACCAGAGAGCAGCGACACCCATCGGACCAGACTGCCCCCTAGGTGAGTATTAGAAAAGTGTTTTTTTACATTCTTCACAGCGGCCTAGGCTCTTATATACAGTATTCTGGAATGCTGTATATAAACTCACTGGTGGTGGCCGCAGCTTACAGTCGCCAAATCTGGTGACAGGTTCCCTTTAAGAACTAACAGGGAGGTGGTTGCCAACTACCTGACTGTTTTGCTCGGCGCAGATCTTTGCCGGCACTGAGTGGTCACAGACTGCTCCCAACAATGGTTCTTTGGCTTCTGCTGACGTCCTACACTCATCTGTTCACAGGGCATTACTGCCCACATCATGTTGATTGACAGCTCTCTTCCCGCTGACAAACTGCATAACATCGGCAATTGTCCCATCGGCAGAGCAGCCCAGAGGAGGAAAAGCTGCTCTGTTGACGTGAAGTCTCGGAGTCGCCAGCAGGAGCCATCTGTGACAGGTCTGTGCCTGGCAGAACAGGCAGGTAGTTAGCACCTACCCTTCTGTTTGTTCTAATACCCTTAGTTAAAGAGCAAAATAGTCCCGGATATCCCCTTTATTCATTACTTTCAGTGTAATTATTACAGGACATTATTAGAATTTTATTTCTTTTTACTGTGGTCTCTATGTGAGAAATGGCCTGAAGCTTCACACTTCTATTCTCTTCTACCAGGTTTCCAATGCTGTTTGATGTCCAAAATTGCACAGTCTGCTGCCTGTTACAGTCCATTTAAAGGCAAAAAACAGAATCCCTACAGACCCATTATAATTATCCATCACAAATCAGATAAAAGCTGATCTGTCATAGTTACTGTTAAAACAGATGTCAAAGTGTTAGTGTGAACTGCACCTAATCAAGCCCAACTCCCAGGTCAGGCTAGTTTATTAAGCCCAACTCCCAGGTCAGGCCATTTATTAAGCCCAACTCTCAGGACAGATTAATGGATACTTTATGCTTTTACTTTTTTGGGCACTGGGCTGCTTAGTGCAATCTAAGTTCTCGTAATCTAAGAAGAATCCTTGTTGACAAACTCTTTTGACAAGGTGGAATGGTAACGCCCAGTTGTCAATTTAGCAATTCATTTCTAAGAGGAGTAATAACAAAACAACATATGTAGAGTTGTAAATAAAGCTGCTATACAGTTATATCAAAGGGAATACAAGTATTCACTAAAATAGATAAGTCATTAGATCCTTTTTAAAGGGAATGTCCACTACTAGTCAATCCCTGCTTAATCTCTGGTATACACCCTATAATACTAAAACAATCAATACTCACATCCCGCATCGGCACCCTTCCTGCAAGGTTGGCACGCCTATTCTCAGAAGGTCATATGACATTGTTAGGTAACGTGTCTGCTGTACCCAGTCAGCCACCACCGATCACTGATGGGCTGCAGCTCTTCAGAGTGTATCTCCATTCTGACAGAATACTGAGATTGACAATTGGGTATTACTATTTTGCTTGTAAAAACCCAGGACAGTATGACATCTGTCAGCACTAACTGGTGAAAACCAGCATATAGGGATATCCACCCAACTGCTAACACCCAGTTATCATTTTAATTATACATTCCTAGTAGAGAACACAAGTGGAACAAGGTAAAGCCTACAAAACATGCTCCAGGGTTGTTATTTCATTGGGAATACAATTCCTGCAGCCCGAGAACAGGGGGCTTGGTCTGCTCCATGCTGTTAGTAACAGCCAGCTCCCTGATAATATTGGCTTCTGTTCTGTATGAGAGCAGGGGGCGTGCAAGGAAGCAGCTGTTATCAGGGGGCTGGCTGTTACCAACAGCATGGAGCAGACCAAAGGGACCGTTACACTAAGGGGTGCTTCACACACAGCGAGCTCGCTGCCGAGATCGCTGCTGAGTCACGTTTTTTGTGACGCAGCAGTGACCTCATTAGCGATCTCGCTGTGTGTGACACTGAGCAGCGATCTGGCCCCTGCTGCGAGATCGCTGCTCGTTACACACAGCCCTGGTTCGTTTTCTTCAAAGGCGCTCTCCCGCTGTGACACACAGATCGCTGTGTGTGACAGCGAGAGAGCGACGAAATGAAGCGAGCAGGGAGCAGGAGCCGGCATCTGGCAGCTGCGGTAAGCTGTAACCAAGATAAACATCGGGTAACCAAGGTGGTTACCCGATATTTACCTTAGTTACCAGCCTCCACAGCTCTCACGCTGCCTGTGCTGCCGGCTCCGGCTCTCTGCACATGTAGCTGCATTACACATCGGGTTAATTAACCCGATGTGTACTGTAGCTAGGAGAGCAAGGAGCCAGCGCTAAGCAGTGTGCGCGGCTCCCTGCTCTCTGCACATGTAGCTGCATTAGACATCGGGTTAATTAACCCGATGTGTACTGTAGCTAGGAGAGCAAAGCTAAGCGGTGTGTGCTGGTAACTAATGTAAACATCGGGTAACCATACCCGATGTTTACCTTAGTTACCAGTGTCCGCAGCTTCCAGATGCCGGCTCCGTGCAAGCGCCGCGTCGCTTGCGTTGCTGCTGGCTGGGGGCTGGTCGCTGGTGAGATCTACCTGTTTGACAGCTCACCAGCGACCATGTAGCGATGCAGCAGCGATCCTGACCAGGTCAGATCGCTGGTCGGATCGCTGCTGCATCGCTAAAGTGTGAAGGTACCCTAAGCGACGCTCCAGCGATCCCACCAGCAACCTGACCTGGCAGGGATCGCTGGAGCGTCGCTACATGGGTTGCTGGTGAGCTGTCACACAGGCAGATCTCACCAGCAACCAGTGACCAGCCCCCAGCCAGCAACGACGCGTGGAAGCATGCTACGCTTGGTAACTAAGGTAAATATTGGGTAACCAACCCGATATTTACCTTGGTTACCAGCGCACACCGCTTAGCGCTGGCTCCCTGCACTCCTAGCCAGAGTACACATCGGGTTAATTACCCGATGTGTACTCTGGCTACGTGTGCAGGGAGCAGGGAGCCGGCACTCACCGCGTGAGAGCGGCGGACGCTGGTAACGAAGGTAAATATCGGGTAACCAAGGAAAGGGCTTCTTGGTTACCCGATGTTTACCGTGGTTACCAGCGTCCACAGAAGCCGGCTCCCTGCTCACTGCACATTTAGTTGTTGCTCTGTCGCTGTCACACACAGCGATGTGTGCTTCACAGCGTGAGAGCAACAACTAAAAAATGGTCCAGGACATTCAGCAACAACCAGCGACCTCATAGCAGGGGCCAGGTTGTTGCTGGATGTCACACACAGTAACATCGCTAGCAAGTTGTGCCTCAGCAGCGATGTTGCTAGTGATGTTGCTTAGTGTGACGGGGGCTCAAGCCCCCTGTTCTCAAACTGCAGGGAAACAGATTATCTGGGGCTGATTGTTACCAACAGCATGGATCAGGCCATGCCCCCTGTTCTGGGACTGCGGGGAAACATATCAGGGGGCTGGCTGTTACCAACAGCATGAAGCAGGCCGTGCCTACTGATGTGTGATGTAATGTTCCAGAAGGTAGAGGGAGAAGCAAAGAACAGCTCCAGTTTCACACTGAATTACCAATAGGCTGTTCACACGCGCCATCTTTATTGTCAGTGCATCTTGAGTGCATCTTAAAATGCAGCAAAAACACACCGCGGCAAAAATGCAATGTGTTTTTACCACGTTTCTGATGCATTTTTACCGCGTTTTGCCCAATGCATTTTTTTAAGTCAAATTTATTGACTGGAAGGACTCAAAAACGCTGTAAAAACGCAAAAGGAATTGACATGCTGCATCTTGAAAAACACAGCCAAGATGCAGCCAATAAAAATTGCCCAGTGTGGACAGCAAAATCAAAATCTCATAGACTTTGCTGGGAGAAGGAAATGCAGCAAAGAGACCCTTAGTGGGAGGATATAGGACAGCACTGTGCATGTCTTCTTTATGACGGCACCACTAGTAGGAGAACTTTTTATCTCTCCAGAGTACCCCTTTAAATAAATGCTTAAAATGAACCTGTCAGCAGAAATTATGGGCGGCGCTGTGATTGTCATCAGCAAGTACCCACCCATAATCTTGTGCCCGCGCTTCTCACTCTGCCTCCACCGTTATATGAAGGCGCTGGCCATATGACCCCACGTCACCTCTTACCCATCTTTCCCTGGAGCAGGAAATAGATGGGTAAGATGTGACGTGGGGTCATATGGCCAGCGCTTGCGCATAACGGTGGAGGCAGAGTGTTGATGACAATCACAGCGCCGCCCATAATCTCACGCCTGCACAATCACATCACCAGCGGTCACACTGTGCACAGTGCTCAGTCCCGCGAGAGTGGCACTGGGCATGCGCAAGACCTCGGGAGTACTGGGCGGCATCCTCAGGTATGGAAATGAGCGATGGGGGACGGCGTAAAACGCCAGGAGGGAGAATAACGGATGCAAGACAGCCCGCCCCCGTGACTATAAAAAAAGATTTGCATACAAAAAGGTAAGACTTTATAAAGTCTTTATTTCGGTCTCAAAGGGGGCACAATAACAACAGGAACCTTTCCAGAATGCAGCCCAGGAGCTGCAGAGGGGGAATCTTTTAGGTTTAGTGCGAAATTTCTGCTGACAGATTCCCTTTAATTTTGATTGACTTCTAAGAGCATCACCTCCATTTCTTGATGGTGTCAGTTGTCATTCTTGAGCCTCACCGATTTATCGTGGTACATTTTTTATAGTCTATATTTCAAAAATCTGTTCACTTTAGAAATACTATATTTAGCAGTTTCTTCCCAGTTTGTATGTTGTGCGCATTATCACACTAAATGTACAATGACCTGGAGTTTTTATTTTTTTTTTCAATTATTCGCTTCGCTGCATTAATTTTCACATTCAGATTTTAGTAGCTCCCATTTTTTTCCTCCACCAGCTCATTCTTTGCATTTCATCTATTAAAAGTGAAAAGTAATTTTCATTATGCCTTTCTGTCTTCAACCACATTACTCGAGGAACAAAACCACAGGCGTAAATTATATTACCTTATGAAGATAACTTGATTTAAAATGTCTGCATTTCTGCCACCTTGAGGGTTATTGGTTACTAGAAAACTAATTTCCAAAGCACAAGAGTGCTGTAATCACACCTACAGTAAACAGTGTTGACAACTATTTGGACGCGAGGGCAAAGCTTCAAAGTTAACCTACAGGGAAATTTGCATTCCCGTCAAATGAATAAGAACAGTTGCTTTTTTGCATTCCTTTGTAATCTCAATATAGCTATGAATAAATAAGGTATAGAAAATGTTGAAAATAGTTGTTGCCCAAAAATGTTTGCAATGAATGGCCCTAGCATATTTTATGCATATTGCAGAACATTTCGGTAGGTGGCTTTGACATCACAAGTAAAGCCATCATAACTCATAAAAAAAAATATTTTTGAACCAAAATTATTGAGAATAGGTAAGTAAAATATGTCAAATTTTTGTTGTGATTGAGAATATACAGATATAGATACTGTGGTTTTCAAAAGACTATACAATCTTTGGCATTATATTCCATGTCATTTTTTTCTTTTTTGATATGCTAAGGGGCACTTTGCACACTGCGACATCGCAGGTGCGATGTCGGTGGGGTCAAATTGAAAATGACACACTTCCGGCATCGCATGCGACATCGCAGTGTGTAAAGGCTGGATGATACGATTAACGAGCGCAAAAGCGTCGTAATCGTATCATCGGTGCAGCGTCGGCGTAATCCATGATTACGCTGACGCGACGGTTCGATGTTGTTCCTCGCTCCTGCGGCAGCACACATCGCTGTGTGTGAAGTCGCAGGAGCGAGGAACGTCTCCTACCGGCCTCACTGCGGCTTCCGTAGGATATGCGGAAGGAAGGAGGTGGGCAGGATGTTTACATCCTGCTCATCTCCGCCCCTCCGCTCTGATTGGCCGCCTGCCGTGTGACGTCGCAGTGACGCCGCACGACCCGCCCCCTTAACAAGGAGGCGGGTCGCCGGCCACAGGGACGTCGCACGGCAGGTGAGTGTGTGTGTGAAGCTGGCGTAGCGATAACTTTCGCTACGCCAGCTATCACCACATATCGCTGCTGCGACGGGGCGGGCACTATCGCACTCGGCATCGCAGCATCGGGCTGCGATGTCGTAGTGTGCAAAGCCCGCCTAAGTGAAGGCAGATATGTGGAGCAGTGTAGATCGGATCTCTACCTTATCTGTGTTTGATGGATTACATTTTCATTTCAGTAGTGAGTGCATGATTGGGTTCTGTAAACATTTTTCATATTGTAGGGTAAGTAATATGGGGTAGTCCCACATATTTCAAGAGAATCTATCAGCAGATCTTTGTATTTTAATCTGAAAGCTGCATAATGTAGGATCTAAGAGTTTTACTCCAAGGATGTGTCGCCTATTAGGCTATGAACTGCAGTTTCACTACTATCAGTGTTTTATCAGAAGGAGATTATCACTGCTAGACACGTTGTTATGTGCAAGGCAGTCCAGCTAATCTTTGCATCTCTGTTCCCACCACCCACCGATAGGGAGATTCCTGAGTACACTGTGTCTTGTCAGAAAGCTCCCTATCAGTGTGGGCGAGGTTATAGAGAGCTCACTATTCTGACAACTGCCAGCTAAAGCAACTAAAACAAGGATTTTATCAAAACTACATTAAGTAGTCCAGTAGGTTATACACTTACACTTTCTGCCCCTATATCAGGTTGCTCTCAGATTCCATAGCTAAAAACTGCCGACAGATTCCTTTTAAAAAATAAAAAAGCATATGTATCATAACACGTCTGAAAGAAGGATGCTCTGTCCAAATTATTACAAATCCCATTATATCAGCCAGTTGACTGTGAAGAAGACTTGAATAATGCAGATCTTAAGGCAATGGAGTATTAATATCATGTATGTAACACATGCAGTTACCATAAAGATAGTAGAACAAGGGAGTGCCCAGCCAGGGTTTGTCCAGTTCTATTCGCTATTTGGTGGTAAAAACAGGTTTGTGCAGATCTCCTCTCAACAAGTGAAACTCCACTGGTAAGAGTTGTTAAAATTGGCCTATAATGGAAAAGGCAGCATTCACACTTCATTGTGTTATGATCCAAGAATGGATCGTGATGCAGACTGTCCTCTTGTCTCCTGACCTGAACGAGACAGCCTCATATGCAGTTAGGTTCAGAAATATTTGGACAGTGACCAATTCTTCGTGATTTGGCTTCTACATGCCACTACTTTTGATTTAAAATTAAACAACTAACATTCAATTGAAGTGGAGACTTTCAGTTGTTTGTGGGTCTTTTTGCCTCAAGTTTTGTCTAAAGCATGTGAAATGCAGCTCAATTGGGTTGAGGTCTGGTGATCAACTCGGCCATTGCAGAATATTCCACTTATTTGCCTTATAAACTGCCTAGTTGCTTTGACATTATGTTTTGAGACATTGTCTACTGTACTCTCAAGCCCCATCCAATCAACTTTGCTGTATTCGGTTGAATCTGAGTACAAGGTATAGCCCTGTACACTTCAGAATTCATTTGGCTGCTTCTGTCTCCAGTCATATCATCAAAGAACACCAGGATCCAGTTCCATTGGAAGCCAAGCATGCCTGGCCATCACACTACCTCCACCATGTTTTACTGAGGATGTTGTGTGCTTTGCATCATTAGCTATTTCAAGCCTTCTCCATACTTTCTTCTTCCCATCATTTTGGTACAGGTTGATCATAGCTTAATTTGTCCAAAGAATGCTTTTCCAGAAATAAGCTGGCTTCTTTAGATGTCTTTTGACAAAGTCTAATCTGGCCTTTCTATTTTTAAGGCTGATTAATAGTTTGCACCTTGTGGTGAACCCTCTGTATTTGCTGTCATAAAGTCTTCTCTTTATGGTAGACTTAGAGAGTGGATGTTGTGCAGGAGTTTTTCTTCATCAAGAAAAGGATTCTGCGATCATCCACCACTGTTGTATCCCTGTTACGTTCAGGCCTTTTTGAGTTTTCAAGCCCACAAGTGTGATTTTTATCCTTTTGTAGAATGTACTAAACTGTTGATTTAACCACTCCTGACATTTCGTCTATCTGTCTAATAGATTTTTTTTCTTTTCTTCAGTCTAATCATGGTCTGTTTCTCTTCCATTGAGAGCTCCTTTGACCATATATTGTGGGTTTACTGCAACAGCTTCCAGTTGTAAATGACACACATGGAATCCGCTCGAGACCTTTTACTTATTTATTAATGAGGGAATAGCCCATGCAGTACAAGAGCTTTTGAGATGTGTTCAGTTATTTTTGGTCCATTGAAAAATAGGCAGCTGCATGCATATTAGAGATGTAATTCCTAAACTCTTTCTACAATGAGGATGTCAATACCCTCACATTAAAGCCGAGAGTCTGCACTTTAAGCCCATGTTGATTTTATAACCTATCTTGAAAATTTTGAATCACTGTCCAAATACATCTGGACTTAACTATATGATTATGAGGCGGTCAAGATTATGTCAGGGGACTGTTTGGACCGTGACACATGGATGTTTGAATACGGTAACAATGGTAATATACAGTCATGGCCAAAAGTTTTGAGAATGACACCAAAATTATATTTTCACATGATCTGTTGCCCTCTGGTTTTTAATTGTGTTTGTCTGATGTTTACATCACATACAGAAATATAATTGCAATCATATTATGAGTACCAAAAGGTTATATTGACAGTTAGAATGAGTTAATGCAGCAAGTCAATATTTGCAGTGTTGACCCTTCTTCTTCAGGACCTTTGCAATTCTCCCTGGCATGCTCTCAATCAACTTCTGGACCAAATCCTGACTGATAGCTGTCCATTCTTGCATAAGCAATGCTTGCATTTTGCCAGACTTTGTTGGTTTTTGTTTGTCCCCCCGTCTCTTGATGATTGCCCACAAGTTCTCAATGGGATTAAGATCTGGGGAGTTTCCAGGCCATAGACCCAAAATCTCTATGTTTTGTTCCATGAGCCATTTAGTGATCACGTTTGCTTTATGGCAAGGTGCTCCATCATGCTGGAAAAGGCATTGTTGGGCGCCAAACTGCTCTTGGAGAGTTGGGAGAAGTTGCTCTTGGAGGACATTCTGGTACCATTCTTTATTCATGGCTGTCTTTTTAGGCAAGACTGTGAGTGAGCCGATTCCCTTGGCTGAGAAGCAACCCCACACATGAATTGTTTCAGGATGCTTAACAGTTGGCATGAGACAAGACTGGTGGTAGCGCTCACCTCTTCTTCTCCTAATAAGCTGTTTTCCAGATGTCCCAAACAATCGAAAAGGGGATTCATCTGAGAAAATGACTTTACCCCAGTCCTCAGCAGTCCACTCTCTGTACCTTTTGCAGAATATCAGTCGGTCCCTGATGTTTTTTCTGGAGAGAAGTGGCTTCTTGCTGCCCTCCTTGAAACCAGGCCTTGCTCAAGCAGTCTCCTCCTCACAGTGCGTGCAGAAGCACTCACACCAGCCTGCTGCCATTGCTGAGCTAGCTCGGCACTGCTGGTAGTTCGATCCCGCAGCTGAAACAGTTTTAAGATACGGTCCTGCCGTTTGCTGGTCCGTCTTGGGCGCCCTGGAGCCTTTTTGGCAACAATGGAAGCTCTCTCCTTGAAGTTCTTGATGATGCGATAGATTGTTGACTGAGGTGCAATCTTTGTAGATGCGATACTCTTCCCTGTTAGGCCATTTTTGTGCAGAGGAATGATGGCTGCACGTGTTTCTTTAGAGATAACCATGGTTAACTGAAGATAAACAATGATACCAAGCACCAGCCTCCTTTTAAAGTGTCCAGTGGTGTCATTCTTACTTAATCATGACTGATTGATCGCCAGCCCTGTCCTCATCAACACCCACACCTGTGTTAATGGAACAATCACTAAAACAATGTTAGCTGCTCCTTTATGGCAGGAATGCAATGATGTTGAAATGTGTTTTGGGGGTTACAGTTCATTTTCTTAGCCAATATTGACTTTGCAAGTAATTGCTGTTAAGCTGATCACTCTTTATGACATTCTGGAGTATATGCAAATTGCCATTAGAAAAACCTAAGCAGTAGACTTTGTAAAAATTAATATTTGTAGCATTCTCAAAACTTTTGGCCATGACTGTATACAAGAGGCTTTTTGTCCTGGGTGGTAAATCCTGGCACAATTTCAGTTTCATTTTTTTCTCACCCACCCTCTTGTCTTTGTGTAATGATATGTAGTAATTTTTATAAAGGTTTGTCAGATCAGATTTTCATTAGAAAATTTGTTTTTATTCTTTTTCTAAAAACCAATTTGTAAAATTACTGTTGGTGTCATTTTTTTTTATTTCTTTTTTTTTTTTAAACTATTGAAATTAATTTTTTTAACCAATTTATTATTCCGCTAAATGACATTCAAGTCCGGTAATATATATTGACTTTGAAATGTGTTTTTCTTGATATTTCAATGATGGCATCAAGAAATACAGTAACTACATTGGGCAATTACTTAGATATGACAGTCTTGACATTTACATTCATCGTGGTAGTATATTTTTATCATTCAGTTTCTTTATTTGTCAAGTAGAATTCTAACATGTATTTACACTACTGTATGTCATTAAAAATATAATGGCTGGTGTCAGAGGATTTTTAATTAATACATACTGAATCAACTTTTTTATTGTCTTTTCCAGTAGGAAACGTTTCTGTATTAGAGAGCTTGTTTTTGTTTTGTATGAGATGAGAATGAATTTTAGAATATTTTTTTTTCCTATCTGCACTCCTCAACTTTGAAATTGCAGCGCCAAGGAGGAAAAGTCATGGAGTTATGAAATCACAGGGTTGATAGACATGTTAATAATATGCAAATGATAACAGTTTTGTTTCCATTTTTTCAAAGTATCTCAATTCAATTAGTATCAAGTATGAGTGCCTCGTTTGGGAGACTAGTCAATCAAGTGAGATCTGAGCTGCTCGGAAGACTATTAGGACAGGAGGGTCCTCGGCGGCTTCTCCCAGCCCACTGCCCTGGAGTGACCAGTACATTTGAGCAGGGAGAAACCTGTCACTCCAGGCATTGGATGGGGAGAAGTTGCCAAGGACCCACCTGTCCTACTAGTCTGCTGTGTGGCTTTTTCCCTGGTGGCTAATATACTATGTTTTTCTCTGAAACAGGTAAAATCTATCTTTGTACCATGTTAGCCAGTAGAGATAAAATTTAAAAGAACTGAAGTCCTGAGTGGTTGATACCTTTTAATGGCTAACTGAAAAGAACACAGGTCTCTTCTTCAGGCTCAGTATAACACAAAACCTGAAACCTTCTTCAGATTTTTTGTTATACTGAGCCTGAAGAAGAGACCTGTGTAGTCTCGAAAGCTTGCAATTATTACCATCTTTTCAGTTAGCCATTAAAAGGTATCAACCACTCAGGACTTCAGTTCTCTGAAACATTACAGGGTTTCAGAATTAAACATATACAGTAGCGACCACAATTTTGCATTTTTTTTAAAGTGTCATTACTTCTGTCTGATTATTGTGATGCCATTTTCCTGGGTCAAAGTGAGTCGCCAAAATGTGGTGCGACAGCTAAGAGCAGTAGACATGAATACACAAGTTCCAGTCACGAAGCCTTTCATCTCTGCAAAGAACCATAAGGACCAACTTGAGTTTGCCAAAGAACACAGCCAATGGAAAGAGACAGATTGGTCTAAGGTGTTGTCAGATGAATCTATGTTCAATCTGTGTGGTAGTGATGGCAGCACTATATATACCGCCCAATTTGAAAACGTAATGAGGTACCAGACACCTACAGAGAAACATGGTGATTGCAATGTCATGGATCGTAGCTGCTTTTCTGCATGTGCTATTGGCCCTTTGTATAGAATTGATGGAAATATGAATGCCACCATGTACAAGGATATACTGGAGAATATAATGCTGCTACATAGTAAAACCAAAGTAGGCAGGGGCTGGAAATTCCAGCAAGACAATGATACTAAGCACACATCTAATTTAGTCAAAAATTGGTTAGCAAAAAAAAAGTGTTAGCTTGCTGCAATGGCCAAAGCCAATCACCTGATTTACACCTTATAGAGCACCTTTGGGATGAGTTAGGGTGACAAGTTGGTGCCTGTACCCAGAGCAATAAAGATGTATTGTTTGCATATTTGCAAATGGAATGAGCAAGATCCCTCAGGATGTCTTGGATACTTTAGTGGCTTCAGTTCTCTGTCCATGAAGTGCAGTAATTCAACAAGAGGTTAGGCTACAAAATCCTAAGTTATGGCATTGTAAAGAATTAATTACTCTCTGTTGTGATCCATACATAGTATATGCAAAACTTCAGGCAGTCAGTTTTCTTTATTAAATTACCATATCTGTATTCAACCTCATTTTGGTTAAAGTTAAAGTCCTGCATGATGACAACTTCATGTAATTTCAAGTCATCACCAGGAAAATGGAATCACAACAACCAGACAGGAGCAATGACATTTAAAAAAATAATAGTAAAAATTTTTGGTAACTACTGTATGGCTGAAATCATGCAATCAGTGTCTCACATGGACTCGGCACCATGTATATTGGCTGTCATGTCCCTTTAAAATGCCATGGCATGCTAGCAATGAGGTTATTAATTCGTGTTGGTCAAACTGAATCAAGATCCGCAGCTAGCAGCTCCTTTTCCAATTCCCATCTAATGACTTTCCAGATATTTGGGATTTGAAAGTAGTTTGGAGACTCTGTAGGCAATGGTAGCATGTTGAGGACATTAGGCTGTTCACAGTAGCAAAAGCAACATGCAATCTGACATTATCATGTTGAGAAACAGCAACTGTGACACTTTGGAGAAACAGCTACAGGTTTCATTATCAAATCAATGTAATTCTGAGCTATTACTGTACTTAGAATGAAGATTTGAGAGATACGAGTACTGTATATTATGCCACTCCACACCATAATCTCGGGAGTACGACTGGTGTTAAGTTTTCTTGTAAAGGTCCCTTCATGGTGTTGCTGATGTGGTCTGAAGAACAATCTCCAGCGTCCAAAACAAAACCTGGACTCATCGCTAAAAGAGTATAAAACCCCATTCCTGTTTCTCATCTTTCTTTGAACCATGATAGTCTTTGAGAACAGTGGCATGAGGTCAGTAGAACACCTGTAGCTGAACATCTGACCCATAGCCCACTCTAGTGCAGATGCCTTCTAATGGTTTGCATTTGACGCCTTAATCTTGGTACGTGATGTCCAATTTTACTTGCAGTACACAATGGATCAATCATTGAACCAGTGGTACACCCATTTCTCCAAGAATTAGCGCTAAGCTGCACTATGCTTGTGCTACTGGCCTAAGCTTGCTACCATGGCCTACAAAGTCTCCGGACTTGTTTCCCATCAAGCACATATGGGACATTAAGCTCCTAGCGGTGGATCTTAATGATCTGTGTGCCGAGGTGAATTCATCATCGCAGAACATTTCACAGACATCCATTACTAGTCTCATTGATACCATGCCAAGACATATAAGTGTATTTTTTTGTACCTTGCTCATCTTCTATATTGAATAAATTGAGAGCCTTTGAAAATTTTGATTCGATTTCTTCATTATTTGAATATGTTTAACATTATCAATCTTGTTTGTTTTTTCTTACTTGGTTTTTCAATTTCAATGTTGAGGAATATAGATTTTACAATGTTGAGTATGGAAACAATCGTTATTATTGCATAGGGATCCTTGGGACTCCCTTCTATGAGCTAAAAGATGTCTATGCATTAGTTAAAGCAGGATAAATACATGGGCAGCACTAACGTTTCTTGGGGATAACAACTGTTTGGACGTTTCTGTTGCCTGACCTACAGAGTTCAATTGATTGTCAAGCCATCTTCAGTTAAAGTTTAGTTGAGAAGACCCCTTTATTATAGGGAACCAATTGTATTTGTCTCAATTTATGCAACACTATTATTTTCTTTATCACTGCTATTCCTGTTATTTATGCAGACCGATTCAAGTTAAAAGAGCAACATTTAAATGACTTTATTGAAAGTTACAAGACATTTGGACTGAATTATGAAGTCAGTCTGCTAATGCAAGACATATAATCCAATTTTAGTATAGGAAGACAAGACAGAAAGTGCTTGATTGCAACAAATGGCAACGTAAAACAAAACCAAAACATTATATATGACCACTTGGCTTTGGCTCCGCTAAACTTTTCATCCGACTTATCTAAGCAGAACTGAGAGCAATAAAATAAAGGGCATTGTATTTATATGCTTGGCACAAACTAAAGGTTAGTTTTTCTGAATATTCTGTAAAGTGTATCTTCTGGGCACCTTACAAAAATTGTGTAAATTATAAAAGAATTGTAATATTCTTACTGATTCACAAGACCATTAGCAAAAGATAGCCTTAACCTTGTAAAACAAACAAACCTTGTTTTAGTGGCAAATTTTACATTTAAATTATTTTGGCCTTTCTTCTGTAAGGTTGCTATTACATTACATTACCTCCACTATGCTTGACAGATGGCGTCAGTCACTCTTCCAGTATCTTTTCAGTTGTTCTGCGTCTCACAAATGTTCTTCTGTGTGATTCAAACACCTCAAACTTTGATTCATCTGTCCATAACACTTTTTTTCAGTCTTCCTCTAACCAATGTCTGTGTTTTTTTGCCCATATTAATCTTTTCTTTTTATTAGCCAGTCTCAGATATGGCTTTTTCTTTGCCACTCTGCCCTGAAGGCCAGCATCCCGGAGTCGCCTCTTCACTGTAGGCGTTGACACTGGCGTTTTGCGGGTACTATTTAATGAAGCTGCCAGTTGAGGACCTGTGAGGCACCAATTTCTCAAACTAGAGACTCTAATGTACTTTTCTTGTTGCTCATGTATGGTACAGATGTAACTAAGCCTGAGTTCTTTAGCGAGACTGTATATGGTGGTGAGAATCCAGAAGAATATTGCTGCATTATCTGCCATCCTCCTCTGGGAAGAGAAGAAAGCGGCTCTGAACGCTTGGAAGAGCATATTTCGTTATTAATTCTAATTATGTGACTTTTGATGTTTATCTACTACAGGGAATTACAGTTATTCCCACATCATTTCCACCGAGCAAAGTGGCTTTAAATCAGGACAGAACAAAACAGACGTAATGTGCAGTTATTATTTGCTTAATTTTCAGATCAGGACCAATGACTCCAGTCTTGGCTCCTTGCCTGTAGAATCTGTATCTCAGGTCATATGATCTGGTACGTGTAAAATGTGCCCAATATTTGTTTAGCTTGCTTCCATATCACCATTGTTTCATTTCCTTTTACTTAATGTCATTCAATGGATTTGTGTCAGTTCCTAACAGGCTGCTGTTCTTTGTCAGATAACAAGTCCTGTGATAAATCGACTGAAGGAGACCCAGATTACTGTGGCTGCTTTATGACTATAGCTGGTATGGCTTCTATCTGCACAACCTGTCCCTAAATTGTAGTCAAATTGCAATATATCTGATGGCACTTAAATAGTAAACCATTGTAGACTTTTATTACATGTGCATCCAGGCCAATAGAAATACTTTTCTAGTGGTTATTTATTATGGGATCTTGGCTCTGTTCAAATAATGTTGGTAAATGTTCCACTGGTTTTCACAAGCTTAATAATGGAAAGAACTATTTTTACCATCAGAATGTCAGAAAACAGACCAATAGCTTGAAAATGACTGGAGACACAAAAGAAGGGAAGATAGGGTCTTATCCGAGATATTAGCAGACCCCAATTGGAGTATAAAGGCTCACTTTTTGTAATTGTGAAAGTTTCAACTACTACAATGGCATGTAGCATGGCTCCCGCAGCACCCCAGTAGAAAATGATCAATGTGGGTGGATGAAAGGGCTACAAACTTTGCTGCCATAGAAAAAATCCCAGATTCGGGCTGATAATGATCGTGATCGTGCTCTTTATTTGTCAACGTGTTTCTGAGATAATTGTGCTTCGTCAGGACAAAATCACATTCAATTTGTGATTTTTGTCCTGAAGAATGAGAATTATCTCTGAAACGCGTTGACAAAAATCACAGGCCTGATCAGTCTGAATTTGTGATTTCTGCCACGGCAGAGCTGTTTTTAACCCTTTCATCCACCCACATTGATCAGAAAACAGCACAATGGCAGACCTCTTATGGGTCAATATGATGTATCAGGATTTAATAGGTTTAATTTCCACTGGAACCGGTTTGAGGTGTCATGACTTTAATTCACTATCTATATAATTTTACCAGAATCTTTATGATAGAAGGAGTGAGAGAGCTGCGTACAATTTAAGGCCATAGCCCAATGTATGCAACGGTTTCAGTACCAGTTGACTATGTTCCAGCCATCAGCCAATCATGGAGGGCATCGGAAGTCGGACCTCCACTGTATTTATATTAATGACCTATTTTATGGACTAATTTTCCTTTCAAACTAAATATCCTCAAATACGTGGGTAAATTGAATTGCAAAATAGTTACCTCATCAGTATTGATGTGTGGGAAGAATCCAGAGTTATAGAAGACCCATAATATCATGGTGATGTAATACAGACAACATATCCAAACTTCACAGGTACAGTGCTTAAAACAGACTAATATTTATGGGGCCTCTGAACATCTGCCGTTGGGAGAGAAAGGATCATACAAGTCAATTATTGGTTGCTTAAAAACCAACCAGAATTCTATATACACTGAAGAATTGTTAAAATGAATATGTACCCATATGATACCTTTAATAACAGCATTAGTGATAATGTCTTGCCAATAACAATTATTTTCATGCCGTTATGAATGTTGTAACCACACAACGAACAATGATTCCATCTATCAGATGATGGTTGGCATGTTTATACATTGTTAATAATTGGTGAACAAGTGTTAAATCACATACTCATTCTTTATTGTCAACTACTCCAAGTGGATAAGGCCAAAAACGTCTAGAATTAAAAGAGCAGTGAGCAGACCCCATATAGATTAGTTGGTCAACCAGTCGTACCAAAATAAGTGGTTTCAGCTGATGCACATTTAGATAACAGGCACAGAAAAGAGAGATTTGGATGACAGGGCTTATTCTTCTTCTCATACTTTACTTTTGAGATGGCAGAATTTTGACAAACTCATTTTTAAAGGAGCCTGTCAGGTGATCTCCCACTGTTTGTTTTGTACATAGGGAATTATTTGTGTAGAGGCAGGTTCTCCTGGGAGAGAGAAGTGTATCTTGAGTTTATTGATCCCTTATGGCCAGGCAGCTGCTTCCTCAGTAAAGACACATTCAGGTAAAGGGATGGCGGGCATTCAGAAGTAATATGTGATTCTGCTGTATGCAGAATTACACTATCTTACTTTGGGTTGAATTATTGGTAAAAGTATTATATAAAATTGTTTTAGGATTATTTTTATATGAGATCATGACTATCTATCTATGTATTGTTTTCTAAATAAGTCTTCCATTTTTCGCACCATGTACAAGTTCAAAATTTTATCCAGGATAGCAGAGGTTAATTAAATAATAAGCATTGACTACAGGACCATTAGCAAACAGCGGGAAGCCAATTTCCAAGATTTGTTATAAGACAACATGATCAATTAATATCCTACTGTTTAGATGCCATTAGCATTATGAAACATGGTAAAAAGACAGACATTCACACTAATGGTAAACTGCTAATGAGAACAGGAGCCTCCTGGAAAGGTAGACTTAATAGTTTCTCATAAGGTACAAATTATCTTTTGAAACATTGCGTTTTATTTCTTCCATGGTCGGCGAATAGGGGGAAATAAAGAATATTACTACTTTAGTATGCAGTTCAACTTCAAAAAAGTCTCAAATGGAAAGATGAATTTCATGCAAAAAAAATAAAAATAAAAGCAGAACACCAACAATTCATACAATAATGAACCCGGCCCTAAAGGTACCGTCACACTAAGCAACATCGCTAGCAACATCGCTGCTGAGGCACAACTTGCTAGCGATGTTGCTGTGTGTGACACCCAGCAACAACCTGGCCACTGCTGTGAGGTCGTTGGTTGTTGCTGAATGTCCTGGACCATTTTTTAGTTGTTGCTCTCCCGCTGTGAAGCACACATCACTGTGTGTGACAGCGACAGAGCAACAACTAAATGTGCAGGCAGCAGGAGCAGGCTTCTGCGGACGCTGGTAACCAATGTAAATATTGGGTAACCAAGAAGCCCTTTCCTTGGTTACCCGATATTTACCTTCGTTACCAGCGTCCACCGCTCTCAGCTGTCAGTGCCGGCTCCCGGCACACGTAGCCACAGTACACATCGGGAAATTAACCCGATGTGTACTCTGGCTATGTGTGCAGGGAACAGGGAGCCGGCACTGGCAGTGTGAGAGCGGTGGACGCTGGTAACGAAGGTAAATATCGGGTAACCAAGGGAAGGGCTTCTTGGTTACCTGATGTTTACTGTGGTTACCAGCGTCCGCAGAAGCCGGCTCCCTGCTGCCTGCACATGTAGCAGAGTACACATCGGGTAATTAACTCGATGTGTACTGTGGCTAGGTGTGCAGGGAGCCAGCGCTAAGCGGTGTGCGCTGGTAACCAAGGTAAATATCGGGTTGGTTACCCGATATTTACCTTAGTTACCAAGCGCAGCATGCTTCCACGTGTAGCGACGCTCCAGCGATCCCTGCCAGGTCAGGTTGCTGGTGGGATTGCTGGAGCGTCACTTTAGTGTGACATCTCACCAGCGACCTCCTAGCAACTTACCAGCGATCCCTATCAGGTTGTATCGTTGTTGGGATCGCTGGTAAGTTGTTTAGTGTGACTGGGCCTTAAGTGTTTAATAGAGTTGTACTGATAAGGAGTGCAGTTATCTTCATGACTTTATGGTAAATACACGGAGTAAATTAAGAGTTTAATCTTTCATTTATATGCCATAAAGCGAATCGGCAGCTCTGTTTGATTAAGAAGTCACCATGTATTGTATTACTGTTCAATTAAAAGAACCTCATATCCAGAATCCTAATGTGACATTAATTATATTAAATCCTGCAGTTGAATTTAGAGTATTAAAATCACTTATCAAAAACACAGATTTCTCTTTTTTTTTCCTTATGATTTGTCCAGATTTTATAGCAGAGTGAGCAACACTCGTTCCAATTTATTAGAAATGAGCATAAGAAACGTATTTTGATGTAAAGGGTTTTTCCCATTAGATTTTAAAGAGGTTGTCCACTACTTTTACATTGATGGCCTATGCTTAGGATAGAAATTTTGGTGTGCACTCAGCATGGTACTGGTGGTGCAGATTGTACTGAGCATAAACTTAATATTCGCAATGAAGAACAAAACAACCGCACTTCACAATAGTCTAAATGCAAAAAGTGTGTCTCTCAATTTATTGAGTAGAGGGTAATTCCATAATATTAGGATATATGCTACATTAATTATTGATGTTTCAACCTGTCCCAAGTCTGAATCTAATGGTGTCTTGGTCCTCATGAAAGGTCATTGCTGTCTGATTAGCCAGGGTTCTACACGCGGCGCCGATCAGCTGTTATCAGTAGCGGTAGCAGGTGGCCAGAAATGCTCAGTTCAGATGCTGCCTCGACCTCTAATAGCGGACGCTGCTGAGCACTGCATATTCACCTCCCATTGATTTGAAGAAAAGTACCTTGCTGTGGCCGCTATAATTGGATGAGGCATGTCTTGAACTGAGTATTTCTGGCTGCCGCCATCAAGAACAGCTGATCAGTGGGGATGCGGGCGCTCAGACATGGATGAACTATCCCAAAGGATAGACCTTCAATATAAAAGTAGTGGACAACCTCTTTAACTAAAACTCATTTAGATATCAAAGGAGAAACGAAGTCCTGCACTAAACGCGCATACCTGTCAAAACTAGGGCTCACTTGCAAGTGGGGACAACACAGCACCAGCTGTCAAGGCGGATTCCGGATCAGCGTGCAGGTCAGAGCAGGAGCAAACGGTTCCAATGGTGCACAAGAAAGAAGAATGCAACCGCACCAAAGCTGATATTTTTCATCCGGTAATTCTTTATTCCATAATCGAGGTTAAAAGGTGTAAGCTGTCAGCGGGTAGAGGAGACCTGGATGCGGCCCCTCACTGCGGACAGTCCGCAGTGAGGTGCCGCATCCAGGTCTCCTCTACCCGTTGACAGCTTACACCTTTTAACCTCGATTATGGAATAAAGAATTACCGATGAAAAATATCAGCTTTGGTGCGGTTGCATTCTTCTTTCTTGTGGATCATTAAAACTCATTTAGATAAGAGGCACTGTAGCTGTGTGCCCGGCAATACTTGCTCATGTGGAAGCAAGGACCATCCATAAAACCTAGTGGAAAATCCCTTTAACTATTAAATATACATTAAACAAGCAAACAGAGATATGGTAGAGTCGATTTTTGGGGGCTGCGTTGTTTTCATTTATACATTGCAAGAAACTTAAACAATGTAATCAGTGAGATTTCTCTGCAGTCCTATGTAAAACCACCTTTTTTTCTGGATTTCCTTGTTAGCTAGGAGCTTCACATAGCTTAGGTCACAGTTTGGCTGCAAATCAAGAAAAGTGTCTCAATGATCTCGCACAGTTTATAAACCTCAATTAATTGTTGTAGAGAAAGTGTTTCACATAGTTTAACTTCTTGATGAAGGCATCCCAAACTATGGCGCTAATCCACAGTTAGCTGTCACCACTAAGCACTTCATTCTGAGCCAAACACTCCATCCAGCTAATGAATATTAATGTTCTCTCCCTTGTGTCTGCACATTGAGGCAGAACTGTGTGCTGAAGTACAATTTACTTTAATTCCAGCATTCCTAGATTATCCATATCCAGACTTTGGAATAATTTGGAATTAATAGACATTACATTCTAGTGGTCAGTTCCATTCGAATGTATTTTGAGAGTCAACACGGAAAGGATGATCTCAGCTCACCAAGTGTCAGGCTACTTATATGTGGCAAGTTAATGTTGTAACACCTTATGTCATTTCTAAGGATTTTTGGCAAACAGCTCTTCTTACAGGCCATATGGATCTACGGTGCTTTCTAATAACCATTTACTCTCGGGAAATTGTAGTATACAGATGTTTCTTGTGGTCAGTTTAGAGCAAAGACTTTAGAACACATAATTTCTGCAAGAATTAGTTTATTGCATTTAAACTATGAGAACCTACCAAAGAAATATCACTTGGTTTTACGTTCTTTTGTATATTCAATTAAACATTCTGAATCTGTACCTAAAATGGTCGGCCCAGCCTCCCTCAGAAGTTGCATAGATATATAAATAAATACATGCATACAAAGTCTTAATGACTAAATTATATAACTCAAATATCAAAGCATCCTCTTGCACCAATTGAGTGGTTTTGTTAAAATATGGCCCACCACATAGCATAAATCAATATCCCCCCCAAAAATGTCACTACACCAATTGCAATGGCTTTTTCAAATCATAACATTATGGCTTGAAAAAAGATTACTTGTGGTCCTAAAGGTTTGTTTTTGATCATCATATGTGCTTTTTAAATGAACATGGAGGATAAGAACCAATTTATTATTTTATTGGGTAGGGGCGTACATTAAAATCATTGGTCCCTATAGAAGAAATTCTAATTTGCCTCCCCCCCCCAAAAAAATACCAAACAAACACAAAAAAACAACAAAATAATGTTTGCCTATCTTACAACTTTGTAGCCTTTCCAAAGTAATTTTTCTCCTATTGAAGACCCTAGATTCCCCTTTCATTGCACTTATAAAGTAGCATGCCAACAAAAGTGCCCCACAAACACTGTATAATACTCCCACAGTGAATTCATCCACAGTACCCTCCACACGCACAGTATAATGATCCTAATGTACCCCCCCTCCGAACTACCCCAGCAAAGTAAGGTGACCCCTCCAAGTCACAGGCCCATTATGGCTGCGGGGTCTACTGCCATTGGCGGTATGCCCCTACTATTGGGATTGGAATTGGATTGTACCTAATCAAGAGCAGCATCAAGTACAGACATAGACCCTCATTCCATTGAATTGTCAACTTCTGGCTGCTTGCTGTAGTTTTATTAAAATCACTGCTTTATCAGCAGGAAATTCACTAGAGAACTTGTAAACCTGCTGCCATGTAATCCTCCATATTCATGAGCTCTGTATAACCCCACCCCTCACCATTGATTGGCAGTTTTCTGTCTATGCAGAGTGTATACAAAGCTACTAATCAGCAGAATAGGTGAGGCTATGTACAGCTCAGCATTCAGAGAACTGGCAGATATGCAGTAGATAAAACAGTATTTTTTTTAAAAAATCCAACATGCAGCTGTCAAGCCATGTCCAAGAGGACTCTGGTCAAATGGTGCGACACAAGGTAAAAACCAGGGAAGATGAAAAGGAAAGCACTGGCAATAGAAAGAGGGAAGTGAGGTCACCTCCTAACATCTGAGTCTGATCCCTCCACTCCCTAACATCCCTAGACGGGTTTTTCCTATGTGCTGTCACGTGCCTAGGCCCTCGCTGACCCTGAAGTTACCCTGAATATAGTGTCTTTCTGGCCTACACATGTCTCGCTATGGCAATAAAACAACACAAGGAAGGTAAGATAAACAGGTTGAAAAAGACACAACAAATAGTACTCCTGAGTTTCTCCAGCAGAAAACTTCACAGCTGCAACTGAAACGTACACCTCAACTTCTCTAGAGACAGGCTCCTTCAAAGTGGTCAGTATAGAAGATATATCACCGGCATGGAGTGAAGCTAGAATTCGATAAATATAGCTGAAGGGAGTGATAAGATTATGCAGCTGTGAATAAGGCGATGAGTAATCTCAGCAAGAAAGGAAAGGATCGTTAACTCCTTCAGCATCAAATGGAAGTAAATCCACTCCAGTAATCTGTGGACTCCACAGAGGACTTAAAATCAATTAAACGTTGAGACCTCCTGAGCTCAGGTCCCCCAGAGGTAACATTTGGACACAACACACTCATGACAGTAACCCAACGAGTAATAAATGCATCATTGGAATCATGGTCTCTGCTAGTGTTGAGCGAGTAGTTAAACATTCGTACTCGCTATGCTGTTAGCAAGTACTGTCCGCTACTCGCATATTTGTTATGAGTAGCCGTATGGCTTTCTGATTCCTCGCTACTCAGCGAGTATTTCCCATTGACTTGCATGGCACCCGTTACTCTTAACGAATATGCGAGTAGCGGACAGTACTTGCTAACAGCATAGCGAGTACGAATGTTTAACTACTCGCTCAACACTAGCCTCTGCCTATATATCATGATACCTTCTGGGGGTAGTCAAATTTAGGTGACAGATTCATGTTACGTTATATAGCTCGCTAATACACCAGGTTGCTCAAATTCTCTGGTAACCACTCTAGTCCTGGTCAAGGGCTTCCTTTCCTGTGCTAAATATAGGACATAGTTTACTTGTTGGAATATGACCATAGGGACATGACAGAGAAGGTTGATAACTCAACTTTTGAAATGGGCAGGTAGTTGTCCTCCTCCACATGCTGCACTTGTTTCCGACACAAGAAACACTATCCATTTGTTGAACTCTGAACCAAAAGGGAAAGCGTCTACTAGAGGATTGGGAAATCTGATGGAATTGAGCTATACTAGTAAATTGTATAACTTGCTCTTATAAGTTCTTTTATATGGAGTTCTTTGTTCCATTTTTCGCTGCACACTTTGATTCTACTATAAACAAATAACATATTATTTCTGAAAAGCAAATCCCATTGACCTCAACCATTGTGGTGCTTTAAAATTATCATATGCTCTTTGGCATAAAAACAGGATTCTTGCCCTGGACTTCTTTCAGAAGATTATCTTGGATAAAAAGATTCTATAGTTATATTTTAGCCTTTTTTCAATCAACAGCATCAAAGAATTTCATTACAAACTATATTTCTGCTGTTGTCTTTCTCTGGTTGATTAAAAACTTATTTATGAGGTCACGTAGGTGTCTTCAGTCAATCTTAGCTGACCGTTTCTTCTCTCTGCTATCTTATTATTTCCTTCTGTCCTTCACCTCCTTACAAAAAAACTGTGTTATCTGATTGGCGTTGGCTTCATTGTGGGGACTGAAACATAGCTCAGCTCAAGGTGATTTCTGTATGATGCTATGAGGCATGGACAAAGCAGCTGAAAACATCAGTGATACAAGATTTTCTCTTCATTGATTTATGAGCGTACTCTAATTCTGCCCTTATGTTGGATGTCCTTCATAACGCTTTTGTCGCAATATACTATTAAGTGGATAATCATGTTTTCATGAATCACTTGTCAGAAATCTGTGATAAGATCTGAGATGATGCCGTCTAATAAATATGTCATTTACAGAAAATTATGAGAATATTTTCAACTGACTTTGTGAAAGACGTAAGGATTTCTCTTCGAAACAAAATGACAGGATTGATAGTCTGTTGTCTGTGTATGTAAATATATATATATATATATATATATATATATATATATATATATATATATCTATATATATAGATATATATATATATATATCTATATATATAGATATAGATATATATATACAGTACAGACCAAAAGTTTGGACACACCTTCTCATTCAAAGAGCTTTCTTTATTTTCATGACTCTGAAAATTGTAGTTTCACATTGAAGGCATCAAAACTATGAATTAACACATTGCGATTTCTGAGGCTGGTGACTCTGATAAACTTATCCTCCGCAGCAGAGGTGACTCTTGGTCTTCCTTTCCTGTGTTAGTCCTCATGTGAGCCAGTTTCCTTTGTAGCGTTTGATGGTTTTTGCCACTGCACTTGGGGACACTTTCAAAGTTTTCCCAATTTTTTGGACATACTGACCTTCATTTCTTAAAGTAATGATGACCACTCGTTTTTCTTTACTTCGCTGCTTTTTCCTTGCTATAATACAAATTCTAACAGTCTATTCAGTAGGACTATGTGTATCCACTAGACTTCTGCACAACACAACTGATGGTGGCAACCCCATTTATAAGGAAAGAAATCCCACTTATTAAACCTGACAGGGCACACCTGTGAAGTGAAAACCATTTCCGGTGACTACCTCTTGAAGTTCATCAAGAGAATGCCAAGAGTGTGCAAAGCAGTAATCAAAGCAAAAGATGGCTACTTTGAAGAACCTAGAATATAAGACATATTTTCAGTTTCATACTTTTTTGTTAACTATTTCACTTCATATGTGTTAATTCATAGTTTTGATGACTTCAATGTGAATCTACAGTTTTCAGAGTCATGAAAATAAAGAAAACTCTTTGAGTGAGACGGTGTGTCCAAACTTCTGGTCTGTACTGTGTGTGTGTGTATATATATATATATATATATATATAATTACAAAAGTGAGTATGTGAGTACACCCCTCCCATGTTTGTAAATAGCTTATCATATATTTTCATGTGGCAACATTGAAGATTGATGCTTTGTATGAGAGGAGGTGATAGTAGCAGTGTATCTCAATGTATCAGAAGTTGTAACTTTTTTTTAGTCTTTATTTAAAGCAGTCATTTGCATCTGAGGCTGATTTTACATTTACTTGTAAAACGTTTGGTAATTTTGAAAATATTTTATATTGGTCAACTTTGCTGACGTGAGTTAGAACCCATATTATAGTTCGGAGCGGCATTCACAGTTTGCTTTTTGTTATTCAAAACAGTTGACAAGCTTGTTGGCATATGCGCCCCTAACAGCTTACCCGAGCTCCTCTGACGTAATGCCTCGCAAGCATTCTTTCCTTCACTAGATTACTGTAGAGGCAGTGTCTGGTGTAACACCTAAAAAAACATACCTCATTGTGAAAATCACAATAATTGCATTAATACGCTACACCAGTAATAAATGCTGGGACATTTAAGCTCAATAATGGCAGAATTGTGATTGCAGCTGTGGAAAAGAATGTGTGACTTTTGCCTATAGAAGCTATTTCTTCTATTATACGCTTATTAAGGTGCCCATATTCATTAGCGTCCATCTCAAGTGATTCTTGTGTGTAGGGGGTTTTCCTAAATCTCTCTAAGGGCTCATGCGCACGTAACTGCAGAATATTCTGCAGCGATTTGACAGCACATGTGCGCTTCAAATCGCTGCAGAATGAATGCAATATTTTTGTTTAAAAAAGACTATTTTGTGCGCTCGGGATGCTGCCCCCACCATAGACAGAGTGGGAGCTGCATCCAGAACGCACAAATAATTGACATGCTGCTTCTATGAACGCACGGATTTGGGTCAAAAGTTTAGCATCCAAATCGCTGCCTTCAAAAAAGCATCATGCGCACGTCTCATACACAATCTACATAGATTGTGCAGGGGACGCAGGACGCATGTATTTACACTGCTGCAATGCGCAGCGTAAATGCATGTCAGTACGCAACGTGCACACGAGCCCTTAGTCCTCTTTCACACATCTGTGTCTCTGGTACGTGTGACCTCTGTTTTCACACGTACCGGAGACATGGACACATATAGACCCATTAAAATCAATGGGCTTGCGCACATGTCCGTGTTTTGACACAGACCGTATGTCTGTGTAAAGCACACGCATGTCCGTGAGCTCCACACAGTGACATGTCTGTTTTCTGCTGGCAGCATGGATGTCACGCAGGCCTCACACAGATGTGGTTTATGTGACATCAGCATGACACATATCACTCAGAAATAAATGTATTTTTATACTTACCTGTCTCCGGCGCCGTTGTTTCCAGTGCTGCTGTCACTTGCTTTTGGCCCTGGTCATTATACTCATGAATATTCACGGCGCTGACGGCGGACCCGGAAGCAAGCATGACAGCAGCGCCAAAGACTGGGGACATGTAAGTATACCAACTTATGCTGTCCATGTGTTATCAGGATGTCACACGGGTAGCACATGAACAGCACACGTAACACATTCACACAGACAGATATACGTACCTACACCATGGACTTTGCAAAACAATCGTTTTTTGTACAAATGTGTGAAGGGGCTAAAGAGATGATATTGTGGGAAAAGGAGAATTGGACTTGTTTTATTTCAACAGCTATACCTTGTGTTATCAGGAGAGAAGGTGTCAGTCAGTGACGTACACCTTCCTCATTAAAAATACATGCATATTTGGTTGAACTAAGTATGTACAGTAGGTGTATGAGAAGGTCAGGAGGAAAAGCTGTAGGTCGAATGGTCATATGAAAGGTATTGGATGGTTTTGGGTACTTATTGTTAGTTTCCTTACCTGTTAACATTATCCAGGAAATAACTAATAAACTAGCTGGACAGAGGCAGCTTTCCTAGGTAAGAACCTTAACGTGGTATTCTCATCTCCAAGATCCTATCCCAATATGTGGTAGGTGTAATAATAATATTAGCAAATACCTACAATTAGAAATGTAGTATAGTTCTTCTGATTCGCTATGTGACTTACCTCATGTTCAGGGCATTGCAGCACCTCAGGTATCCATGATTACGACCACGAGCAACTAACTAACTATCACTATATGCATGGTTGTAACCATTTATACCTAAGGTATAGCAATGCCCTGCACATGAGGTAAGAGACATAGTGAATCAGAAGAATAATACTACATCTCTAATGGAGGTATTTGCTAATACTATTATTATCATTATTATTATTATTATTATTACACCTACTACATATTGGGATAAGATCTTGGAGATGGGAATAACCCTTTAAAGATAATCAAAGTTGTAAGGAAGCCTGATGCCATAGGGCAAAGTGTGCCATCCGGTAGGTACTTGCCTTGGGTATGGCAGGAGCCACACTAGTAGAGTGGTTCAGCTCCGCTCCATTCAAGGTAATGAGGCTGAACTATAATGCCACATGCTACCAGTGAACAAATGAGGCACTGTTTCTGAAGAAAGCAGACATGTTTTTCTAATTCCGTACAACCCCATTAACATTACGCACAATCATTTCTTCTGGATTAAAGTCCCCCTTCTGAGCATTACACATACCAAGCTGTCTTAAAAGGATAAGGCTGTTTTTAATACTTTTGCCAAACATTGGTTATGGGAAAAATATGAACAATTTTACTCAGTCATAATCACTGACATTTTTCAAAGACAGTAATAGTAATATGTACTGAGGCAGAGATAATGGGGACTTGAAATATCATTTGTGTAGCTCTGAGCGTTTCTTTGTCACCCTCCTCTGTTTCCTATATAGATGGATGGTCAGTTTACACAGCGCAGCCTGTTTCTTGTTACAAGATTTACTTCATCGGATATCATTTTTTTCAGGCACTGCAATAATTCTCTGACGGAGAAAATGATATTGTTACCAGCAGGGCTTGAGCTGTAGTGTATGGTAATGCAGTGAAGCCATGGCCCGTGCTTTTGCTTTGTAATTGTCCTTTTGTGTAGAGGCTTAGTGCTATAAATGCCTGCTTCTTTGTGTGTGCTGGATACTATGAAAAATTAGGGTTTATCGCAGTAAATCTCTTCTGCACAACTGACCTGTTAAGGCTACTTTACACACTGCGATATCGGTCCCGATATCGCTAGTGTGGGTACCCGCCCCCATCTGTTGCGCGACACGGGCAAATCGCTGCCCATGCCGCACAACAGCCATCACACATACATACCTGTCCGGCGACGTCGCTGTGACGGGCGAACCGCCTCCTTTCTAAGGTCCGTGCGGCGTCACAGCGACGTCACTGAACCGCCGCCCAATAGCAGCGGAGGGGCGGAGCTGAGCGGGACGTAACATCCCGCCCACCTCCTTCCTTCCTCATAGCGGCCGGGAGGCAGGTAAGGGGAGCTTCCTCGTTCCTGCGGCGTCACACGCAGCGATGTGTGCTGCCGCAGGAACGAGGAACAACCTCGTTACTGATGCAGTAACGAGATTTGAGAATGGACCCCCATGTCGCCGATTAGCGATTTTACACGTTTTTGCAACGATGCAAAATCGCTTATCGGTGTCACACGCAACGGCATCGCTAATGCAGCCGGATGTGCGTCACGAATTCCGTGACCCCAACGACTCCGCATTAGCGATGTCGCAGCGTGTAAAGCCCGCTTTACACGTAGATTTTATATCAATTTACATTGTATTTTTTTCAAACAATCTACTTTGAATTACAAGGTCCCATCCACACATTGAAAGTTGGAAAATGTATGAGCACTAATGACAATAGTACAGATTCATATCAAGATCTTTTGGAGAAGCTAAAATAGAAGAAGAGCTGTCACCAGGTCAAATGTGGCCAGTTTTCCTTTTCTCCTACTACCAAATATTCTCTATTTTTCCCCTTGGAGTGACAGGTCTCTCCAAAACTGCGTGTATAGGGAGAAATTGGTCATTCCAGGGGAGTAAACAGGGTGAAGCCGCCGGAGACTCGCCTTTCAGACTCCCGTAGTTTCCTGTGTGGCTCGGTCACTGGCAGCTTTTAAAGGGAACCTGTCGGCTCCCTTATGCCCTCCAACCCAGTAGCACTGATACCAGTATGCCCAAAGTCCCTCCCAAACCAGCCTTGAATAATACTATTCACTAATATGAATGTTTTAAAATACAACTTATAATCCTCACTGTTCCTATGCTATTTAGTCCTGTGACTATTCGAAGGGGCATTAGTGCCCCAGACTAGTCGTCCTTGTTTCTATGTTATCACAACCCTGTGGACACAAAAACATGATTTCCACGAGCTGGCATCTCAGCCAGCTCCTGGAAATTTTGAGCATGCATGCAGCTCATTTCAGTAGTGCCAGTGTGTAGCACCCCTGAACCCTTCAGGGCACTACTAGGTACTGCATTCTGTCAAAGATGCATGGCCTACCCCCAGGGACCTGGAAGACCAGTGCCGATAACATCAAAACACATAAACATCCCCAGTTTCCCTCTCCCAATCAGGGGTGACTGATTAGTCCGGGACCCAATGGATGGCCACCCAGGGGTGGAGCCAGTCCAGTCCACGAGACAACAACCAGGTGGGAGGGGACAGACAAAGACACAGGAGTCCGGTAGTGACAATTGAGGGGGACTGACGTGTCTCCAGGCGGGGTCGTGTAGCAGTGACCTAGGTGGCGTAGGAGAGTGGTTTCCAGAGAGGGTACAGCCAGGTACCCCTGAAACCAGAGCATCGATGGGGCACAGGGCCCTAGGTCAGGCAAACGCTTCAGGCTACCTGACAAATACCTGCACAGTGAGGGGACCATCATGGACCTCAATGACCCAAGAATCCGAGGGCACCAGCAGTAAAGATAGAGCCAGGGACCAGAAGAGAACACTGACCCTTGAGGGTTCGCACTACCCACCGTACGGACCAGAGACTGCCGACAGACAGTAGGGGACCCCCAGACGCTCCAAGCCACAGGGTTCCACCAACCAGTGAGAGGTGCCGGGGAGAGAAGTCACCAGGTTACCACACCGGCACTGGGACTAAGGGAACCTGAGGTAAATAGCAGCTTTCCTCCGGGTACCAGTTACCACCTACAGTGAGTAAAGAAAACCAGTTAAACAGCAACCCTTGTGTGACCTACTTTTCTTTCTGCGCCGGATCCCTTCATCCACTCCCTGGGGCCGAGCCCTACTTGCGGAGGGCCTACCATCCAAGCTGCCATCACCATCAGCCCCAGTTGTAAAAGACTGTGTATCGGCGGTTCCATAACCGCAACCCGCAAGTGGCGTCACAATATAAACTCTTTAATCTCTCCTGTATATAATCCCTTTAAAAAGCGACCCCCAGGGTCACGGAACCGGGCATCGACCGTTACAGAACCGTGACACAGCATCCCCGTACATATACGGCCCGGGACCAAGTACCCCATAGCCCTGGGGCATCAAAAGTGCGCCTTTGAAGCAGAGTGCACTGCGCATGATCGGAAGGGCAGAAGAAGTGTAAATGAGCCATCTTCTGAACTACCAATCATGCACAGTGTGTCTAATGAAGCCGGGAAGCGTCCAACCTTCTTCTAAAGTGTATAGACGTGGCCAAAATGCGGCACCCGCATGCACAAGATTTTCAGTAGCTGGCGGTGAAGTCGGCTCATGGAAATCATGTTATCATGCCCACAGGGGCATGATGAAATGGAAAAGGGATGACTAGTCTAGGGAACTAGCGCCCCTTCGTCTAGTCAAGGCCCTAATTAGCATAGAGAAAGTGAGGTTTATAAGTAGGTTTTGTAAATATTCATATAAGTGAATAGCGTTATACAGGGCTGGTTAGGGAAGGAATTTGGCCTTAAATATATCAATGCTGCTGGGTTGGAGGGCATAGGGGACCTGACAGGCTACCTCGGTGGACTTGTACAGCTAGTGTCTAATACACACTACCCGTGGTTCGGGCACCGTGTATCCACTGTCAGGTTCACTTTAAGAATTGAATAACCCCTGTAATTTTGTTGTTTTATCTTCCCTTAATATCTTTGAGACTGAAGCTAAGTCAAACATTACCTTAATTGTTCATCAGGGTGCATTGAGGGTTAAATACTCTGTGACAAAAAAAAAAATACATTGTCCTGATAAAACTGGGACACATGGGGAAGGTACCTTGTCTGTATGCATTTAGTGAAAAGGAAGCAAATGATACAAGTGGAAACATTAATGTGATGAGCTTGCTGTGCACATCAGCCCATCTGCTGTGCATTGCTCCTCGCTGGAGATCTAGGAGGTTTAGTGGTTTAACAATGAGTTGTTTTCTTCCTTTCTTTAATGTGAAAGCTGAGGCTCGAGCAGTGTTACCAGATTAAAGGACTTGTGCTGTATTGTAAAATACTGACGCTCTTACACCAGATACCCACAGTGAACTGAGCCTTCTCTCCAAGCTCTAAGTGCCACTGGCTTTGAGGCAATATTGTGCATAACATTCACTTTACAGGAACACGGAGAATCTAATGTCTTCTGATCAGCCTTCAGAAATATATTATTAGTTGTTCTGGAATACTCCTTAAGGCCATGTTTTCATGCTGCGTTTTTTCATGCTGTTTTTTGGAGGATGATAAAAAATTCAACTGCTTTTAACTGTTCAAGGAAACTAGATGGCCGCTGTGTGTTTAAAGAGAACCTAACAACTGATACATACTGCCCGATCCATAGCTTGTGTCAGACATTGACTGTATGTTCTAAGCCGGTTAAGTTTGACTCTGAAATGCTGCGGCGTTTCAGAGAAGAACATAGCCACTATAGACGGGTAGGACAGTAAATTTACCATACCCGCTACCTTGGATTGACAGGTCTCTGCCTATAGGCACAGACAGGAAGACACCTATCAATGCAAAGCAGTGGATGGGTAGAAGCAGCCAGGGACCCGCCTGTCTGACTAGTTTTCATCGCGATTCAGCATTTAAAGTATGTGACTTTCTGAACCGCTGCAGCATTTCAGAGTCAAACCAATCTGAGTGACCTCATACAACCAGTGGTTGACACAGCGAGCAGTGTGTATCAGGTGTCAGGTTCTCTTTAAAAATCCTTCAGAGAGAATCCCATTGCAGTGTAGATTCTTGTCACTGTGCACATTGCGCTCTCTGTGGCACTCATTAGAATTAACGACCCATTAGGAGAGTGCACTGTCAGTGTGCATTGTAAGAATACTAGGCATGCAGAGACCAGCACGGCCCTCACAAGTGATGTCACTTGTGGGGGAGGCGCTAACCTCTGTACGCTGGGTATTCTTATAATCCGCATTGACAATGCACTCTGCTGACAGATCATTTTTTCTGATCAGAGCTGGCATAGAGTGCACTGTTAATTTTACAGTGATAAGAATCTACTGAGCATCCTTTGAAAATGATAACCGATGCATAGATGCTAGTAGACTAGCCCAGCCCCTGAAATGGGAATCACTGATAATGCTTTCATTCAGGGAGGAGGCAAAGGCTGTGAAAGTAACTGCAGCCTCTGCCCCCTGATGACGCTTCATTTGAGTATCCCAGCATTCACCGGAATTTTCAAACAAAGCGTCATGAAAAAAAGGAAGTAGTAAAAAAAATACTATAGTTACAAAGTGTAGTGAAGGAAGGATAGGGATTTTTTAATTAAAGTATATTGGAAAATAGATAGGCATTTAGGATGAAAATTAATGTGTGTTTCGATCACCCTCTTAAGCTGTGTTCCCATGTGAGAGAATACTGTTTGTTTTCTAATACATTTTTTCCTAAATGTGTCTGCACCAATTTACACATTCCGTTTTTTGCTGTGATTCTCCCACATGCTAAAATGCTGCTTTTCTTGCACTTAATTTCACCATTCTATTTTCAGTTCTGGATATCCCCTTTTGAATTGCCCCAAAGTGGATCATAAAATATATACATTCTATACTTTCCTCTAATATCGTCACTGTGTTGTTGTGTCACATCATCACTGCTGTCTTCACAATTCCATCAGGTTGGACTTCCTCTCTGATGGAATATTGAAGGCTGCAGTTGATCAGTGGGAACTGATTGACTGCAGCAATCACATGACATTGACATAACATAACTATACTACAATAGGTCTGTTGATCTCCGGGTGGCATAGTGTCAGCACTGAAGGAACGCCATTAGTCTTGGAGGTAAGTATAGCATTTACTTTTTCTATGGTGTACTTTGGAGAGATTTAGAATAGGTTGTCCAGTAGCCAACAGTTTCTTAATTGGGTCACTTTGGCTGTAATTTAAGTGGCTTTTACTTCAGTATCTCAAATGTAAACTTGTTGAAATTAACTATAGTGAAAAATATAGCGCCTCTCACTATAGTAATAAAACCATGTAAAAAACTAACTTTAGGCTACGTTCACAAATCAGTTTTTTTCCATCAGGCACAATCCGGAAAAAAACGGATAAAACAGATCCGGCGCCGGATCCGTTTTATCCCCATTGATTTGTATTAGCGCCGGATTGTGCCTGATGGCCTTGTGTTGCATCCGGCTTTTGACGGATCTGGCGTAATTACTCAATACGGTGGCCGGATGGAACGTCTCATTGAGCATTTTTTGTCTCTGAAAAAAAAACCGTATCGCGATATGGCGTGATTTACAATGGAAGCCTATGGGCACCGGATCCAGCAAAAAACGGATGCGGATGTCGTTTTTTTTTTTTTTTTTTTTAAACGGAGCATGCTCCAATTTATTAACAAAACGGATGCAAAAAACGGATGCGCCGGATCCGTTTTTGACGGATCAGGTATACCGGATCCACAAAATAAAGGATCAGGCGCATCCGTTTTTGCATATTCTGCGCCGGATCCGTTGCATCAGGCACACGCCGGATTGTGCCTGATGCCAAAAAACTGATCTGTGAACGTAGCCTTAGGCTACTTTCACACATCCGGTTTGAGCAGTGCGGCTCAATCCGGCTGTGAAACCTATGCAACGGATGCGGCGAAAACACCGCATCCTTTGCATAAGTTTTTACATGCGGCCCGTCCATTTTTTTCCGGTTGCTGAACGCTACTGAGCATGCGCAGTGGAAGAAATGCAGCGGTGGCCGGATGCATTTTTTTACGCATCGCGCCGCATCCGGCGTCCATAGGCATGCATTGAAAAATGCGACGCAGTGGCCGGATGCGGCGCGATGCGTTTTTTTTTGCCGGAGCAAAAAACGTTGCAGGCAACATTCCATCCGGCCGCGGCATCGGCTAAATCTGCCGCATGCGGCAAAAACCGGACCAAACTCAAGCCCATGCGGCACAATACGGCACTAATGTAAGTCTATGAAAAAAACCCCGCAACTGGCGGCAAAAAAAACGTTTGCGGTTTTTCTGCAGAGCGCCGTAATGTGCCGCAGAGCAAAAACCGGATGTCTGAAAGTAGCCTTAGATTGTCAGTAACATGAAATGTAATGACTGTGGCATATTCTTGTCTCCAGACTTTGAAGACTAGTATAAAACAATGTGCACTTTAAGCAGCAGAATAAGTACAATTAAAACAATTGTGCTTCAATGAAAACACAGCCGTCCATCCTGGGTGTATAGCGGCGGCTTGTATGACATTCTATTACACTGTTGCACATTCTCCTACATGGCTGACCCACCTGCCAATTAGAGAGTTAATCTGTTCCCTTGCCGTTACTTTGTTTTCCAGAGTAGACTGGAGTAGACCTGACATCTGTGATTGCACAGGGGTTAAACACAGCTTGAAAGTGGAGCCTTTCCTTCCATGCCCCTGTGCTGTTTTTATTTTAAGGGGAGACAGGAGGGAGGGGAGTATGGGCATGCAATTTTAGCTTTCTACTACAGTTTTCTCCTGAGGCACAGAAGTTAAGCAGAGTGAGGCCTCAGGAAGTGGGAGTGTTTTATAATCGTAGACTTGCTATGGGGGTAGCACAAAAAAAAGAGAATGTTGAATGAAAAAAAAAAAGAGAGAAAATAAACTTCTCCCCTTAATAGTATAGCAAGTTTTCATACGTTCAGGATGGGAATGGGATCCTCATGTAGAACGACATCACAGATCAAGTTGTAGGAAGGAACTGCTATCCACTAGGAGCTCAGCATCCTCGAAGATGAGAAGCTACGCTTCACTTTGTCATTACTATGGCAACATTGGTCCACTACAATATTTGTATATAGTTAGCTGATATCCTACATTGGTCAACGTCGCCTATTTTACCAGAACTTCACAACCTGTGGAATGCATCATCTTCACTCACTTCTGTATCTTCCTGGAAGTCTCCGCACCCTGTACTGCGATTTTGGAATTTTTTTTGTGTGTAATTGAGAACAATCCCTGAACTTGAAGCCCTGGAGCCAAAAGTCTGGAGGCCTACCAGTTATTATCGAGGTGAGGAAATCGGAGAAAGTTGTAGGCCGTGGCTAGTAGCATTATTATGGAGGCTGGTTAACAAAGCAGACATGGCCGGGCTTACCTGTACAAAGGGCTTCAGCCCTAAGATGTTTTCCATGGAATGGAGGAAGAGGGAATCATTACGTGAAGACTGAAAAGTATAATTGAAACCCAATATTTTCATGGCTGTGAGATTTCGAATTAAAAAAAGTTACTGAAGACTATGGAGACTGGCTAAAGGAATTTACCAGAAAGATGTAGTCCACATGGGATGTATCTGACAATGATTGGTATGAACTTCAGCTTGCAGGAGCTGCTAATGAAATTTGAGAAGGTATCTTGGATTGTAGTATTGAGAGAAAAAACTAATTGTCCATCATTAGGTCTGAAATGCTGATTTATTCAATAACTGGCTGTATGGGCATATATCTATACATTATGTATATAAACTAATACACATATAGATACAAAAATGAGAAACTTTGCTATATATTTTGACTTTTTTAGGTTGTTAATTTAATTTCTTTAAAATCAGTAAGAGATTTCGAGAACATAACTTTTCATTCATACTATGCGATTGCTTCATAAACATTTTTTTATTTTGTATGTGTTACTTTAGATTTTGCTTTTGGAAATTCAGTATAAAAGGTTTAGAGTGCAAACCAGAATACATGAGTGGGTTCATGTATATTAATTTTTTTAGAAAGGTAAGTGAATTGAACTTTGAGGCTCATAATGTCGGGAACTTTATATGCTTTGTGCATTGACGTTTTGAGTAGTTTTCTATGACGTGCTCATTCATATATTTATTCACATACGTATTGCCCTGTTTAGCCTTAAATTCAAGTTCATGTTCCCCTGCATGGTGCCTCAGCCTTTTGTTCGTATATTGACAGCAGACAAAGGTAATTTAAGAAGCCTGTTGGCTTGTTTTAGGTTTACATTAATCCAGTCCTGGTTAGAACTCTTAGATATTTATGGTATGTAGAAATGCAGTGTATACAAAGTGTTCATCCATAGAGGTGATTTTTTTTTTTTACTTCAGACAATGAATCTATTAAATTGGTAAAGCATAAAACGTGGACCATTGTGAAATGTTGAGATCATGTAGTCTGTAAAATCTGTCAGCAGTTGTCATTAACACTTTAGTCTCATGTCTGCTTAGAAACAAAGAAATGCATGCAACTTGTCCGTGCTCACAGAACATTCATGCCCTGCTCACCTTTACTGCAGACCATTATTAGTGTCAGCATCACGTCTGGAAATAATTTTAGAATAGCTACAATACTTTGTTAGAAGATACAAACCTATACCTCTTATTGTTTTTAAACTGATTGTCCCCAACTAACAAAAGTGGCATCACAGTAACCCCAAAGTTAAGCACAATTATTTTTTTCCGAATGACAAATTTTGTGATTGTAACTTCCAAGAGCCACATAGGGGTATTCTGACCCGAGATATATATATCAACAGTGCTATATATGCAATAATCTAATAAGTAGGGGTTATATTTTTGGAATTTAGACTATTTTAGACAAACAGGGTCCTTTGCTCCTTTATTTAGCATTTGAGGGAAAAAAAGGAGTCAAGATGACCATAGAAGTGTAGCTATCTCCATAAATTGAGAGTTTTTCAGAGGAGATAGATGATTTAGGCCCACCAGGATGTCATCGCGAGCAGCATGGTGCCACCTGGGCCACAGGTTGTGCCCACACTGCGTTGAAGACATGGCACCTACCTCTTTGCATTTGGACCACAGGTTGAGAACTGAGGATGATAGAAGTTTACCAATTGATTTTCACCAATTTTGCGGCTTAAAAAAAAATGGATTTTTACGCACTCGCCAATTTTCACAAGTGGTAGGTAAAGGGTGTGCTCACACGAATGTATGACTCAGAGGATTATCAGATCTCATCACCCGGCACAGCTGGCTTCTCTTCTGACAGGAGCTGGTCTGCTGCATGTATTTCTATGCAGCTGAAATGCTCCTTTAGGCTAGCGCCACACATCCGTGCCTCCGGTACGTGTTTGGCATTTTTTACACGTACCGGCGGCACGGAGACACGTTAACCAATGCTACCCTATTGTAGCAGGCACACACACGTAAAACCACACGGAACGTGTGTCCGTGTGCGTTTGTACGTGTGTGCGTTTTTCAAAGCGCTGACATGTCAGTGATTTCTCCGGCAGCACGGGTGTCACACGGCCCGCACCCGTACCACACGGGTGTAGTGTGGATGCGGTCCCGTGTGATACGCGCCGGAGAAAACACACATGTCAGTGAAAAAAAACCAAAACATTAACTCACCTTCTCCAGCCCTCCTGTCTCTGCCGCTGCTGCCTCTTGCTGCCGACCGCCGCTCATTATTCTCATTGAATATTCACTTCACTGCCTGGCAGCAGCAGCAGCGGGGAGACGGGAGTGCTGGAGACCGAGGATCAGCACCACAGACAGCAGCGCGGACATCAGGAAGGACCAGGTGAGTATGATAATTACCGGTTCTACGTGTGCTATCGCGGATAGCACACGTAGAACACACGTGTCACGCACGTACCAGAGACACGTACTTACCTGCACGCAACACGCAGGGGAAATACGTGTCTCTCGGCACGTGCGTGAATTTCACGTGAGTGTGGCAGAAGCCTTAAAGAGAGTGTGCAGCCATACCGGGCAAGACTCGCTGAGTCACTCACAAGTGTGACTCCAGCCAAAGGGAGTGGGTTAAGGAAAAACCATCTGATATATTAGTAAATGGCAAATTTGGTCATGTATCTGTGCCTGCTCAAAGCAGATGCAAATTTCATTTTTTGGAGTTTAGAAGTAACCAAAATGCACCAAGTTTATTAAAAAACATGAACCTTTGAATTTACTTGTGTATGAATCACCAGTAATAATATCTATGGGCCAATGCAATGTTTCTAGTAATCAGTGCATAGCTATGGGTAAAGTGGTAGATATTTTTTTTAAGTTCTTGCTTTTTTAATGTATAAGTAACAGCAGGAAAACTTTACAAAAAAAAGTAAAATTGTAAAATTGCAGGTGGTGACTTTAGAGATCTCACTTTAGTGGTAAATGAATTAGCTATGCCACCCGCAGTGAAAGGAAGATTCTAATGACTTCAGTGAATATGTTTGAACATGATGGTGGGCTGATCTGCTGCCAGCCATCGCATGATGAATAGGAACTTTCTTCCTTTGATTCGTGCTATAGCTTCATGTCTCAGAACACACACAACACAAGATTGCCAGGGTGGGTTGCTTCAGGCAAAACTGGCACAATTCTCTTTTATGTCCTACAAGACATCTGCTCGTTCACTTTTGATTTTGGACACAGTGATGCACACTGCAAGGAGTATCTCAAGTACTCTTACTGTGACTGTAATGAAGAACACAGATGCTCACCCTTGAAAAGAAATGTCTGTAAAAACGAGTCACTTGAACAATCCCATTTATTGGAAGAATGATAAACTAATAGCTTAGACATTAGAGATCTTCTCATAATTGACGTGCAATCAGAAGGTTGCTTTTCCAGTTTTATTGCCCTGAGCTGAGCTGAGCTTAAACCAGAAGAAAAAGTGGAGACAGTCCAGAAATAGCATTTATTAGGCAGAAATCTGCTCCACAATACATAATGGTCAATAAATACATACTATATACATGATATATTCACATGTACAGCGCCATGGAATAAATGGCGTTATAATAATAATAAATAATAGTAATAGTATAGAAGTATATAACTGCAGGTCTACTGTTAATATTAATATATTTATATTAAAGGCATGGACCTCAAAAAATAATTTCTAGTATATTTATCTATGTAGCTATGGGGGTGGGAATATTTGCTCCCAATTAAGCTATGTTCTGATATGTATTGAAAGGGTATTCAGTAAAAGGCACATACACTAAAGGGGTATTTACATTGCATAAATATTGGGAATGAGCATTCATAGTGTGATGGAAACCCTTTCCTAAGAGATACAATTTGGGGTGAGATACAAGGGATCTCCAAATCTGCCAATGTTGGTCCAATTAAGGCTGCTTTCACACTTTCCTTTTGTTTCGTTTTGAAACCGTCACAGTCAGTTGTGTTACTGATGCAACGGATGCGTTGCATATAGTGGCACAACTGATGTGACTGATGCTGCAAACCAATGATCCGTTTTGTTTTGTTTTGTTTTTTTACAGTTTTACCGGCGGCAGACTATTGTGAACGATCAGCTGATCACCCAGCGGCCAGCCGATCAGCTGATCACTCTCAAAAGCCGGTCGCCGGGCGATCAGTTGACGGCCACAGAGAGAGAGTAAATCAATGTTTCTGTGATTAAAAAAAAAAAAAAGCTGAAAATAAAGGATTCCGCCACTCAAAAAACGCTACATGCTGCGTTTCGTCCGCCTGACGGCCACCGACAAAACAGCTGATGTGCCGCGGGTGGATGCAATGCAAGACCATCCGTTGCAATCCGCCCTTGATAGAAGCCTATGAGGAATAAACGGTTTCCTGCAACGGTTACCGTAATTTCTCAAGGCGGCGGATTTCAATGGATGCCGCACAACGCAAGTGTGAAAGCAGCCTTATAGGGATGCATCGGAGACAAGAGCACTCACAGTCAGTGACTGTCCGTGTACAAGCTTGTCTGGACTTAGATCCCAAGACAGAAGTAGTTATTAAATCCACAGAAGAATGGGATTGCTTTGTACGTATCCAAAAGACATTTAAGGGTAAGGCTATGTGCACATGCTGCGTTTTTTTGACGCTGCGTTTTTGTGCGTTATTGGCCGCTAAAATGCACAAAAACGCACCCGCGGCCAAAAAACGTGGGAAAAAACGCATGCGTTATTACCGCTATTTGGTGCGTTTTTGGCTGTGTTTTGCGGCGTTTTTGATCTCTGCATTTTTCTGCGTTTTTCCAATGCATTGCATGGGTGGAAAACGCAGAAAAACGCAGGAAAGAATTGACATGTCCATGTTTTTTTTTTAAGCTCAAAAACGCAGCTTAAAAAAAAAGTTGTGTGCGGACAGCAAAAATGAAAAGTCATAGACTTTGCTGAGGAAGCAAAGTCATGCAGTTTTGAGGCCAAAAACGCATCCGAAAAATGCGCAAAAACGCCGCGAAAAACACACTGTGTGAACTTACCCTAATTGTTTCAAACAAAGATAAGAAGTAGCTAAAACCAACCATCATTGTAGCAACATATACGGTGTGTCATTGTTTTTCTAAATAACACATACCTAATACAACACAAACTATCAAAGATAAATAAATTGCTGAAATGATAACCAAAATAATGTATAAAATAATAGCCGTAATGGTAAAGACAGTACCGTAATTTCCTGATACTCGTGGAGCCTAAACAGGTCATAATAAAATGCTCATTCCTCGGGTTTTGTGGGTTTCCTCAAAGGATCATTGTTCTCGGCAGCACATCGTCATATGCAATTAGGACCTGCGCCGCCGAGAGCAATGGAAGCTTATCAGTAGATCATTCAGTGCATGTCTGCCTGTGTGAATAGGCACTGATTAAATGCATTATATCATCAGCAGCCCCTTTTTTGTCCGCCCTGCATACGGTTGCTCACTTCAACTTCAGATTCCCTGGCAAACATCTAATGTAAATCAGTGCTGACCATACATTGCCCATGGAGCGTTCTGCAGATAAGCTCTATAATGCCCATATACCCTTTTAGGTTAATTGCTTTTTGTGGTTAGCAAAAAATAAGGGCAAAAGAACTACACAAAACTTGTTTGAACTCTGTAACCATGGAAACACAAGTTTAAATTTGAGTTGTGGACACAAAACAGTAGAATCTTTTTAATTCAAATTATTTGCAAAATTGTTTTAGTTAGATACAGTGGAAAAATGTTGAGTGAAGTTGGTTCTTTTCCTTATCAAGTAAGGACCAAGATTCTTTCTACGGGGCTTCTTCACCCTTTACTGACATCCTTGTACATTTACGGTGCACGTTGGCAGTGGCTGTATGGAGTGGGCTCATGGCGTGAGCTCGCCCCATACTCTGTAGGTAATGACTGTGTGTTACAGCCAGGATCTGCCTCTTACAATCGCACGTGTTGGAAAAATGTTTTTAAAAAATATGAAAAATAATAATACCACAAAAAAGGCAGTAACAAGCAATTAAAACCTAGCCCAAATGGTATCAATGCTCCAACTCAGCATGCAAACAATAAACCCTCACACGGCCTTATTACCCAAAAAAAGAAAACGTTACGGGCCTAGTAAAACAGTGACACAACCCCACCAATTTTTTTTATTTGTTTTTTCACCACTGAAATATTGAACAAAACTGAACATGTTTGGTATCACTGTAATCATACTGATGAGGAGAATCGTAATGAAAAGTTATTTTTACCACATAGTGTACATTGTAAAAACAATTAAAAAAACAATGTCAGAATTAGTTTTTTTTTACTTTATTTACCGTTTCCCTTGTTCATTATGTGGTAAAAAAAAATATAACTCGTCCTGCAAAACAAGACCTAAGATGTCTATGCCGACAGAAAAATAATTAAAAGGAAAAGTTAGAGCTCTGGGAAGAAGGTGAGAAAAAAATGAAAACGGAAATTGCAACATTGTGATTGGGTTAAAGATAGCAATGAGCGAGCATTCTCGGCACTACTCTTTACTCGATCAAGCATCAGTGTGCTCGGGTATTCGTGGAGCTCGACTGAGTATCCGCGGGTGCTTGGATGTGTCGTCTGTGAAACAATGACCACAACACACAGGCTTCCTTAACTGCATGATGTGTGAAGGCACCCCAGGGACAGCCAGTCGCAGTCTCTGAATGTCTCTCACTGGGGTTAAAGCAACATTTTAGGATGTAATGTGTCAAATGAAAAAAAAACCTGCTCTGTTTATGGCTGGCTGTTTGTGGACGGAGAGCCGAACTGCCCAATCATTGACTTCCATTATACTCGTTACTCGAGATGAGCCCTTTCAGACCGATTGACCTGCTCGACTCTAAAACCGAACCCCTGAGCATTTTACTGCTCAACCATCTCCAGTTAAAGATCATTGTCAAATCTATGGCCACTTTAAAGGGAATCTGTCAGCAGGTTTTTACTATGTAAGCTGAAGCTTAAGGGTTAACACAGAAAATTCAATGTTGCCTGTCTTACCACAGTCTGATCTGTTTATTTTCTGTTTGTTTAAGCAGCAGGAACGTTATCATTGCATGACTACAAAGTCATGTGTGGCAGTCCAACACGCCCCCTCCTCTGATTGACAGATCAATGTCTATCTACAATCTCTATTGAGAACCTGGTGTGGGTGGAGGGCAGCTCTCTCAGCTCTGCTACATGGTGAAATCTAAAAATTCTGACCATGTCAGTACGGCTGCATCCAGGCCGCGCTCACATCAGCGGTATTTTGCTGCAGGGCTGGATCCAGTACAAATGCGTTTCAGCTCAATTCACCTCCAATGAAGTTGTGGCGCGATGCGGTCACATGCACCTCATGTGACCGCGATTCCATAGGAAATGAATGGAGCGGAAACGCATTTGTACTGGATCCAGCCCTGTGGCAAAATACCGCTGATGTGAGCGCAACCTAAGTGATACTTCATTGGATTCAGGATCTCCTTGCCTACATCATGCTGCTCTCAGATGAGGTAGCAAAATCCGGCTGACAGATTCTATTTAAGGCTCTTCTCATTAGGGCTTTTGTTGGTCAGTAGTAAAAGTTGGAGCATTTCCCAACATATACCTCTGAAGTGTGTACCACTGTATACACTAGTATAGATAATGTACCTCATCCCATTATAAAAAAAATAACATATTCCATATGGATTTGTTTTTTCTACTGCACCTCTTTGTATAGGAGTTTTCATTAGACTACACCCAGTGTGTGTATACGGTATGTTACAATGTGTGCTAGCCTCCTGGACTTGGGATTTTCAGCTGCATAATTATATCATTTTAAAAGAAAATTACATGTGAACAAGGTCTAAAGGCCCCGTTACACGCAGCGACATCGTTAGCGATCTCGTTAACGATGTGACACGCCCAGCTCATTGCAACGATTTGCCGAGATCACACATAGGTCGTTTAGTAGCGGTCACACGTACACATCTCACAAACGACGCTACATCGTTCAGCGAGATATTGTTTGACCAAGACGGACGTGTGGATGTTGTTCGTCGTTGGCAGGGTGTCGAACGTAGCAATCTGTCTGCTGCGTTCCAAACGACGAACAATATTTTGAAACTGAATGACGTGTCAACGATCAACGATTTTCACCCTATTTGCGATCGTTCAGAGTCGCACGTAGGTTTCACACGCAACGACGTCGCTAACGATGACGGAAGTGCATCACGAAAACTGTAACATATCGGCAGATAAATCGTAGCGTGTAACGGGGCCTTTAGTCTTTTTGGGAATTTAGGTGAAGTTAAGTATATTAACTGCTATGTGTAACATATCCGAGGCTGTTGAGTTCCGGTCAGGTGGTTCCCAACTGATCCATTCAGTCCATACAGCAGGCACAGGGCTTACTGAAGCCGTAAATGGCGGATGTGTGAAACTTACCTTAGCGGGTAGCTTTTCTTTTCTCGTTGTAAGTCCTGTGAGTTTTTGCTGTATTTGTTACAAATCCTCTAGAGATAAATCTGTTGTGCATGGACACCATGCTTTATGCAATGACAGCTTTATCATGATTAAATTCACCAAAGAAAAGAATGCTAAATGACATTTGCGATGTGTTAGCTAATATATCTGCCAGTGACTCTTCACATTCTACGTGTAAGTTTGGTTTTAATTAATATTTTTAGAGATAACAATTACTTTAGGACGTGTTCTTGGCTAAGCATATCCTGTGACATGGAACATTCGGTATGTACGCAACTTGTCTAATTTTTGATGTAAAGCAATTACAAGTATATAATTAGTAGAGAACTGCAGTCATTATATAAGCAGTTCATTGGATGAAGATAAAACATAATGATTTCCAGGGTAATGATGGTTGAAAGTGAATTGTGTCAGTGCGTTTTATGTCGTTGTTTCTGGTGACACATGGAGCTGGGAAAGTTGATAATTGTCAAGTGCTGGAACTAATAAAAGTGCAATGCATCATGATAGTTTAGGTGATTTCTCAGTTATGAAAAAGTCTTTTGTAGTTTTGTATCTATGCATAGAGTAATATTGCTAATGAAGCACTATGTCTCATCGTCATCGACATGGAGCTTGTTCATGGCTCCATATCTTCCTCTTACACTCCATATAGATACTAATAAATTAAAGGGTTGTCCACTATTAGAACACCCCTTTCTGAATCCCTATGTTTCACCTTGTAAAGTAATAACAATTCTTCTCACCCTCACCTATGGTGCCAGCGCCGTTCTGTCGGATTTGGACTGGCTATCCTGGGGATCGTGTGACGTTATGTCACGTGATCTGTGCAGTCAATCAGCGCTGACTTTATTCTCCCCTCCTTCTGACAAATTTTATTCATCTGCAGGAAGGGAGACCTGCTGCTCTCTGCCTTCCTCCAGATGTATGTGATATGTCTAAAGGCAGGGAGAGTAAAGTGGCTGCTGAATATTTGCAGAGATGACATGAGTTGATGTCACACTATCCCTAGGAGAGCCAGTGCCAACAGAACACCTCTGGAACGGCACTGGCCCAGGAGGTGAGTATCAGATCTATCGCTCTCTCACTTCCTCTGGATGTATGTGATATGTCCAAAGGTGGGGAGAGTGAAGCGACTGCTGATTGGCTGTGAGAATTGAATAACATGATGTCACAGAATCCCCAGGAGAGCCAGTGCCAGCACCTCTGGCACTGGAGGTGAGTATAAATGTTATTATTTTATACGGGGTAAATTTAAGAATTCAGAAGTGGTTGTCTTAGTAGTGGACAGCCCCTTTAATTAACATTAATTGACGCTGGCCTAAGTAGCCCTAACACATATCTAGGTTGAGCCTCAGTGACATTTTGATGGTAAAGGGAATCTGTCACCAGGATTGTGCCACCTATTCTGAGAGCTGCATAATGTAAGGGCAGAGACCCTGATTCCAGCGATGTGTGACTTACTGGCTGCTTGATGAGGACTTAATAAATTCACTGGTGTATCAACAAGAGATTATCATTAGTGAACTGCTGCCATGTAGTACTGCATATTCATGAGCTCTGTAGAATCCAATTCATTATTCTATTTGCACCATTTTTTAAATCCTGTTTGATATGCGCTTGACTTTTATTTTTATTTATGCTTTCCACTTTGTGCTCGCAGTTTAATTATTTCTGATGTTTTCAGCTGATTCATCAATTGTGAATTTTTACAAAATTTCAGAATTTGGCACAACTTTTTTTCGGTCGCCCTTGGTGTAGTTTAAGCATATTGTTCAAAAGTTGCATTTTTTACGACATTTTGAAAAAGATGTCACTTTTTATAAAATGGTTAATGACCGTTAAGAAGCTCTTCTTTTTAACTTTGCCCCAAATTTATGAACCGCATGCACTGCTTTGATGTATTTGGTGCAATAAATATCTCAAGACAAAAAAAAAGAAAAGTGTCTTTAAAAAACCCCCAAATGATGAATAGTGTCTTTTAAAGAAATTAATGAAGCAGTACTCAAGTAACCAATCCACCGCCTTTCCTGTTCCAACAGCGCTTGGGTCCCCCACCAGCCTTTTCTTACTGGACCAGTCTTGATACACAAGATGTGGCTCAACCAATCACTGACTGAGGTGTGTCACCACTGTAGCCAATCTTGTGAGTTGAAAGGTGGCACACCTTTCAATGGTCAACCAAACTGAGTGTGACAGTTGTAACATGGTACATGGGTACATACAGCAGTCAGTAGAAGGGGTTGTCCGGCATATTCTAGTAGGAAGTTTTTCCCCTATTTTTAAGAATGTGTGCAAAAAATAATAATTTAGAATACTTTTCAGCTGAATGATGAGAAGTTCCAACTATTGTTTTCATATCGTAAACAGTAATGACTCAGAAATGTATTTTTTATAAATACAAAACACGTGGAATTTGCAATTAATGTTAAACTATTATGGTCCGTCATTGAATACATAGCAGCAGATGACTCATAAGCATTGTCTGATTTGCAGCATCTTCAGCTAAGATCTTTGTGTACAGATATAGGCTGCTTTCCATTTATCCTAACAATAAATGAGTTGACCCAGTCTTTGTGCTGGCAGAGTGATATAAAATTGCCTTTTGTTATCTTTTACATAAATATAAAAAATATGGCTGAAAACATTTTACAACAATAATTCACAGTTAAACCTCATTATAGAGAGATGCCCAACCAGTGGCATCACTAGAAACTAATGCGCCCAGTTGCAAAATTTGGACCTGGGCCTACCACAGCGGATTGGTCAGATGCACTGGTCCTTGTAGTGTTCTAAATCCTATAAGACATAAGTCTTGTCCGTTGCCCCATTCATTATGTAGTAATGTCCCCCATCCTTTACTAATGTCCCCCATCCTGCGCTATCACGTCCCCACCGGAGCCCGCTTCTGCGACTTCTGCTCCGATCGCCAGACAACGCCATGTTACCACCATGGATAGTGCTGGGGATGGGAGAGGAGTCGGTGCCCATGGCTCTGCAGAGCACAGGCTCCGCTCATCCACTAGACTGGGTTTCCTTGGAACCTGCAGTACCACTGGCTGACTGTAGGTGGCGTGTGTGTCTTCCAGCTGAAGTTGCCAACATTCACCTGCAGCCAATGGGAAGACAACTCACCCTTCTTATTCCCCCTCCTGTCACATGACCACTGCCAGAGATAGTTCTGTACTCCTGGCTCATGTGCTGTTTGTATGTTGATTCCTGTGCGCTGACCTTTGCTTGTTTTTTGACTACCCTCCTGCCTGTCGTTTTTGTACCTTACTGCCAGTTCCGGATTTGACCTCTGCTTTGTCTCCTCACTACGCCCTTGCCTGCCGATTCGGTTCCTGTTTTGCATCTCCTAGTTTTTGACCCTGCCTGACGACCACGGACTACAGCCTACCACAGGTAGTGATCTCTGGAGCTCTGTGTAATTCCAAATCCCTGTATAGGTGTTAAAGGGTTGCAGAGTTCTTGGGGTCCTGCTTTGTGAGCGGCTTTTCTCTAGACTTCCCTTACAGCCAGTCTGAGTCTGTGGCTCCAATCAGGCATTACATGGGCCCCTTCCTTGTAAATATGGCCCCCATCCTAGAATAAATGTCACCCATTCAGGTCTTTATGTCTTCCTTCCTGGTAAATATGTCCCCCATCCTGGTATATATGTCCTCCATTCTGGTATATTTGTCCCCATCCTGGGCTGCATCCTGGTAAATATGCCCCCCCATCCTGGCATAAAGGTCCTTATCCTGGGCCCCTGCCCGGTATATATGTCTCTATCTTGATATACATGTCCCCCATCCTGGTATATGTGGCTCTCAACCTGAATATATATGTCTGTCATCCTGTGCTTTTTCCTAGTAAACATGTCCCCCATCCTGGTATATATGTCCCCTTCCTGAGCCCCTTCCTGGTAAATATGTCCCTAATCCTGATTAATAAGTCTGACATCCTGGGCCTCTTCCTGATAAATATGTCTCCTATCCTGGAATATATGTGCGCCCCATCATGGGCCCACCCTGGTATATCTGTCACCCATCCTGGTAAACATGTCCACCATCCTGGTCTCCTTCCTGGTCAATATGACCTCCATCCTGGTAAATATGTCCTCCATCCCGGTATACGTGTCCCCCATCCTGGTATATATGTCCCCTATTCTGATATACAGTATATGTCCTTATCCTGAGCCCCTTCCTGGTACATATGTCTTAATCCTGGGCCCCTTCCTGGTATATATAGTCCCCATTTTCCATCTATTGCATAAAAAAAAAAAAAAACATTCTATTCACCTTACCGGCTTCCACATCATGCTACATCCTCCTCTACAGTGGCCGGCAGCTGACATTGGAATGCCTGCTACCGCGATGCATGACCTCACTGCCATGTGCCCCCAGCCACATGCATGCTGACGTCAGCTGCCGACCTCTCTTTAGCCGTCTGCATGTATGGCAGGGCAGGGACACAACGGGTCTCTGTGCTGCAATGCATTTCAGCTGGATGTGCATTCTGGGACGCACATCAAGCTGGGGTTGGCGTGGTTGCGATCTCTGCAACCACGATTATTACACCCCTCTTCCCAAGGATAATTAAATAATTTAAAGAAGGAAAATCTATTTAAAGGAAAGTTATGTTATTTTCATCTAACATCATTAATCGATGGTGCTTTTATTTATAGACTGGAATATTTCTTGCTCAGAAAGTTCCTGGATTCAAGATAAATCCAGAGACGTCTCAATATGGACATTTCTATGTTTTATGTAGCATAGTATGTACAGAATGAAATGCTCAATGTAACAGTTTACCTGACCTTGGCTTGCCATATCTCAGGGTTTAAAAATTATTTACAGGCACATAACATATGTTTTGTTAATGAACATGTAAAGATTGGTTACTATTGTAGTATGATTGTCACGTAAATGCAGCCACTGTATGGAATAAGTAAAAACTAGTGTGTAAAAGGAAGCTGAGAAATGGCCACCTATTCATTAAAGAGACTCAATCAATAGCAAATGACCTAATGTGTACATCAGGTTATTTTGTTGCATGTATTTTTCAAAACGTTTTGGCAATGTTATTTTTTATATCACAATCTTGCAATTTTTCCCCTGGCCACTGTGGCTTTTTTTAGACTCGTACGTCCTTTTTTTCAGGAAACTTTTTCAGCAGGCTGCTTATCAACAAAGACAGGACAGGTAGCACTTCTATACGCAGCTGATAACACAGGATCTAGCAATCACAATAGGTGACGTCACAGCTGACCATGCTCCTGCTCCATTAATAATGACGTTTGTACATGCTCATTAGATCTTTTAATGAAAAACATAGAGTTAAGGGGGCTTTACACGCAACGACATCGCTAACGAGATGTTGTTGGGGTCACGTCATTGCGTGTGAAACGTTAAAATTACTGTCAAAATTACTCACCTAATCGTTGATCGTTGACACGTCGTTCTAATCTCAAATATCGTTGCTGGTGCGGAACGCAGGTTGTTCGTCGTTCCTGAGGCAGCACACATCGCTATGTGTTACAACCCGGGAACGACGAGCAACACCTTACCTGCGTCCTCTGGCAATGATGTGGGCATCGCTTTCTTTCGGCTGCTCTCCGCCCCTCCGCTTCTATTGGACGGCTGCCGTGTAACGTCGCTGTGACGCCGCACAAACCGTCCCCTTAGAAAGGAGGCGGTTCGCCGGCCACAGCGACGTCGCTAGGCAGGTAAGTACATGTGACGTGTGTAGGCGATCTTGGGCACCACGGGCAGCGATTTGCCCCTGACGCACAACCGACGGGGGCCGATGCTTTCACCAGTAACATCGCTAGCGATGTCGCTGCGTGTAAAGCAGCCTTTAGGGTCTGAGCACTGTGCAACTTTACTGAACCAACAGGAAATTCTAAAGTCTAAAAAAGTCCCATAAGTCAATGTGAAAATTGAAAGATTTTTATTTTTAATGCGGATACTGATATGTAAAAAACATTGCCAAATGTCTTTAAAAAAAAAACACAGGTAACACAAAAACTCAGTTTATAACTTAATTCTCTTATTAAAGACATTTATTAAGCTCTGGGGTCTCCAAATCATAATTAATGGATAGGCAAGGAAGAGGTTTAAAATAAAAAAAATATGATCCCGACGTCGACCCTCACCTGTCCCTGGTGCTGCAGCTCCCGATGGTCCTCCACTATCTTTCTAATGTACCCACTCCTGCTGACATCTTCTCTTTACTCTTCAGTGGAAAATTTGGTGCCAGCTAGGAGTTCATGAATGGTTTTAGATCATGATGTATGAGGAGTGGTTTGGGCCAACGAACGTTAAGACATCAGACCGTTAGCGTGCAGCAAGGTCTAGCCAGTGCCAGATACACAATCCGCAGGTAAAATCAGTAGCATCTGCGGTATGTGTGCATCTTCCCTCGAAGTGTCCCAAATCTCTGAGCTTTGAAAGTACTGTAGACCACCCCCCCTGTGATTTTTTGACATAGGGTTGACATGTTACAGGATCATTTATGATTAGATGGATCTTTTAATGATACAGTGCCTTGCGAAAGTATTTGGCCCCCTTGAATTTTTCAACCTTTTCCCACATTTCAGGCTTCAAACATAAAGATAAACATTTAATGTTATGGTGAAGAATCAACAAGTGGGACACAATTGTGAAGTTGAATGAAATGTATTGCTTATTTTGAACTTTTATAACAAATAAACTGAAAATTGGGGCGTGCAATATTATTCATCTCCTTTAAGTTAATACTTTGTAACGCCACCTTTTTCTGCATTTCAGCTGAAAGTCGCTTGGGGTATGTCTCTATTAGTTTTGCACATCGAGCAAATTCTTGCCCATTCTTCCTTTGCAAACAGCTTGAGCTGAGTGAGGTTGGATGGAGAGCGTTTGTGAACAGCAGTTTTCAGCTCTATCCACAGATTCTCGAATGGATTCAGGTCTGGACTTTGACTTGGCCATTCTAACACCTGGATATGTTTATTTGTGAACCATTCCATTGTAGATTTTGCTTTATGTTTTGGATCATTGTCTTGTTGAAAGACAAATCTCCGTCCCAGTCTCAGGTCTTTTGCAGACTCCAACAGGTTTTCTTCAAGAATGGTCCTGTATTTGGCTCCATCCATCTTCTCATCAATTTTAACCATCTTCACTGTCCCTGCTGAAGAAAAGCAGGCCCAAAACATGATGCTGCCACCACCATGTTTGACAGTGTGGATGGTGTGTTCAAGGTGATGAGCTGTATTGCTTTTATGCCAAACATATCATTTGGCATTATGCCCAAATAGTTCGATTTTGGTTTCATCTGACCGAGTACCTTCTTCCACATGTTTGGTGTGTCTCCCAGGTGGCTTGTGGCAAACTTTAAATAACACTTTTTATGGATATCTTTGAAAAATGGCTTTCTCCTTGCCACTCTTCCATAAAGGCCAGATTTGTGCAGTGTACGACTGATTGTTGTCCTATAAACAGACTCTCCCACCTCAGCTGTAGATCTCTGCAGTTCATCCAGAGTGATCATGGGCCTCTTGGCTGCATCTCTGATCAGTCTTCTCGTTGTTTGAGATGAAAGTTTGGATGAACGGCTGGGTCTTGGTAGATTTGCATTCGTATGATACTCCTTCCATTTCAATATGATCGCTTGCACAGTGCTCCTTAGGATGTTTAAAGTTGTTAAAATCTTTTTGTAGCCAAATTCAGCTTTAAACTTCTCCACAACAGAATCGCGGACCGGCCTGTTGTGTTCCTTGGTCTTCATGATGCTCTCTGTGCTTTAAACAGAACACTGATACTATCACAGAGCAGGTGCATTCATACAGAGACTTGATTACACACAGGTGTCTTATATTTATCATCATCAGTCATTTAGGACAACATTGGATCATTCAGAGATCCTCAATGAACTTCTGGAGTGAGTTTGCTGCACTGAAAGTAAAGGGGATGAATAATATTGAATGCCCTAATTTTCACTTTATTATTTTTTACAGAAGTTTAAAATAAGTAATAAATTTCGTTCAACTTCACAATTGTGTCCCACTTTTTGATTCTTCACCAAAAAATTTAAATTTTTTAATCTTTATATTTGAAGCCTGAAATGTGGGAAAGGGTTGAAAAATTCTAGGGGGCCGAATACTTTCGCAAGGCACTGTATATAGGGTAAGTGCTCAGGTTTTTTTAGGGATCATATTCGAATGAATCCAGATTAAAAACTGCATGAAAGCTCACTTAAAAAAAACGATTGCTAGACTCTTTCCATTAATTTCTATTGTAAAAACTCAAGATTCTTTTGAACCGTTTTTTCTGCTTCAAGTTTGTGGAAAAATAACAATGCATATTACTTCTTTGAAGCAGCTCCACTCCAAACAAGACACTGACTAATCAAAAGGCAAAAAAGTTCTGAAACGAAGAATTTCCTTAAAAAAGCATGTCTTGAATCAGTCATCATTTTTGACTGCCATATATATATACTGACGCGTGCAGATTATTGCCATCTTACCACATATCATCTATTTTAGCTACAGTTCACTCTCTAACCACGTTTTGTTCTGGAAGTGACATCAGTGACAGACAGCACCTAGTGGATTAGGACTAGTCAGGAGCGTGGAGTGCAGTGTTTACTATATTCTGATCCTTTCTGTATGTTCACAGGGTAAGGTATTACCTATCATGTCAGAGTCCGCATTAGCTACACTTAGGACTTTGATGCTGGAATGTGTGGATTACTGTAAGCACGACTAATGACTACATTCTGCAGTTCTTTTTTTCTAACTCATAGTAAAACAAAAAATTCTGACATGTGCGCAGTCGTGTTCATCAGTTTGGTATGCGCCCTTATCACACCCAGCTCGTGATGTTTATCTATGGTATGAGGGGTCCTCCCTCTCATTACGTGATGGTAGATGAAGACTCATGGGATTTGTGGCCTGCTTTAGATTAAACAAATGTCTATATTTTATTTATTTATTTTACTTGTTTATATAGCGCCATTAATTTCCATCGCGCTTTACAGAAATTATCCTTACTTTTCCCCATTAGAGCTCACAATCTCTTTATTGTCTCTTTATTGCTTTTACATTTCCTTCTACTGCTTTTATCTTTCTTATATACCTGACAAAATACTGCTAAAGTGGGGAAAATAAGTATTTGATACACTGACAATTTTGCAACTTTTCCCACCTACAAAGAATGGAGAGGTCTGTAACTGTTACTGTAGGTACACTTCAACTGTAACAGACAAAATAAAAAAAAAGAATCCAGAAAATTATAATGAATGATTTTTAGATAATTAATTTGCATTTTATTGCGTGAAAAAAGTATTTCATAGAATAGAAAAACAGAACTTAATATTTGGTACAGAAACCGTTGTTTGCAATTATAGTGGTCAGACGTTTCCTGTAGTTCTTGACCAAGTTTGCACACACTGCAGCAGGGATTTTGTGTCACTCCTCCATACAGATCTTCTCCGGATCATTCAGGTTTCGGGGCTGTCAATGGGGAACATTGAGTTTCAGCTCCCAACAAAGATGTTCTATAGAGTTCAGGTCTGGAGACTCACTAGGCCACTTCAGGACCTTGAAATGCTTCTTACGGAGCCACTCTTTAATTGCCCTGACTGTGTGTTTCGAGTTATCCTCATCCTGTCATCTTTGCAGAAAAGCACCTCCAAAGTATGATGTTCCCGCCCTCATGCTTCACTGTTGGGATGGTGTTCTTGAGGTTGTACTCATCCTTCTTCCTCCTAAACACGGCGAGTGGAGTATATACCAAAAACTTCTATTTTTGTCTCATCTGAACACATGACTTTCTCCTATGGCTGTTCTGGATCATCCAGATGGTTTTTGGCAAAGTTCAAATAGGCCTTGACATGTTGACATGTGCTGGCGTGAGCAGGGGGACCTTGCGTGCCCTGAAAAATTTTAATCCATGACGGTGTAGTGTGTTACTAACGGTAATCTTTGAGACTGTGGTCCCAAGCTCTCTTCAGGTCATTGACCAGGTCCTCCTGTGTAGTTATGGACTGATTCCTGACCTTTCTCAGAATCATCCTTACTCCGCAAGGCGACATCTTGCATGTTGTCCCAGTTCGAGTAAGATTGACAATCATCTTCTGTTTCTTCCATTTTCTAATTATTGCTCCAACTGTTGTTGCTTTCTCACCAAGCTGCTTGCCTATTGTCCTGTAGCCCATCCCAGCTTGCACAGGTCTACAATTTTGTCCCTGGTCTCAACCGTGATGGAGAGGTTGGAGTGTGATTGATTGAGTCTGTGGACAGGTGTTTTTTATACAGGTAATGAGTTCAAAGAGATGCAATTAATAAAAGTAATGAGTGCAGAGTAGGAGAGCTTCTTAAAGAAAAAATAACGGGTCTATGAGAGCCAGAATTCTTGCTGATTAGTAGGTGATCGAGTACTTATTTCATGCAATAAAATGCAAAATATTTTTTTTTATTTTTTTCTGGATTTTTAGGGGGATTCTGTCTGTCACAGTTGAAATGTACCTACAGTAAATTACTTCTCCATTCTTTGTAAGTGGGAAAACTTGCAAAATTGGCGTATAAAATACGTATTTTCCCCACTGTATATCTAGGTGTACAGTCTTATATATCTATGTAGTGGTTTCTGGTTGGTGTACAGTGTGTGTTGATTAGCTTCCCCCCACTCATTGCAGACTAATAAGAACCCAGGGGATTCATTATATCACATTTGCTACCTTGTTCTTTATTAAAACTTTGAGCGCTGTTGTGTTGATCTGCTTTAGATCCAATATTAGATCCAATATTATAAATGTTAAAGGTGTCCTGGAAAAGAGTCTGCTTTTATTTTTCTAGTAGCAGGATTGTTTTTGTCCAAGTATTATTTCTAGTATTGTTGCTCACTTATGTGAAACTGCTTGGTTTTGAACTGCAATAGTTAATGGATCCCACAGATTTGAGTAGCAATGTTTAACGGGGACCTGTCCGCAAGTGTAAGGGGTACTTTGCACGTTGCGACATCGCTACTGCGATATCGTCGTGGTCAAATCGAAAGTGACGCACATCCGGCGTCGGTAACGACATCGCAACGTGTAAAGCCTAGATGCACCTATAAACGATCGCAAAAGCGTCGTAAATCGGCTATCTGTGTAGCGTCAGTCATTTTCATAATGTCGCACCAATATGAGATATGATGTTGTTCCTCGTTCCTGCGGCAGCACACATCGCTGTGTGTGAAGCCGCAGGAACGAGGAACGTCTCCTTACTTGCCTCCACCGGCTATGCGGAAGGAAGGAGGTGGACGGAATGTTTACGTCTTGCTCATCTCCGCCCCTCCGCTTCTATTGGCCGCCTGCAGTGTGACGTCGCTGTGACGCCTCACGACCCGCCCCCTTAGGAAGGAGAGGGTTGCCGGCTAGAGCGACGTCGCAGGGCAGGTGAGTGCATGTGAAGCTGCCGTAGCGATAATGTTCACTACGGAAGCTATCACAAGATATCGCATGTGCGACGGGGGCGGCGACTATCGCGCTCGGCATCGCTACCATCAACTAGCGATGTCGCAGCGTGCAAAGTACCCCTTAATACCCCACCTAAACTGTTTAATTGAACATGAAGCTCACAACAAGATAAGGCAGTCAATACCTTTTAAAGGTAATCTCTCAGCAGGTTTTTTCTATTAAATCAAAGAGCATCGTAATATAGAGCAAGTGAGCCTGATTCCACTTATTAGGTTGTGTGCTATAGTTTCAATACAATCAGTGTTTTATCAGGAGACTATGACTGTTAGGACTACATGTTTCCTGCATGCCAGTCTGGCTAATCAGTGTAATCCCGCCCCCACCAGTGATTGGCAGCTTGCTGGCAATTCAATGTGCACAGGAAGCTGCCAGGCAGGGATGTGTGGGCAGTGTTATACACAGGCAAGAAGTCTTTATAAGCCAAGACATAAATTCTATTAAAACTGCACCAAGCAGCCCAGTAAGTGATACATCTCTGGAATTATGCTCTCTGTCTCTACATTATGTTAATCTGAGTTCCATAAGTAAAAACTTGCTGACAGATTCCATTTTATGCCTTATTGCTCAAACAGCAAGAAATAACATTTTGCAGGCAAAAGGAGGCTGAAAGTGTATTCTAGAATGATGATGCACTTCTGGAGTCTCAGCTCCCTGGTTCTATTCCTCACTAAGTTCTTCCATACTCTGCTTGACTTTGACTTTGAGTATGTGACTGTGCTCATCTGTCTGTGAAGGATAACAGAGACAAGCAGATTAGTGTCCATTCTGGACCTAGGAGTCCAGTGGGCCGTCCTAATCAGTGACTGACAGCCACCCCCCATATGCACATTGATACAGCAATGTTGATACTGATTATGACCACCCACTGGACTCCTAAGCTGAGAATGAACTTGATCTGAATAAATGCGATTACACTGAATTATTTGCCCTGCTAAACTGTATATCAATTATCTCAGCTCCTTCTGCTATAAAACATGTCACCCATAACACTTCCAAAGTAACATGTTGTCTTTAAAGAGCTTGTCCACTACTTTTACATTGATGGCCTACCCTTAGGATAGGTCATCAGTGTCTAATTGGCCGGAGTCCGACACCCCACACCCCCACCAATCAGCTGTTCTCGGTCCCGGCGGCAGCAGCAGAAATGCATAGTTCCGGCGCTGCTCCATCTTCTTATAAAGGCCGAGGTCGGGTTCTGCACATCCAACTCCTACTGCCTAGAATGGAAGGCGGTTGTGCAGTACCCGGCCACGGCCGCTATCAGAAGACGGAGCAGCGCCGGAACTGAACATTTCCTGCTGCCGCCGTCGGGACCGAGAACAGCTGATCAACAGATATGCAGGGTGTTGGACTCCGGCCGATCAGAGATTGATGACTTATCCTAAAGATAGGTCATCAATGTTAAAGCAGTGGACAACCACTTTAAGTAATAATCAGAATATTTTTAGACACAGTCCAAGTCCTACTTTTGATAAAACCCCCCATAATAATACAAATGATATTCATTGCAGGTTAGAAGTCTTCACATAAGGAAACAAAAATAGTCCAAAAATAGGAATGACTACAGCAAGAAAGAAATTTGAGATGTTTACAGAATAATATCAGTCTCATTACCTTTTCCTCGTGGTCTACTGTCTAGTTGTTTTAGTACTTTTTCTTAGCTCATGATCAAGGGTGAACGTGGAAAACGTATTATATCACCGATTTTTTTTGTACTCAGATCCTGAAATCCTGGGAAGTATTTTGCATTCAGAAATGGATGAAATGGAAAGCTATGAAAGCTATGCTTTGAAGTTTGAAATATGCCTCCATGAAAGCGTATTTAAAGAGTGGTAGATTGATGGAATGGGTATTTAGTATAGGTGGAAGACATTAAGGTTGAAGTCTAATTCAAGGTTAACTTCAAATGAAAAAAGTAAATTTGAGCTGGAAATCTCAATCACAATGTAAATTACATAAATGTTTTTTGTTCTTATGATATTTCTCACTTCATTACAATAAAATTGGATTTCATATAAAAGGGAGATCACACCCACTGCCAATATTGCCCTCAAAGTAGAGTTTCCTAACGTCTTTCTCTGAATTACAGAATGTAATATTCATGTAATATACCTGTGTTACTGGGGTAGTAAGTCTTGCTTGTATTCTATTTCAGGACATTCAAGCAGAAATTGATGCCCATAATGATATTTTCAAGAGCATTGATGGGAATAGGCAAAAGATGGTGAAAGCGTTGGGAACGTCAGAGGAAGCAGCACTGCTTCAGCATAGACTTGATGATATGAATCAACGTTGGAACGATTTAAAAGCCAAGTCATCTAATATCAGGTAAAAAAAATCAAACACTTTTTTTCCAGAAAAGAAAGAATTGGGGAGTAACAAAAGGTTCAGTAGAAAATGAGTGGATCAGTGAATGTCAGCAAAAATAGGAGGGCATCACATCAACAAACTTTGCTGGTTTTAGTGAACTTTTCTGATGGAGACCTTTATTGTAGTTTTGGGGTAAAGTGGACTTATTTTGGCATTTAAACCAGTAAAAGGCCTGAACTCCTTACACTTCTATAGTGATATAGAAGAATGATTATTTAGCTCTTTCCAATCGGTACAGCTGTTCGATCAGTCATTGTTCAGGGCATGAATTTGAATTACAGACACTATGTTTGTGTACTGGACACCAGAAGCTAGTGATACTCTTAACTACCACCAGCAAATGAAACGACTAGGGATGATCGAATACCTCAAATATTCGGCTTCGCAAATATCCGACGAATAGGTCGCCATTATGCAAATATTCAATGTGCAATGTAAGTCTATGGGAAGCCCGAATAGTTCTGAATAGTTGTTATTTGGGTTTTCCATAGACTTACATTGCGCATCGAATATTCACGAATAGTCGAATAGCGGCGACCTATTCGGTAAATATTCGCGAAGCCGAATATTTGAGGTATTTGATCATCCCTAGAAATGACCCACTTTACTGGCAGAGGCATTAAAAGTTGCCTATACCACCCGAGATATTACTATTTACCTCTGGCGTTCTTAGCATTTACCTATTCTTTACTCCTCTACTCTCACAGAAAGTGAAGCATGCAGACTATTAATAGCCACTGATTGGATGCAGCAGTCATGTGACACTTCTGCCAGATGTTGACACCATACTACTGGCGGGGGGACACAATACCAAGTGCAGATGATCATTACTAGTGCTGGTGTTGTGTATTTTTTATTTTTAAACACACAAGCCTTTTAACTCTTAAATAACTGTAGATCACCATCATTAAGTCCTACTCTTTAATTAATAGTACATTTTTACCAGTCAATAATTAGAGAATGAACCTTTATAGAAATGCTCCTTCCCGATTATCCACCAGTATAAACATGCCGGTGATCATTCTATCCTCTTCATTGTTTGTTGAACTTTGCAAACAAGTGCCAAACTATTTGGGTATAGTAGATCGGCAGTCTTTAGTGTGCCACAATTGTCGCATCTAAATGCACCATTACCCTCGCAGTATTATCTTCTAAGCTAAGTAGTTTTAGTGAATGTTGTCAAAATCTTCCAGAAGTAGAGTGACCTTAAATACTAGAGAAAAATTGTGTTTGCGACTCCTGTTCCCCCCAAATTACATTCACAGGTTGGATTCTAAAGGAGAGGGGGGGCAAATTTATTAAAAGGGATGAAGAATCCTAACTAATATTACTGTGTTTGTAATCAGAGATGGCTTTTATAAAATTCTGTGAATGGTTACATTCGTGCTATGGCCGTCTCTCTGCATCTAGAGATTTGTGACAGGTTCTAGGCCAGAGTCTCTCTTTGCAATTTGAGACTCCTCACATTAAACATAATTCCCTTTCCTTTGGTGCTGAAAAGGTTAATGTCAGTTTTACTTTCCAGCAGCTTCTGACTCCTAGCCTCAGGTACTTCCGGTTGGTGACCACTCCTATTCCCTATATATGGTTACATCTCCTAGTAAAAGGCCCCAGTTATTCTGATTCATTCTGAAGCTAGGCCTCGAGGTGGAATTAGCTGCTGGATACCTTGTTGTGGGAAGTAGTATAGACTGCAGTCCTGGTGTCTGAAGGCAGCCATGAGCTTTATCCTTTGTTGTGCCTTCACTTCTTGTTGTATTATTGCAGTGGTGGGACTAGCGATCCTCACCTGCCAAATCCATAACCAGGGTTATTACAGGACCTCTCAGGGTCTCAGGTATCCTGTTCTGGGACAGTTGCAGAACCTGCATAGGGAATGGCTAAGAGTAGGGTACAACCACAGGTGAGTGCAGGAGGTCTCCCATCATTCCCTTCCCTAGCACCAGGGCCCACCATTGTTAAAGTGGTGAGACCCGTTGTTTTCTGTGGTGAAACCCATGTTTGTTGTGTATCTTGCAACATGCCGGACCTTCCTCAAGTCCATGTGTGACAATATAATGAAACTAGAATGATACAATCTGGAAAGAAAGACCGAAGTTCACCAGCACCCACATAAAAAAGTGAAGAGATATTTATTGTGCTCCCATCATTGCACCACGTATCGGCTTATACAGAAGCAAATACATGGTGGCATGGTCGGAGCCCAATAAAGTATCTCTTCACTTTTTTACATGGATGCTGGCAAATGTCTTAGGAGTTATGTTTGCGGGGAGGATCTGGACTTCTAGCTTGTGAATGCACATTTACATATTTTCTGATGGTGTAGTTTAAAGTATATTTTGCAGCTGCATAATACAGTGTGAAGTGCTTGCAAGGCTCAGGTAGAGATAGCTTTGGATATGATTTTCACCTTATATAATGAATCTTCAGTTTGTTCTTTTATACTTGAAATGAAATAAGTTTAAAACTTCCCAGTCCTGGCGTTCAAAGACAATCTTGACATCCCTCAACCTAAAAAGAACCATTTTATATTGCGTGTTGAAAAATGTTTAGTAAAGAACCCGCACCTCAGCAGTATTCGCTGTGAATTAATGTACCAGCCATGCACAAATAAAGTAATTACCATAAAATCTAAATTGGCGGTAATATTTATTTCAGATAGTTTAAAAACACATTATAGGCATGGCAGTTTTAGATAATGATACTGATGAAACAAATATAAAAGTTTGAGAAAAAGAAGATTTCATGACTATTACCTATGCCACTTAGTAAATTTATGAACAATATTTAAATGTTAGTATTAAAGGGAATCTGATATCAGGTTTTTGCTATGTAATCTGAAGACAGCATGCTGTAAGGGTTAACATAGAGATTTCAGCCATGTGTCTCTTATCACAAACTGTGTTTTTGTTTACTTGCAATGTTAGTTTAATGTTAGTTTAAGCTTCAGCAGCTTTATTGTTAGTCAGACTGTGGAGCATGTGCTCAAGTCAGACTGCCCCCCCTTTGTGATAAGCAGCTTCTGTCTATAAACATTGTACATAGAGAGCCTGGTGGGGCCGGTGGCAGCTTTTTAAGCTCTGCTGCTTTGCTAAAACTAAAAACTCTGATTGCGTCAGAACGGCTGTATCCAGTGATCTAAATGATTCATTGTTAGATTCAGGATCTTTTTGCCTACATCATGCTGCTCTGAGATGAGGTAGAAAAAGCCTGCTGACACATACCCTTTAAGGAATGCTGCCTGCACCAAAATGAGGGTTATTACATTTGAGAGGCTTTTTTTATTTGGCACATAGAAGTGGTTTGATGCAGGAAATCACTTTATGTGATGTCCATTTTCCCAAACATTGGGCATACAGATATAGCAGTTTCTAAGGGGTACTTCTCACATAGCGAGATCGCTATCAAGATCGCTGCTGAGTCACAGGTTTTGTGACGTACCAGTGACCTCATCAGCGATCTCGCTGTGTGTGAAACTAAGCAGCAACCTGACCTCTGCTGTGAAATTGCTGATAGTTACACACTGTTTTGGTTCATTTTTTTGGTCGTCGGGCTCCCGCAGGGTAGCACTCATCGGTGTGTTTGACACCTTACCCAACGACCTCGTTCGTGACTCACGTAGGCATGCATCTTCGTTGTTTTCTGCACCCTCTCTGTTCCGGTTGGTGATCGCTACTGCATTTGGATTGGCCGTTTCCATCTTCTGTTCTGGCTTGTAGATCGCAGTGCATTTCAGAGGGCTGAATTCACTTGTTCCAGACCGCGTGTAGCAGCAGATCGTAATACAGTGCATTGTGCATCGGGACTGTAGGATGGACAAGGATGGAGAAGGATGGAAGCGCTATTATGTTGCCTTCTCTAAAGGCAAGTCTGCCCAGTCACAACGCAGTTATGACCACCAATTAGAGCAGAGGGGGCACGGAAAAAGGCAATGTAGATGCACGCCTATGTTACTAATCAAGATTTGAATCATGCTATGTGACAGGATCCCAGCAACTGCCGTATCATTGCTGCGTCGTTGGGAAGATCTGACTATTTGACAGATCACTAGCGACCCTGTAACGACGTACCAGCGATCCTGACCAGGTCGTATCGTGGTCGGAATCGCTGGTACATCATTTAGTGTGACTGTACCCTTACTGTCACGCATGCCGCGATGCAGCAAGATATCAGATGCAGAAAACTGTAACCTGTCAATTTCAATTTTTTGTGCTGTGATAAGTGTCAAGTTAAGGGATTCTGAAAACATCCGTTATCAATGATTTAGCCTTAGGATAGTTTATAAAAATTAAATCAATGGTGGTCCGACACCCAGCACCCTCACCATCCTACCCACCGGCTGGATTTCAATACTAAACAAAACATAACTATAAGGTCCGTCTTTCGTTCACTGTCTAGTGGCTGTTGCTGCGACTGTAGTTCAGCTCCTATTCTCCTAAGCTATAGTTCTAGGCAATGGCCACTAAATAGTGAAACGGCTTTGTCCACCATTTACGTCTAACTTCTACCAAAGTTAGAACAGTTGATCTTTGGATGTCCCAGATGTTAGACCCCCCACCCAGCTGATTTTGATTGGTACCCTCGACAACTCTTTACAGTAGTACTTTTTTTTCAGATCTGTACCGTATTATAACATTACATTCATACACCCAACTGACCCTACTCAGGGTGTGACAGGCGTCTCTCCATGCTTGGTGTCAGATGGGGTGAAGGAGAGAGAGGCTGCGTGAAAAAAATCAAACTATCTTCTTGGGCTTTCTTCTTTCCTCATTCAGACTAGTAAATGCACATTACACTATATTGATGTTTTTGACTTTTTTATTTGCTTTATTGCAGAACACACTTGGAAGCAAGTGCAGATAAATGGAATCGTTTGCTAAAATCCCTGGAAGAACTCATTTGTTGGGTAGATGTCAGAGATGAGGAACTGAAGAAACAAATGCCTGTAGGAGGAGATGTTCCTACGGTACAACAGCAGTATGATTTTTGTAAGGTAGGTGAAAGAAATGTGTTATGATATCTCATTGTGCCACTAATCAGTGCTCCGCTTGACTAGGCGTTTAAAGAAACGTTACCTGTAGTTCTCCACATTAGGCTACATGCACGCATCAGTGTGACACCTCCTAGTGCTGTGTGTCTTTTCTCGGACAGCACACTGACCCATAGCGTTTCATTGATCCATACACACACCATTTTTAAAAATTGATCCTCGTCTCTGGTCCATGAGACTCTGTACTTGTCCTATTCTCATCCATTTTGCAGATCATGCTTGGCCATTAAATTGTACGGGAATCTGTAGAAAACAGATGAAACATGGAAGCCAGATTTTGTACTTTAAGTTCTGTCCATGTTTCTTGCATTTTATCCTGATCCATTGCTGAAAGTCAATGGATAAAAAAAACGTCAACCTGCTTCAGGGACGACAAAAGGAGATGAGAAAAAAAGGGTTGAACCAAGATACAACCAGGATAAGACATGAGAAAAAATTGTTCCGTTCTCTCACATAACACTCACATGGATATCTTAGTGCAGTGTTATGGCTCCTTCAGATGAAACATGCAGTCTGAGTAACTATCGGACAGCACACCGACCAATGTAAGTTATCAGGGATATTCACATGACAGTTTTTTCACACACACCGAGTGTCCATGTGACAAAAATCACAGCATTCACAATTCTCTTCTGAGTATCTGATGAGAATCGCCTAAAAGTCTATTAATACTTGATATTAAGTACATGATGCTGACTATTTTGTTCGGCCATTTTTGGGCTGTTGTGTAAAATTATGGCCAATTCGCCTTTTTTTCTTCTGTTTTGTTGTGTCGTTCCGATAAACACAAAGGAAATAAACGACTGTATAAAAAACATGTGTAATTGCAAAAATTTCTGGGAGAAATACTTCACCTTCTGGAACAATGTCAAGGGTCCCAACACTTTCGGCCATGACTATGTTTTTTGCTTCTGTTGAATTCTGACAAATATTGTCAGATAAAAAATTCTGTTCTTGATCATGTGATCATATTCTGATTTATTTTCAAGTACATTGTACCTATAAAGGCAACTTCAACAAAGGGCACACAGCATTTATTGTGTTACTTTCCATGCTAGGACATTTTAAAGGGGTTACCTGGGAGAACAAAATTGATGGCATTTTTTTTCAGAATTGGCCATCAATATCAGAGCCCCTTATCCGCTTTACCACACGGCAATTTTCCGTTTTTGTTTTTGCTCCACTTCTCCGTATGTGGGCTTGTTTTGTTGCAGGACGAATTGTACTTTTGAATTAAACCATTAATTTTATCATATAATATACTGGAAAATGGCAAAAAAAAATCCAAGTGCAGTGAACGTGCAAAAAATGTGCACTTCGGGCGCAGTGGCAGCAAAGAGCACTGAGATCGGCCATGCCTCTGACGCTGTGCATTCATTATTCACCTATACGGGCGTGCTAGCATGCTAAGGAGGCTAACTAGTCAAGGGAACTAACGCCCTTGCAACTAGCCACTGACCTCATTAGCATATTAGAAAGTATCTTTAGAAATACTTTTTCTAAAGATCTCTTTATCTCTGCTACTAAATACAGGGACACTTAAGGTGGCTTTACACGCTACGACATTGCTAAAGCAATGTCGTTGGGGTCACGGATTTTGTGACGCACATCCAGCCGCGTTAGCGATGTCATTGCGTGTGACACCTATTAGCGATTTTGAATCGTTGCAAAAACGTTCAAAATCGCTAATTGGTGACATCACCCCCTGATATCAATTATCGTTGCTGCTGCAGTAACGATGTTGATCGTCGTTCCTGCGGCATCACACATCGCTACGTGTGACACTGCAGGAACGAGGAATCTCACCTTACCTGCGTCCCGCCAGCAATGAGGAAGGAAGGAGGTGGGTGGGATGTTACGTACCGCTCATCTCCGCCCCTCCGCTTTGTTTGGGCGGCCGCTTAGTCACGTCGCCGTGACGTCGCCGTGACGCCAAATGCACCTCCCCCTTGAGGGAGGGATTGTTTGGCAGTCACAGCGACGTCGCTGAACAGGTATGTGCGTGTGACACTGCCATAGTGATAATATTCGCTACGGCAGCGATCACCACATATCGGCCGTACGACGGAGGCGGGTGCTATCACGCCCAACATCGCTAGCAATTGCTAGCGATGTCGTAGCGTGTAAAGCGGCCCTTAGGCAGGAATTAGAAATATGCAACCAGAACTGCTCGTGGTTCTGGGTGCATATTGCCACTGACAGGTTCACATTAAATCCCGCTGTCAGCTAAATCCCGCTGTCAGCAATTGCCAATAGGATTTAAGTTGTTAACCCCAGGTGGATCTATGATCCACCCAAAACTGTTAGAGGCACATGTTGGCTGATTAGATGAGCCGGCATTTGCAGGGAAAAATGGAGGCTCACAAAAGCAGGGACATGACCATGAACATACCAGTACGTCCAAGGTTGTGAAAGGTTTAAAGGGAATCCGACGGTAGGTTTCTGCTATATAATCTGAGGACAGCAGGAGATAGGGGCTGAAACATAGATTTTAGTGACATGTCATTTATTAAGCTATTTGCTGTTATTTACTTACAATGAAGCTTTTATCACTAGGAGATTATCATTGCTGTGACATGCTGACTCCTCTCAAGTCCTCCAAACATGCCCCTTTATCTGATAAGCAGCTCACTGTCAATAGACAATGTACATACAGAGCTGGTGCGGGGTCAGCTTTCTGAGCTCTTCTACATGCTACATCTAAGAACTCTGATTCTGTCACAAGTACTGCAGCCAGTATACTAAAGCCCGCTTTACACCCTGCAATGTATCTTACAATGTGTCGGCGGGGTCACGTCGTAAGTGACGCACATCCGACATCGTAAGTTATATTGCAGTGTGTGACAGGTACGTGCGATTGCGATTGAACGTTAAAACGTTCATTGCATACACATCGTACCTTTCTCTAGAATTGCACGTCAGATTGTTCATCGTACCCGGGGTAGCACACATTGCAGTGTGTGACACCCCGGGAACGATGAACAGATCTTACCTGCGTCCTGCGGCTCCCGGCCCACAATGTGGAAGGAAGGAGGTGGGCAGGATGTTCATGTCCCGCTCAGCTCCGCCCCTCCGCTTCTATTGGCCGGCTGCCGCGTGACGTCGATGTGATGCCGAACGTCCCTCCCACTCCAGAAAGTGGACGTTCGCCGCCCACATCGAGGTCGTATGGAAGGTAAGTACGTGTGACGGGGGTTAATCGTTTGTGTGGCACGTTCAACAAATTGAACGTGCCACACATACAATGGGGGCGTTGCAAATTGCAACATGTAAAGCAGGCTTAAGTGACACATCGCTGGAATCAAGATCTTTTTTCCTACATTATGCTGCTCTCAGATGAGATAGCAAAAACCTGGTGACAGATTCCCTTTAATTGTTCGCCAGGCCATACTTTAGTTTAGTAGTAGCTGTGCCTGATATTACAGGTAAATCAACTAGTCCTGTTCAAGTGAATAACACTGATTTGTAATACCAGGCTTCAGACCCTTCAATCCGCTATTTAGCAGAGCCTTATAACCACACTAATCTGATAGCAGTCCTGATAAAACCCTTGAAGTGTTCCAGTCATGGACTGGGAGCAAAGCCTACATGACCAGCTGTAACCCATAGTACTGTGAGGCCTTTTGTAAAGTAGTACAAGAAGTTTGTGACTCTTAATCCAGCTGTGTATAAAGTTCAGTTTCACTTTTTATCTTGTTTTAAATAAGCATTTCCTTGTAGCCATTTCTATGGATTTTCTTAAAGTTTGTCTGAGCCGTTCATCTTTACTAAAGGCTGCAGTCATTCTAATTTAGATCACTCTCTAAGCATCAAGTAGACCACTGCTATAAAATTGATTTTCTTGCAAACATATTTGCTAGGGTTACAATTTCCAGTTCTTACGTTTGCAGAATTACAGGAATCACAAGCGAAAACAGCATCAATTTGATAAAGGATAGTGAGAGTTCATTCGGAGGAGTTAACTAAATTTTGATTAAATTTGCTCTGCACTTTCTTGTTTCTGGCATACTAAAATCTCATTATGTGAATTACTGCCCTGCAAATAACAACAAACTCAAGACCAAAAGTATCATAGTTTATTATGTTATATTAATAATAATGTCATAGCGTATTTTTAATTTCTGGTCATATTTTGTCCCCTGTAATACATCTGGTAGATAATATAAATTCACAGCTCATATCCAATCATTTTAAAAGGGAGTTTGTCACTTTCAAAATTAATTTTAATTAAGCTCTACAGTGATAGAGGTACAGTTCCTGAGAAAATACCTCTTAATTCATATGGAAATACCAATCCAGAGGAGTAGTTGGGTTAATATCACCAAATTGGATGAACCAGATTGTTTCCTACAATGTCTTCTCCCCTATATGTATCCTGCTATATTGGAAGTTATATTAAAGGGATGGTCCACTACAAAGCATAGATGTAAAGCTGTGACAGAAGGCTTTTTCTAAATACCTTCTGTTGTACATTCTGCCTGTGAGCGGCCTTATCACGTGACTCGGGCTGCTGCGGCCTCTGATGTCCAGTGATGTCACGTCAACTTCCGGAATTGGAAGTTGACCCAGCTTCACCGAGGCAGGACCCAGTCTGTATAAGTGACTGGGCTGTGGGCAGAGTTTCACATCACAGCCCAGCATCGCTCGTGCTTGTGGTGCTCTGCAGTGAAGGCGAGAACGCGCAAGATAATGGGCTGTGACATGCGATGAAACTCCACCCACAGCCCAGTCAATCACAGACCCTGGGTCCCGCCTGCGTGATACTGGGTCAGCCTCCAATTCCGAATGTTGACATGACATCACCGGATATCAGAGGTCACTGCAGCCTGGGTCACGTGATGGGGATGAGCGTACAGTGATAGAGCCGCTCACAGGCAAAATTGACAACAGAAGGTATTTAGAAAAAGCCTTCTGTCTCAGCTTTACATCGATGGATGTGTCCACTTTGCTTTGTAGCAGACCACCTTTTTAAAAGGAAATCTGTAAGTCCAAAAATGCATGTTAAATTAGCTATACTGTGATATACGGGACGTAGGCCCTATAAAAAAATCTTACTAACATTTAATTTCATATGCAAGTAAGGGGGCTTCAGTGCACCCTTGGCATAGCCAAGAGCTCAGTGCATTGTTATGCCCCCACAATAAGCATGTTCATGGCTTCCCCCACTTCTGATTGACAGTGTTCTTTTCCCAGAGTGTGCACTACCTAAATTCATCCCATGTGTGTGTGCTCACGCCCAGTGCTCGGGCTCGCTTTCCTCCTTTGCTCCTGTCTGCTGAACCCTCTCGCTACAACGAAACACCCAGAAATGTCGAGAGTGGTGACACCAGCAGAGAGGAGCCTGGAAAGAGCATAGCAGAGCACCGGCAGTGTCAGTGCGCACACACACACCAACTGACTTTAGGCAGTGCTCAATCTGGGAATCAAGGACTATCAGTCAGACGTGTTGAGCTTCCAATTTGCAAAACTAGGAGGTGTAATGCTGCACAGAGCTCTTGGCCATGCCCCATCATTTCCATATGGAAATAAGTAATTTTGTCAGACACTGTACCAGTAACAAGCTATCTCTTTAAATATAACTTCCAATGTAGTTAAATACATGTAGGGGAGAGGAAGTTGTTGTAAGAAACAAAGTGGTCCACCCAACCTGGTGCAGTTCACACAACTACTCCTCTAGATATGTATTTTCTCATCCTTTTTTCTATAAGTAGAGAAGTATGAAATGACTATACACCACTTTATCCACCCTTTGTTTGCCAGTGATGAGTTGGCTTTGGAAACCCATGAACACCAGGTTTTGAAAACCTATTCTAGAGCACCATTCACTTGATGCTTTATCTATTTAGTATTTAAAGGGATTGTTCAAGATGCATAAAATTACTAAAGGCAGGGCATAGAGTAAAATTGATCAATTAAGTTATACTGACCTGTTAAAGTCCCCACTACCTTAGATGCTGTAGTCCTGGATATTTTGTTGACTTGTCCTTTAGTAATGACTTGTCGACCCTGCAGATGTGACCGCTGTAACCAATCACTGGCCTTAGCATCCTTAGGGATGCCTGCATGTTCAGATGGATCAAGGTGAGGCCAGTGAATAGCTGCAGTGGTTAGAGAATCATGATCAAAATGTCATCACTGTAGGACAAGTCAACAATTCCAGTGGGACCACCTGATCAGCAGTTCTGGAACACCATGTGATTTATCAGATTAGTTACTCTTCTATTTTACTACATTCCCTGCCATTACTCATTTTTTAAAGCTCCCAGAAATGCCATTATTGTCATTGGGTTGGCTCTAAAACATGGGTAAATATGTTCAATGCTTGTCAAGATTAGTGTGAAGTAGACATGTAGGTGTAACTTGAACCTTTTAGTGCTTAATATAAAAATTATATCAGAGCTCTATGCAGCATGTGCTTTTTGTGTGGCAAATGGGTCTTTGGGATTCTTTTGCACTATGGCCCAGGTATGACGGCTGCCATAAAAGTGATACCATGGTCTCACATATAGACTGGGGGCACACTGGTGTGTGTTCTCCCATGCGATATGCAAATAATCAAAATGCGGAGAATCAGGGCACATTGAATGACACTCGGCTCACGCTAACGTAGCAGCAGATTTTGAGCTGAGTGTTGTATCACAGCTGAGGAGAAGGTGGAAAGTTTAACTTTTCCATTTTCTCCATTGCCCGTCTCTGCATATATCGGACTGCACTGAGATGTCATCCGGTGCAGTTCGATGTTTCACATGCACCCATAGACATGTATAGGTGCCCCTGATCTGATTTGCTGAGGCGCATGCCACATGCTGTAATTGCTTTCTCATTCCGAATTCGCATGAGAAAAAAATCACAGCTCTGCACTGCCCCATAGTGTAACGCTTGTTCGGTCATGTTAGACGCCCGTATGTGCAAGCCCTTACTTGTACTCAGACTTAGGTCCATTTAAACACAAAATTTTTAGCACATATCCAAAGATATATTCAAAGTGCAATTGCTGTATTTCACCAACCTTCTCCCATAATAGGGATGTGCAAGTCCTTTGTAGCGATTGTACATTTTGTTTTTTATAGCTTTTCCTTTATTCTTTGTGTTTAACATTTCCAGCTCTGGTTGAACATTCTTACTTGTCGCTTCCACAATAAAGCTGTTTTATGTTTGTGCAGTCAACTCCCTGATGATACATAACTGAAAGACCATTGCCTGAGCCTTATACATCTTGTTTTATGTGGGAAGATGGTTTTAGCTGTGAATGAAGTAAAGATTTGTGCAAACACATAATTCCCTTAAATGTAACGTACGGAGCATTTTAAATTAGCGCAGCTGAGTTATCATCTCGCCCGACAAACATTATCATAGGCATTGTTACCGCAAGTTATGGCAGATACATCATTTGCTTTTCAGCCATATCTGTTGGCTGCTGTTTTTTTCATCTTTATAACTTTTTTCCAGTATTTGTTTTATTTTTTTATCCAAATTAAGTTTATAGGGATATGTGGCGATGTGTAACACAGGGGTTCACAAAATATGTAGAATTTATGAAACAACACAAAGTTAATATAAAAAAGGGCAAGAGAAAACAAGTAGCATTGTAAACTTAGCTTCAAGAAAATGTATTTCTAGGTACCCGATGGATCTCATTATAAGTTATCACCATCCATCAGGCTCTGGTTGTCAGAACAGAAGCCACAGTGCAAGTGTGAACATAGATTTACTCCCAGCTCGGTTATCAAGAGGTTTTTACTTATGTTTCTGAAAAAAAATGTAAATCTAATAAGAATGTAGAATTTTTTGCTTTTTTTCTCATTATAATTCAGAATTCTGATAATACAGGATTAGTTTCCAAGTCTAATAAATGTGTCGCGGGCGGGGAGGAGGGTGTCAGCACACCGCGCTCACCCCTTCTGCTCGGGTCCGGCGGCTGCTGCTCAGTGGTGGCTCGAGCGGTGGGCCGGATCCCGGGGGTTTCTCGAGCGGCACTCCTCGCCCGTGAGTGAAAGGGGGTTGTTGGGTGTGGGGATTGTTTATTGTCCGTGACGCCACCCACGGTTGTGGTGATTTCACCACCGCTGCTCAATACGGGGATCCCTGGGATGGTGATGCGGAGCAGCCAGGTGTTGTGTTGCCCCTCCGTGGGTAGGGGTTGGTGATCCCGGGGCCCGGTGACGGCTTGGGAAGTGCAGGGCCTGGTGGGCGCAGGGACGCGGGGGCAGCGCTGTGCCTTGCGGCACTGTGGTACTCACTCAGCCTGAGACGTTGACACAGTTTTTTACGGTGAACCAAACGGCTGGTAAGACGGTCCCACGGACGGCTGCAATTGCTCTCCCAGTAGGTGACGGTGATGTCCCTCTTCCTTGCACCTTTGTGTACTTGTTGGTTGCGATGGGTCCCCACCGGTAACCCGCTCCTCGGCTTCAAGCTGGGCCGGAGGAGCTCTACTCTTTGCCCGCAGGCGCTGGCCCTCAGAAACTGGTGCCCTGGCGGTGGCGGTGTCTCTGTTGTACAGGTTGGGCTGTTGCCTTCACTCGGGACTTGGTTGTTGGGGGAGCTACGTCCCCTTTACTGACGGATTCGGAAATTTATGGCGACTCCAAGCCTTGCCGGGGTCCGAGAGGCCCCTGCCCTGGTGCTGACTGTCCTTCGGAACACTGCTCCAGACCACCGGGCACACAGCCTACGGGGTCCTTCCAGGAACTTCCAAACGGTCCCCCTCCAGACAGTCACCGCCGTTGCTGACCTTGCTGACCTGTCCTGCACACAGCTGGACTACTTCAGGCTTTTCTCTCTGTCACCACTCTTGCTTTCCTCCTTTACTACTTTTCTTTCCTTCACTTGCACTTAGTTGTTTACTCCTTGCTAGCCCTCAGCTAGACTTCACTCTTGCCCTGCCTGGGCTAATCTCTGCTGTTTACTCTCTCATGTCCCTCACTGGACTGCCTGGTTCTTCCCGCCTCCAGAGCTGTGATCTCCTCGGTGGGCGGAGCCAACCGCCTGGCCCACCCCCTGGTGTGAATCATCAGCCTCTGGAGGAAGGCAACAAGGATTTTTGGTTCAGCTTTGGTGTTCCTACCTGGGATGTAGGGTGTGGTGGTGTGTGACCTGTGTCCCCTGGCTTGCCCAGGGCGACACATTCCCCCTTAGCAAAATGCAGACCGTCCGCGGGCTGCCGTCCAACACCGGTTTTATTTTTCTGCAAAAGATAACATGGTAATTCAAACAAAAATACATTTTTAATAACTCTTCCCAAAACGGGAGGCACATTTCTTTAACGTTGCATAACGGTTTACGGTTACGGTTTCCGCTCTCTCCCACCCAAGTAACCTGGCCCTGATGCTGCCCCTAAAACCCAGGCAGCACCCCTTGACCCACAGTCCAGCACACGGTACCCGAGCGGGATCTGTCCTTCCCTCCAGAGGGTAGCCACCGGTTCCTTTGGTGGCTGGGCCCCAGCCTGCTCTGCTCAGGGCCCTCCCTCCAACCTGCCTCTCCGGAGGCGGCCTGCGGAAAACGGTAACGGTAAACAACATATTTACAAGCCACTAACGTTTGTGGTTGCCCTGCAAATTCACGGGCTTGTCCATGGATAGTTCCCATGCAAAACTTTTTAAACGGTCCCCACGGGGACAACGGTGCCGGCTCCAGCCGGTTGCAAATCACAAAGACAATCTGGTTACTGTTCGGTAATTTCACTTATCATTCTCTTTTAAACAAACAAACAAAGTGGTGGTCCCAACGGGGACAGTGCTGCGGGCATCTGCTGCCCTACTCCGGTTGCTCAAGCTCTGGTGCCGCTGCCAGGGGAGGGAGGTCTGCGCTCGCTCGGGCCTCCGGGCCCCTCCTCAGCCGAGGTGTGGGGGATGGGCATAGGGGCTTTCCGCTGCTGGGCCTTCGGCTCGGAGCGGGTCATCGGCTCCGGCTCGGGGGGTTTTTCAGGGGATGCCTCCGGTTTCTCCTTCGGCGTCTTCCACGGTAACACCTCCGGTGTGCCGCGGGCTCCGGCTACAGGTCGGCCCGCTTGGGCGGGGACACTGGGTACTGCTACCGGTTGCGGTGGTAGCAGGCCTAGTGGCGGGGTCACGGCCTCCGGGACGGGTGGCGAGGGAGGCGACGGGGGGAGAGGGCTTGGACCGGGCCCCACAGCCGCGATGACCGGCCCCTCAAGGGCATCGGGACGTGGGTCACTCACCCTCCCTTTCTCCGCCTCCTCCTCGCGTCTCCGCACGGTGGCTACAACGTCCGCCATGTCGGCCTCCCACTCCTCCATGAGGAGCTGCATCCTGACCTGCAGCCTTTGGTAGAGCTGCGCGGTTCGGATTTCCACCCACGCCGCGGTTCCAGGCGCGGGGGCTACGGTGTCGCGGGACGGCATCCACATGATGGCTTCTTTTTCCAGGAACGGTATGTCTGCAGAGTCCTGGCGTCCCTGCTTTTATAGCTGCAGCTACATGCGTCCAGCCGCCATCGCGTCCCCCTTAGCTCTTTCTGGCCCCTCCTCTCTCGGGGCGGAGTTTTGGCCTTCGCGCCTCTACTACTCGAGAAGACGCTCGAGCGGGAACTTTTCGCGCCAAAGATGGCGGCTTCTGAAATTTTTCTGCCGGACACCTCCGGCGGTAACAAGGCGCACCTCTACCAGACGGCAGAGCGGTAAGATCCTGTTCGTGACGCCAAGTTGTCGCGGGCGGGGAGGAGGGTGTCAGCACACCGCGCTCACTCCTTCTGGAGGAAGGCAACAAGGATTTTTGGTTCAGCTTTGGTGTTCCTACCTGGGATGTAGGGTGTGGTGGTGTGTGACCTGTGTCCCCTGGCTTGCCCAGGGCGACACAAATGTCTCATTAGAAAAAAGCTATTTTTTTTAGAAAAGCACCAGTCTTTTAAGGTGTCATCGCTTTCATGCGGGTTCCACGTGAAATCCACCTAAAAAAGCTCTCGATGAATGCTGAAAACAATGAACATAGGCTCAGCATTGTCAAAACGACTTGGTGAGCGTATCTTCCGTGACTTTTTTCAACTGCCCTCAGGTTTTGAAAGCTAAAAACAGTGACCTGAACGCTTCAAAGTTGTCAGTATTTTATTTAAAACATGTTTTTTTTTAAAAAAAAAAAAAAAAGACGCCAACAGCAAAACTAAATATAAGTTGCTTCACGTAAACATCACTGACATTTTCCTGAAGAGTCTTATGATTCAAAAGCTACGTGGGTCTGCCTGAATCAAGAAGATGCCGTGTTTAGAGATAAAACCAGAAAGTCGTAAATATATGGAAGGAGTTTTATTTTTTGCTGAATCCATCTCTAGCTTTGCTTTTTTTAAAAAACTAAAATGATGCTTTTTAAAAACAAAATTGTGTGAGACCGCCCATTCTCTGTCCAGCTGGCAAAGTGCTACCTCCACTAGTTCATTGTAATGGGACCTTCAGCTCACTGTTGGACACAGACAGAAAAGGGCCTCTGTGCAAGGACAGTATACGGGCCTTTATAGCCTAGTAGCTCACTAAAATGCACAATTCCACCTGCTTTGAAGGTGAAAATGGGCCCCTTTACCTCTTGGGCCCCTGTGCATCTGCATAAGTTGCATCAGTGATATTTCGGGCATAAAGTGACTAGTGCAAGAGGCAGGTCCCCACCAACTTCTCCCTGCCCGCTCAACTAGTCTGTCTGATTTCCCTCCGAAGCACCCACATAGATATTACACGTGATGAAAGAGTCTGGTCGACTCCGAAACGCATAGTTTTAACAATAGAATAAAATACCCACCTCCCTGGGATCCTCTTCTCCTCGGCAGCGCACAACAAATCTGTTTTTTTTTCACACATCTCCGGTTTCCTTCCTCCATGAAATACCAATGCAATCCAGCCCAGGATCCAGCTGATGTAACTGCAGGCGCCGAGACAATTCACTCACACACTCCTGAGTGTTGTGCCATTCTGCACAGTTACCAGGCGAGTGTCACAACTCACCATTATCCTCATAACATTAGTTCATCTGTACAAGGAGCACCCTTTGCTTTTTCTTCCCTTCTATGTATAGATATTAGGAATAGATGTGCCGATTACTGATTAATGCTAAAAGTGATGTACACAACATCTTTTTAAGACGACCAAGTGGAAGATGCTTTGCCATTTTGAACACTTAAAGTTTTTATTGTTGTTTTTTTAGCAATTTTCCTGAGGATTCTTTCAACTTTTTTGCCCTACTTTTTTTTGCAATTGCCCTCTCTTTTTTTTTTTTTATTGTACTGGTGTTTGCTGGTTTTCTGGACCACTAGTGATTATCAATCTAAAACGCTATTAAAAAACCTCCAAAATGACATCTTCATTGTCCTTTGAGCCTTTACTTTAACTTGTATTGTAAGCATGGAGCGTGTTCCAAATTGAAGATGTCTGAAGCATTGACCAGTCACTTCTTTTAACCTCTTGGCGTCTTTGGAATCCTGAAGTAGTTTAAAGGCTCTCAAAAGCCTAAACTAATGAACAGCAAGTCATTTTTATACAGAAATGTATATGTTCATGCTTTTGAGCATTCTACTAGTGCTTTTTAAGACGGGTTTCGGAGCAGGCCTGTAAAGACATCGTCCACGATTCATCATTGCTGATACACCAATCTTCTGTAGTAATTGGCTCCTTTCTAGTGCCTTTAGTATTTGTGCCTTACTCTCTGTACATTTTTTTTATTCTTCATTGACAACGTTGATTATTCAGATGTTTTTGACAAATTCATGAAATGAGACTTTTACCAAATGTTGCATTTTTCTGATGTGTCTCTCACTTTGGAAACCTTACTCCAGGCACGGACCAAAGGAGTATTCAATTTGGCACTATTCTGCGACTAATTTTTAAATGATTTACGACTTTTAATGTTAAAAAGTTGCAAAACAGAAAAAAAAGTTAAAGACACAAATAAATAACATTTTTGACTTTCTGCCAAATTCATGCACCATTGGTACCATGAGTGTTATGGATTTAGCCATGGTGTGAACATATCATTAATGAAGTTTCTGACTTGGAATTATTTAGATGTAAAAAATTGTTTTTACACAAGACTGAACAATTGCTTTAAATTGAATTAGCACATTGTTTAGAAAAATTTTGGTAAAAAAAACCTTGAGTAGTTCTATTGTAAATGAGTTACAAACACCCCCAGTATTTTTAAAAGTGTAAAGTTGGGTTACAAATTTTCAAATCAGCTAAAAATTTTAAGCTAATAGTCCATGTTTAGAATCCTTTGATTTTCAGAATCAAAAAATGCTTCTTTAATTGGAAAAATGTGCTTGTCTCTACATTGCAAAGGCATATTGGTTGCCCAGGAACTTGTAATTCTAGGTATTGGGAAGTACTACTCGTACGGTGACAGGGAAGTTAAACCCTGTTTTTAGGGAAGGGGAAGATGGTAAACCCTGACCAAACTTTGCTCTGGCTCTTGGCTCCCCTGACCACTCTAGATAGGTTCTGAATCTATGCGACGAGCAAGATACATGGCCCTTGCTGACCCTGAACTGGGCTCTAGGTAAGGAACGGATGGGATGAGCGTTTACTCAACCCCACTAAGCTCTAAAGAGGTACAGAGAGCACAAACAGGGGGAAGTGAACAAATACCTTATCTCCAAGAAGACTCAGGGAGAGGAACAGCAATGTTTCTTCAAATGAATACATGTCGATACTTGCATCCAAGGTCTGTATGGGAATATAACTCTATCACGAGCAAACACGAAGTGGAAATGTGGGATGATTAGCAGCTGAAAGGTAATGATTTCCACAGGGTCCTAAAAGGAAAGGGATAAACTCCAAGCAGAGAAGATACAGTACATAGGTCACCATTTACACCACAGCAGGAAGAAAAGAATGTCAGAGAGCAGTTTGTGCAGCCAAACGCTGTGACTTTCTACAGCCGAACACCACACGGTCTTTCAACCGTGACACACCTGTGACAGAACTTTATAATGTCTCATTTTCTTATATAGGGGCATGGCAGCATTTCTGTATTCTATGCATTTCCCGCAAAGATTAGTACTGATTGTTTGACGCCCCTGTGATCAACTTTTTTTGGAGGCTGTTTCAAATAGGACAGCCCCTTTAATTCCCAATAACGCACTTTATCGTAGCTACCAAACTCATTTGAACCAGTTTGTAAGTAGAAGACCCCTGTTCTGAGAAGGCAGAGAACCAGTAATGGTTGTCAGTAAATTCACCTTTGGAAAGCTAGCATCTTTTAGGCCAAGGTATTTACATACAGCAATTCATAAACTTCTATTTTCTTTAAGATTGGGGGAAGGTGATTTTTCAATATTACAAAAATGACAGCAAAGTAATAACCCGCTTGTTTGTAACTGAGCCAACTTGGTTTGATCCAATTCTTGATTATTTTAGTCTATTAAGAGAATATTCTGGCTCATGTTCAATAATGGGAAATGGAAGGTTTATGACAGGTTTAAATAGAAAGCTCATCACTGCTCGGTAATGGGATTTAATCAATGCTTGCAGTGTGTTCTCCTATATAAAATAATTAGAGCAAATTGTCTTTTATAAATGATAATCACAGCCATGGACTTTTACATAATTTATTTTTTAAAATATGCCTTCAAATTATTTAACAATCTGAGTACTTTTATGCAGAACTCTTCTGCTAGTTTTTAAAAGTGTATCAGTTTTAAATATAACCTTAAATTTGACGGATAAATTGATGGGGAAAGTTTTGTGAACATTTTGTCATGTGCTTAAAAACTTGAGACGCAAAAAATAAAGCCTGCTTTACACGCTGCAATATATCTTACAATGTGTCGGCGGGGTCACGTCGTAAGTGACGCACATCCAGCATTGTAAGTTACATTGCAGCGTGTGACAGGTACGTGCGATTGCGATTGAACGTTAAAACGTTCATCTCATACACATCGTACCTTTCTCTAGAATTGCACGTCAGATTGTTCATCGTACCCGGGGAGGCACACATTGCAGTGTGTGACACCCCGGGAACGATGAACAGATCTTACCAGCGTCCTGCGGCTCCCGGCCCACAATGCGGAAGGAAGGAGGTGGGCGGGATGTTTACGTCCTGCTCAGCTCCGCCCCTCCACTTCTATTGGCCGGCTGCCGCGTGACGTCGATGTGACGCTGAAAGTCCCTCCCACTCCAGGAAGTGGACGTTCGCCGCCCACATCGAGGTCGTATGGAAGGTAAGTATGTGTGACGGGGGTTAATCGTTTGTGCAGCACGTTCAACAAATTGAACATGCCACACATACGATGGGGGCGTTGCAAATCGCATACGAAATTGTATGAGAAATTGCAACGTGTAAAGCAGGCTTTAGAATGTAAGAATAAAAAAATATCAGTAAGAATTGTTTTTTCCCTGACAATATAGCTAATCACTAATTGCGCAAGATGTAACAAAGAAGATCTGCTGATCCTTGTGTTCATTTTTATAGCAATTAGGGTTTATCTTCTTGAGGGCTTACTCATACCAGCTTATAACATTGGCAACTGCTATCTAATGTTTTATCTGATAGCACTCATACCAATTTTATACTATTGGGCAGTGCCGATCACAGTTTTTTTCTAATGATGATTCGGTCTTACAAATAAAGCGCAGCATGCTGCGAGTGGCGGCTCAAGTCAGGCGGCACGTACCCATTCAAGTCTATGGGTGCGTGGAAATCATTGGACTGCACTCAGATGACATCCGAGTGTATTTCCAATTTCCGCTGACTCACAGAATGGAGAGGATGGAGAAATTTTGTTCTCTATCTTCTCCTCTCCTGTGCTACAATTCTCTCCTCCGAAAGAATCGGATCACACTAAGCTGACACTCTGATCAAACTCTAATCAGACTTTGATCCACGTGTCACTAAGGGTGGCTTTACATGCTGCGATTTCCGGCCCGATATCGCTAGCATGACACCCGCCCCCATCGTTTGTGCGCGACGGGCATATCGCTGCCTGTCGCGCACAAAATCGCGCACCCCCGCCACACATACTTACCTGTCCTTCGACGTCGCTGTGACCGGCGAACCGCCTCCTTTCTAAGGGGGCGGTCCGTTTGGCGTCACAGTGACGTCACTAAGCGGCCGCCCAATGTAAGCTGAGGGGCGGAGATGAGCGGGACGTAACATCCCGACCATCTCCTTCCTTCCGCATTGTGGCCGTAGGCAGGTAAGGAGATGATCCTCGTTCCTGCGGCGTCACACGGAGCGATGTGTGCTGCCGCAGGGACGAGGATCAACTTCGCCCCTGCGACAGCAGCGTTAATTGGTAGTGGACCCCCATGTCAACGAGGAGTGATTTTGGACGTTTTTGCAACGATCCAAAATCGCTCCTAGGAGTCACATGCTACGACATCGCTACAGCGGCCGGATGTGCGTCACAAAATCCGTGACCCCAACGAGATCGCTGTAGCGAAATCGTAGCGTGTAAAGCCCGCTTAAAACAATCGATCTGATTGTTGTGGAAGAGAGAATCTATGGTTGTGTGACCACAGCCTAAAAGTAAGGCTGGGATAACATAGCGACTTTAGCCATGACTATTGATGAACGAACTTGAAAAGTAAAGTTCGGTGTTAGTACCGAATACAGACTTTATACTACAGTTTAAAAGTTGGGGTAACCCAGACAATTTTGTCTTTTCCATGAAAAATCATACTTTTATTTATCAAATGAGTTGTGTAATGAATAGAAAATATAGTCCAGTCATTGACTAAGTTAGAAATAATGATTTTTACTTGAAATAATAATGTTCTCCTTCAAACTTTGCTTTCGTCACAGAATGCTCCTTTGCAGCAATTACAGCTTTGCAGACCTTTGGCATTCTAACTGTTAATTTGCTGAGGTAATCTGAAGATAATTCACCCCATACTTCCCCCCTCTCACAAGTTGGATTGGCTTGATGGGTACTTTTTGCATACCATACGGTCGAGCTGCTCCCACAACAGCTCAATAGGGTTGAGATCTGATGACTGGGCTGGCCACTCCATTACAGATAGAATACCAGCTGCCTGCCTCTTCCCTAAATAGTTCATGCATAATTTGGAGGTGTGCTTTAGGACATTGTCCTGTTGGATGAAATTGGCTCCACTCAAGTGCTGTCCACAGGGTATGGCATGGTGTTGCAAATTGGAGTGATATCCTTTCTTATTCAAAATGCCTTTTACCTTGTACAAATCTCCCACTTTACCAGCACCAAAACAACCCCCAGACCATCACATTACCTCCACCATGCTTGACAGATGGGGTCAGGCATTCTTCCATCATCTTTTCAGTTGTTCTGCATCTCACAAATGTTTTTCTGTGTGATCCAAACACCTCAAACTTCGATTTGTCTGTCCATAACACTTTTTTCCAATCTTCCTCTGTCCAATGTCTGTGTCTTTTGCCCATATTAATCTTTTCCTTTTATTAGCCAGTCTCAGATATGGCTTTTTCTTTGCCACTTAGCCCTGATGGCCAGCATCCCGGAGTCGCCTCTTCACTGTAGACATTGACACTGGTGTTTTACACGTACTATTTAATGAAGCTGCCAGTTGAGGACCTCTAAGGCATCGATTTCTCAAACTAGAGACCCTAATGTACTTGTCTTGTTGCTCAGTTGTGCAGCGGGGCCTCCCACTTCTCTTTCTACTCTGGTTAGAGTATGTTTGTGCTCTCCTCTGAAGGGAGTAGTACACACCATTGTAGGAAATCTTCAGTTTCTTGGCAATTCCTCGCATGGAATATCCTTCATTTCTAAGAATAAGAATAGACTGTCAAGTTTCACATGAAAGTTCTCTTTTTCTGGACATTTTGACAGTTTAATGGAACCAATAAATGTAATGTTCCAAATTCTCAGTTTTATAGCTTCTCTAGTCAGTAAAACTGTTTTCAGCTGTGCTAACATACTTGCACAAGGTTTTTCAAGGGATTTCTAAACATCCATTAGCCCTCTAACAGTTACCAAACAAAATTGTACCATTAGAACACTGGAGTTGTGGTTGTTGGAAATGGGCCTCTATACACCTATGTAGATATTGCATTAAAAAACAGATGTTTGCAGCTAGAATAGTGATTTTCAACATTAACAATGTATAGAGTGTATTTCTGTTTAATTTAATGTTAGCTTTATTGATGTAAATGTACTTTTCTTTCAAAAATAAGAAAATATCTAAGTGACCATAAACTTTTGAACTGTAGTGTATATAAAAATCAGTGTTCAAGTTCGGAGTTTGGATGGTTTACGTATGCTGACCACTCGATTGAGCATCACTGTGCTCGGGTACTCTCGGTGCTTGGCTCAGTGTGAGCTCAGTTTGAATGGCTCACACTGGGGAGAAAAACGTTATCGGATGTAGTGTGTACAAAAAAAAGAAAATTACCGCCCACCCACCCCTAGAAGTGCTCTGTTTATGGCTGGCTGTAAATGGGCATAGAGCAGAACTGTCCAATTAGGGACTTCTATTGGGGTTTGGGGTCAAGACCGGGTCCCAAACTGAACTTTATATAACGTCCGGCTAAACCTGCCCAACCAAATTTCAACGGGTCTGCTCAACTCTAGTCATGACACTGCACAGTCAAAGTTACCTAGGTGTTACTGCTGCACCACAGAGCAGTACAGGTGTATAGGGTAGCATTGTGACCTTGAGGTTATTGTGACCACTAAAAGCAAGTTGCAAAAAGTCTAGTCTTACGATGTGCATATAACGGTTATAGTGCGTTTCCAAAGCAACCTTTTTCACTTGTATTGTTCTGCGATGCAGCAGTGACACATAGTGAACTTTGGCCACAAGACATGTCGTCATAAAGTTATATTTGATAGAAATTGAAAATTCTTACAGGAAAGATAAAATATGATGTTTTTCAAGCGTAAACAATAGAGATGAATGAGCATGCTTGAGCATCGAGGTAATTTTGTACTCACGGTGTTCTGCCGAGTATCACGGGTGCTCGGATATTTCGTCTGTGAAACAATGAACACAAAGAACAGGCTCGCTTTACTGCATGGTGTGAGCAGGCAGTGTTTTTGGGTGTAGTGTGTCCCAAAATAAAAACCTGCCGTCCTTCTCTCTAGAAATGCTCTTTATGACTGGCTGTATGTGGGTGGAGAGCCGAACTGCCCAATCATTGACTTCCATTATACTCGTTACTCGCGTTGAGCCCTTTCTGAGCATCTGACCTGCTTGACGTGAGTAACGAGCTCCTGAGTATTTTAGCGCTCGCCCATCTCTATCAAGCAATAAAATTTAACACAGTAGACTTTGAAAAGAGTACTTGATGTTGTAGCACAGGTAATACTAGAGGGAATTGTATACCTCTTCAGTTTATTTGTCTGCCAGTCTCTGTTATTGCTGCACCATGTAGGGCTCAGCTTTTGTCTATATATTTTCTTGATTTTTTTTCATTTTGGGGTCCTGATAAAGGTTTAGTTCTCAATGTATAGAGCGATCAGTCTGTACTGCATACAATTTTCTCTAGTAGACTATTGTCTGATTTACTGTCTGCAGTCAGTTTAAGAACGTACATCAGATATGAACAGTAAATGTAATGAACTGCTCAGACTCAAACATAACAATATATGGCACAGTGTAATAACCATGGAAAAATACATCATCCTGACATCAATATAGTAGATATCTTTTTATGACTTTCTTCGATCTCATTGATTGTCAGTGAAGTAATTATCATCATTCTTTCAAAACCCATCATTCATTTTTTCTATATGTTTAAATGCGCACATTATTTAGGTGAGTTTTAAACATACACAACACTAAGGTTATGATCCGTTGTTGACGTTTTGGTGAGTTTTTGATGCTGCGTATTTTCACTGCATCATAAATGCAGCGTCTTACACTTCCAGCTAAGTGGATGGGATCTATAGAACCCTCGTGCCCACTACTCTTCTTTTTTATTGGGCATGAACTGACTTGAGGTTCGTATTTCAAATTCAAAACATGCCAATTAACCTTGGAATATGCTGAGTTTTATGTAAACATTTTTCCCTTATTCTTTTTTTGTACATTTCCACAACGGAACTGCATCAAAAAGCTTTGTTCAAAGAAACACATACCAAAAAGAGATAAAAACCGCAGCTTCAAAAATACAATAAAAATGCATGTAAAAAACGCAGTCAATGAAGAACACAAGTAACTTCATTTATATAATAGGTTCAGAAATGCTGGTTGTAAATTTAAAACTTTCTTGAATAAAAATTGCATTGTTTAAAAAAAAAAAAAAATCACCAAATTCTTTTGGGAATCTACCTTAAAGGCTCCTAAGCATTGCATTAACCATGGCACACCCTCCAATTTTGGCAGGAGTGGTTGCCCATATAATATTTAAGGGGATTCATCCTCTATATGAATTGGATAGTTTGATTTCAAGCTTATTCCTTTCTCCCTATTGAAAACACATGAATTCTCAGCCGAACTGATTGTGTCTGTGCACAGGCGTCAGGAGTAGTGATGACCGAGCTCTACCATGTTTGGGTGCTCAGTATTTGTAACGAGCAGTCGAACACTCACACGAGATCGACTCATGTACCAAGTTATTCAATAGGGAACTCGACCAATTTTCTGGAAGATACAATAAAAAGTGAGAAAAAATGATTTTAAAAATAATAAAAAAACTCAAGTTCAAATATCCCCCATTTTGCCCCATTAAAAAAATACACATAGTTGGTATCACAGCCTTCGTAAAAGTTTAGTCTATCAAAATTTAAAATTAATGTATCTGATTGGTAAACAGCGTAACGAGAAAAAAAAATCAAAGTGCCAGAATTACATTTTTTATTTGCCGCAACGTTGCAATAAAACGTAATAATAATTAAAACATCGTATCTACCCCAAAATGGTATCAACATCAGCTTAGGGCACAAAAGACAAGCCATCACATAGCACCATACTCTGAAAAAATATGAAAATGGCAACACAAACCAAAACATTTTTCTTACAAGTGTCCGAATTTCTTTCACCACTTAAATAAAAAAAAACTATACATGTTTGGTATCTGCATACTTGTACTGTCTGGGAGAATCATACTGCCCACTCAGTTTTACCAGATAGTGAACATGGTGAATAAAAAAAACAATTGTGGAATTGCACTTTTTTTTTGTAAATTCAACGCACTTGGAATTTGTTTCCGCTTTCCAGGTATCACATGATAAATGAACGATGTTGTTCAAAAGTACAACTCATCCCTCCAAAAACAAGCCCTAATATGGCTATGTGAACGGAAAAGTTATGGCTCTTGGAAGAACGGGAGGGAGAAATTAAAATGGAAAATCGTAATGTTGTGATGGGGTTAAACAGAAATTCCCATCTCAAAACTATTATCCCAATATGTAGAAGGCGTAATATTAATAATTTTAGCAAATCCATTCAATTAGAAATATAGTATAGATCTCCTGATATAGACATGTCTCTTACATCATGTGCAGGATATTGCAGCTTAGGTAGCAATTAACTAGTTGTCACTATGAGTGGACGTAACTATGGATACCTAAGCCGCAATGCCCTGCACATGAGGTAAGAGACATGGCTATATCAGGAGAACTATACTACATTTCTAATTGGAGGTTTTTGCTTATAATATTTTTCTTACTTTTACACCTAATACATATTGAGATAGGATATTGGAGATGCGAATACCCCTTTAAGTTGGTGTGCCTTTGCCAGTCTTAGCGCCCATTCAGATGTCAGTGATTATTCTCACACGCAAAAACTGGTCAGTTTCATCATTGTTTTGGATCACATTTTGGTCAATATGTCAATATTATATATCAGAGTTTAGCTCATTCAGGTGTTTGGGTTTTTTTTGTGTTTGAAAAAATGGACCATGTTTAATCTGTGATTTTCATCTGAATTTGGTTCAGTTTTGTAAGTGAAAAAAAAAGATTTCTCCATGTTCCCCTATGTCTACTATGTGCTCGTGCGCATGTTGCGTAATTGCATGCATTTACGCTGTGTATTGCACTGCAGAGTAAATGCATGCGTCCTGCGTCCCCTGCACAATCTATGTAGATTGTGCATGACACGTGCGCACGTTGCTTTTATAAACGCAGCGATTTGGGTGCTAAAATTTTGACCCAAATTCGTGCGTTCATAAAATGAGCACGTCAATTATTCTGTGCGTTCTGGATGCAGCTCCCGTTCGGTCTATGGTGGGGGCAGCAGCCTTAGCGCATCAAATCGGCTTTTTTTTACAAAAAAACTGCATCAATTACGCAGTGTTTGTGCAGCGATTTGACGCGCACATGTGCTGTCAAATCGCTGCAGAATATTCAGCAGTTACGTGCGCATGAGCCCTAACAGTCCCTGAATATTGGAAAACACTCGGATTTCATTTTTCACATATCCATACCTTGCATTGCCAATTTTGATCGGACACTAGATCAATATCAGATATGTCTCTACAATTTTGCATGGACCGCTCGGTCTGTGAAAACCACAAACATGGATAGCACTTGAGCTTTCTCTGGCATGTCCTATTAAATACTCCATGAAGAACGGACAGATGGCACCCGTGTGCTGTTTGATTTTTTTTTCACAGATTCATAGCTTTGCATTAGTGAGATTGACAGAATACTCGGATGACTTTCGGACACTTCTCAGTGCTCTTGTGCGGACCGCTTTATTCAGTTTTATGGAGAAAAAAAACATTAAATATGGACCGTATGGAATATTAATTTTCATCTTCAGACAGAGTATGGGTATATGAGATTATGAGCCAATAATGGGACATGGTGAACTAAGAGATTTTATATTCAATGCAGTGCATATAAAAAATACCCAGTTTTCATGCCACACAAGGGTTTTTTTTTGGGGCGGGGGTTTAAGAGAGAAACAGTAAAATATATCAATACTATAAATATACAAAATATTATAAAATAAATGCATATGTGATGCGGGAAAATAACTATATTTTTGGGGAAGCAGCAAGAAAACTGCATCCGACATTGAAAAATACCTTTTCATATAATTAGAAAAAAAGCTGCTCACTTGCATTCTTTTTCTTAATTGCAAGAAGGATCGGAGCCTGAAACAACAGAGAGAATCATTCCCGAGGAATTATCAGACAAATTTTTTTTTAAACTCGTTAGAACGATTCTTCCAAATGTGTTTTTGAAGGAGCGTTAGTGCGTTGACTAAAATAAGTTTTAGATATTTTTATCACCTGCCATGCCTTTTGTCATCTTTTGAATTTTTTTCTTTTTCGGGGGGGGCTTTAAGGGAACCTGTCAGGTGCACTATGCACCCAGAACCACGAGCAGTTCTGGGTCCATATTGCTAATCCGTCCCTGCCTATAGAAGCATAGATAATGAGATCTTAAGAAAAATTATTTCTAAAGATCCTTTATGTTATGCAAATGAGCGCAGGGACTAGTCGTAAGGGCGTTAGTTCCTGTGCTCATTCTGGTCTCTTAGCATGTTAGTACGCCCCCTGCCAGCTTCATCACCAGCGGTGATGCGCGTACCTGTGTCAGTTGCTGCAGCCTCAGACGCCGGACACTGCGCATGATCAGGTCACCGCACTTCCAATCATGCACACTATGAAGTTGGGTATACGCGTACAGGCTTCAGAGAGGTCTACTGTGCATGACTGGAAGTGCCAGGAACGTCTGATCATGTGCACTGCTCGGCGTCTGAGGCTGCAGCAACTGACACAGGTATATAAATCCAAAAGCGGAAATAGAGATCCATAATTTATATATGCATGTCCACCAAACAAAGTATATAAACCTACATTAGACCTGCGTAATCACATAGTGCATCAGAGAAAATACACAAGATTTCAAAAAGTATACAAATTTTATTAACATGATACCAACAACACAGTATATCACATGATTAGAGACGGATATCAAAAAACACACAGTAAAAAGTCGTTACCCCTTAAAAACACAGAAAACAATCCTGGGACAGTGTACATCAAAGGTAATTTCATAAGACCGACAGTCTAATATACTGTAGCAATCATAAAAAAGGTGTATGAATATATCCCAAATACATCAAGAATAATCATACAAAAGACTGACACTCCAGCAGGTATAATTAAGTACTGATGTTTAAATTACCACGCCATGCAGATGCATACATATTGTACATATAAAAGAACCACCGCGGATTACATGAGTCAGAGCATACATTTCTGCAATTGATTTTTGGTCATTACCCATGTAAGGGTTTGCCAGCGTTCAGGTCAATAGAAACCCCAAATACATGCCATACCATCCTGCCACCCAGAAGGGAGGAGGGGGGAAAAAGGGGGAGACCAAAACCTGGTAAGCTGCTGGAGGCAGATTTAAGAGTTATTAGAGACCACTACCTGTTAAACCACACTGCCCAGCACCTCTACGCGTGTTTCACACTCGCTTCGTCAGGAGGTACTTGTGTCACCGCTGGTGATGACACTAGCAGTAGGCATTGAATAGCATGCTAGCACGCCCCTGAGTCTAGTCCCTGCGCTCATTAGCAATTAGCATATCATATAGGATCTTTAGAAATACTTTTTCTAAAGATCTCTTTATCTAAGGCTACTATAGACAGTGACGGTTAGGCAGGGATTAAAGATATGCACCCAGAACTGTTCATGGTTCTGGGTGCATATTGGACCTGACAGGTTCCTTTTAATATTTAACAATTATTATTAATTTTAAAATTCCATTCTTGGGTCAGAGCATTGTAAACTCTAACCGACATCTATTAGGATGCAGCTTATAAATTGCATATATACATAAAGCAGAATTTAATTTCCACAGGGGCTAGATAGAACTGCAATAAATAATTTATATGGTGACATTCATGCATTCATAGGCGGTGTAGACTATAAAGGGGAGGGGGGCACTTTCTACATGACTCCACATTCAGAGTGATTTATTAGCTAAATTAGACCTTGTCTAGCGAATACAAAGCATTCTGGGACTTTGCTTCAACAGATTAAGACCATATTTCAGTCATGAGCCAACAGGCCACCATACCAGTTGAACTATACTGGTTGAATGTGAAATATGGTAGTGATATATTATTATTATTATTATTATTATTATCGTAATAGTAGCAGAAATAGTAACCAGACCTAATGTTTTCATTGTATATTAATATTTATTATAGCTCAGTACATAGGTCTTTTAATTGCAATACAACTTTTAATGGATATGATAATGAGATAAAACATCACAACATCAAACATCTTAGAACGAAAAAGTGAAAAATACTTAATTGGTTTGCAAATAGGTATACAAACATAAATTAATATCTTTGCAATCACTGAGAATACTGCTATAATATCTCATTTTTTTATTAAAAATAAAAACATTTAACAATTATAATTATAAAGGTATACACCTATGATGTTAAAACTAAACTTGCTGTCATATCTTAAATTGTGAAACAATTAGTAAAACTGACAACAGAAGAAAGTTTGGGAATCTGGTGAAAAGTAATTTTGATGGCCAGAAGTTTTAGAGCAACAGTAGTTGTACCCTCGATCCAGCTGTTTAGAAAGGGTCATGGTGCTGCAGGGAGCAATGTATCCCCCTTGTTTTTTTCCATGTAGATCTCCGTAGTTTCAGATGAAGCTGGACTTGATAGAAAAGGAGTGCCTGCTAAATAATGAGGGAAACACTCTGTTCACCAAAGCGCCGCAGCAGCCATCAAATAGCTGATTGTCGAGAGGTGGATTCCTGCCAATCTAATATTGAAAGACTTTTCTAAGCGTAGGCCATCTGTTTTAAAGAGCTGGATAACCCCTTTTACTTTAGTAACCAGTGCCAGGTAGCTGCTGCCAAGGTAAATAAAATGATAGTTGCATCAGAAGAAGCATAGATAATTATGACAAGAACATACTGTAGTTTTGTCTGTCACTCAACGAGCGTGGCGAGTGCGTTTCAACTAACAGATGTCTTGCGCACAACGAAAAAACACACCTAATAACACCACAGACCAGGTGGGACACCGGGGAAACAATAACAACGGTGGGACCTGGCACTAGTGAGAGGGTAGGTGAGCACCTCCTAACCTTACCTGCAACTGTCCCTACTCACCTAACCAGTCCCTATACAGTCTCAGCAACTGTCGTCGAGCAGCACCCTGGGTCCCTGTGAAAAGCTTATAGATGCCCTGACTAGTGAGAGAGACGGGTGAGGTTCTCTAGACCCACCGCTGCACTAAAGAGACAAGAGGGTAGGGAAGACAAACAGGGAGTAAAGAACCAAAAAAGACAGGATACGACTCCAAGAGAATCCGTAGCAGCTTCTTCCACCAAGGCGGCTTTCATACAAATGGTTTGTATTGTCAGCAAGGCTTGCTGGGAGATCTGGCTATTTAAGCACAAGGGGGTGTGTCTACAAAGTAGGTACAGCTGACCTAAACTGCAGGAGAGCTGCTGGCAGAACAAAAATGACATTAACTACCTCAGTGCCAAAGGAAATGAAACAACATTTAAATACAGAGCCCTGATAGAGATAAGGGGCTCCAGTCCTCCAGCTGCCACTAGTCTCCAAAAACAGGGAGACGACCATGACATTGCCTCTTTACAAACCAACTATTGAGAGTCCAAAAGTGGAATATTGAGTAGAGATTTGTGCACATACAGTGCTGTCCAAAAGTATTGGCACCCCTGCAATTCTGTCAGATAATACTGTTTCTTCTTGAAAATGATTGCAATCACAAATTCTTTGGTATTATTATCTTCATAATATTTTGCTTGCAATGAAAAAACACAAAAGAGAATGAAACAAAAATCAAATCATTGATCATTTCACACAAAACTCCAAAAATGGGCCAGACAAAAGTATTGTCACCCTTAGCCTAATACTTGGTTGCACAACCTTTAGCCAAAATAACTGTGAACAACCACTTCCGGTAAGTATCAATGAGTTTCTTACAATGCTCTGCTGAAATTTTAGACAATTCTTCTTTGGCAAACTGCTCCAGGTCCCTGAGATTTGAAGGGTGCCTTCTCCAAACCATTTTGAGATCTCTCCGCACGTGTTCTATGGGATTCAGGTCCGGACTCATTGCTGGCCACTTTAGTAGTCTCCAGTGCTTTCTATCAAACCATATTCTAGTGCTTTTTGAAGTGTGTTTTTGGTCATTGTCCTGCTGGAAGACCCATGACCTCTGAGGAAGACCCAGCTTTCTCACACTGGGCCCTACATTATGCTGCAAAATTTGTTGGTAGTCTTCAGACTTCATAATGCCATGCACAGTCAAGCAGTCCAGTGCCAGAGGCAGCAAAACAACCCCAAAACATCAGGGAACCTCCGCCATGTTTGACTGTAGGGACCGTGTTCTTTTCTTTGAATGCCTCTTTTTTTTCCTGTAAACTCTGTTGATGGCTTTTCACAAAAAGCTCTACTTTTGTCTCATCTGACCAGAGAACATTCTTTCAAAATGTTTTAGGCTTTCTCAGGTAAGTTTTGGCAAACTCCAGCCTGGCTTTTTTATGACTCAGGGTAAGAAGTGGGGTCTTCCTGGGTATCCTACTATACAGTACCTTTTCATTCAGACGCTGACGGATAGTACGGGTTGACACTGTTGTACCCTCGGACTGCAGGGCAGCTTAAACTTGTTTGGATGTTAATCGAGGTTCTTTATCCACCACCCGCACAATCTTGCGTTGAAATCTCTCGTCAATTTTTCTTTTCCTTCCACATCTAGGGAGGTTAGCCACAGTGCCATGGCCTTTAAACTTCTTGATGACACTGCACACCGTAGACACAGGAACTTTCAGGTCTTTGGAGATGGACTTGTAGCCTTGAGTTTGCTCATGCTTCCTCACAATTTGGATTCTCAAGTCCTCAGACAGTTCTTTGGTCTTCTTTCTTTTCTCCATGCTCAATGTGGTACACACAAGGACACAGGACAGAGGTTGAGTCAACTTTAATCCATGTCAACTGGCTGCCAGTGTGATTTAGTTATTGCCAACACCTGTTAGGTGCCACAGGTAAGTTACAGGTGCTGTTAATTACACAAATTAGAGAAGCATCACATGATTTTTCAACACTGCCAATACTTTTGTCCACCCCCTTTTTTATGTTTGGTGTGGAAATATATCCAGTTTGGCTTTATGACAATTTTTTTTTTCATTGAAGATCATTTAAATGAAGATAATAATACCAAAGAATTTCTGATTGCAATTATTTTCAAGAAGAAACTGAGTATTATCTGACAGAATTGCAGGGGTGCCAATACTTTTGGCCAGCACTGTATATAAGGAGAATATGGGTGAACTGAAGCAGGTATACAAGAGACCATGAAGGGAATGGATAATGGATTATCTTTTACAATACTTGTGTAGCATTGGCCAGAGAATCCCAAGCAGGTAACAGCAAATGGTAGTTGGAGTACTTCATAGTAGCAATAGGGATCGTAGGAGCAATCCGGAGAGTAGTGGGAACAGTCTGAGTAAGACAGTTCTCTGGAGTTGGAGACTAGAACTAGACTAAAGGCAAGACACAATACTCAAACAATGAGTGTGTGTGTGTATATGTGTGTGTGTGTGTGTTGCATGTGGCTTTAAGGCTATGTGTCTACGGTAGAATGTTGCTGCGGATTTTTCTGCATGAAAATCCGCGACTTTCCCGGCAAATCCGCACCTTTTCAAAGGTGCGGATTTACCGCGGAATTGCCGCGGATTTTGGTGCGGATTTTTTTTTTTGTTTCCCAATTCTATAGCCAAAATCCGGATCAAAATCCGCAACAATAATTGACATGTTGCAGATTTTTCCGGATCAAAATCCGCGGCAAATCCGCCACGGAAAAATCCACAGCATGGACACAGCATTTCCAAAATGCCATTGAAATGGCTTGGAAATGCCGCTGCTGCAGATTTTCGGAAAATCCGCGGCTTTTCCGCGAGAAATCCGTGGCAAAATCCGCGCATTTTCCGCAGCGTGGACACATAGCCTAAGTAGGCCCAAACTTGAAACAAGATGGCTTCCTCAGGTTCAACATCGGCCATCTTACTATTGAGTGATTGCAAAAACACAATAGTGGTAAGAAGTGGAAATGCTGCACAATTTATCAAAGGGAATAATAGCAGTCAAAAGTGGTCAATCCGCATAAGGCTATGTGTCCACGGGAGAATGTAGCTGCGGATTTTTCTGCATCAAAATCCGCAGCTTTCCCGCAAAATCCGCACCTTTTCAAAGGTGCGGATTTGCCGCGGATTTACCGCGGAATTGCCGCGGATTTTGGTGCGTATTTTTTTTTTTTTTTACCAATTTTAAAGCCAAAATCCAGATGAAAATCTGCAACAATAATTGACATGTTGCAGATTTTTCCGGATCAAAATCCACACGAAATCCGCTGCGGAAGAATCCGCAGCGTGGGCACAGCATTTCCAAAATGCCATAGAAAGGGCTGGGAAGTGCCTGAGCTGCAGATTTTCGGTAAATCCGCGGCTTTTCCGAAAGAAATCCGCGGCAAAATCCGCGCATTTTCCGCAGCGTGGGCACATAGCCTAAGGATAATAGAATCCTGACTTCACATTTGGATTATTAGCTTTCTGTTTTCCCAGAATATTTGGAAAACTAATACCTATGTAAAAATACATGAATGGACTATTTAGAAATCTGTCTAATAATCATTTTATAGCTAGAAAGGCAGCTATAATACAGAGGCATCCTGTATCTGCAGGCAAGAAGGTTTTCCATCATATATGCAGATTTATTAACCCCCTTTATGACCAATGACGTACATATATAACATTGGTCATGTATGGCCCTTTAATGCGGCCTCTCATGGTGAGCCCGCATTATTACCTGCAGCTAAGAGGTGTGGGTGGATCAGAAATTAGACAGCGCTATTTGACAAACTCTGACAGCTTGATCTAACACGTGCTGGCAGAGATTGCACCATTCCCTGCCACCATCAGCTCCCCCGTGACGCAATTACAGGATGGGTTGCTATCACAGTCTGGGGTCAGATAATGACCCCTTTTGCTGACTCGGCTGAGCGCCGGCACTCACAGGAGATCAGCATTTCTGCTGTTCAGACGGATGCTGATGTATCACTCTGATCAGCAGAAGTGGTTGGACAGTGCAGGCTTCCAAGTCCCATAAGGGACCTAATAAAATCAATAAAAAATGCAAAAAAAAACAAAAAACCCAAAAACTAAAAGTTCAATTCACCCCCTTTTGTCCCATTGAAAATAAAACAAACAACAAAAATACACATATTTGATATTGCCGAGTTCAGAAATTCCCGATCTATCAACAATTAATCTGATCGGTAACGGTGTAGTGAGAAAAAAAAATGAAAACACCAGAATTACGTTCTTTTGGTCGATGCAACATTGCATTTAAATACAATAACAGGCCATTAAAACATCACATCTACCCAAAAATTATATAATTAAAACGTCAGCTCAAGACGCAAAAATAAGCCGTCACTGAGCCCCAGATCTGAAAAATGAGAATGCTACAGGTCTTGGAAAATGGCGAAAAAAACACAATTCTTTTTATATTTTTTGTTGACAATGTTCAGAATTTTTTTCACCAGTTAAATAATAATAAAAGTATGCAACTTTGGTGTCTATGAACTCATACTGACATGGGGAATCATAATGCCAGGTCAGCTTTATCATAAAGTGAACATGGTAAATAAAAAAACAAAAAAATAATCTTGGAATTGCACCTTTTTTTGCAATTGCGCTGCAGTTTATTTTTTCCCTCCTTTTTTTCCAGTACAATATGTGGCATAATAAATGATTTCATTGAAAACTACAAGTCCTGCAAAAATGAAGCTCTCATATGGCCATATTGATGGAAAAATAAAAAAAAGTTATGGCTGTTGGAAGAAAAAATGAAAACGAAAAATGGAAAATCGCCGGGTGGTGAAGGGGTTAAAGGGTCGATAATAACTTTTAGACTTGCTGCTTCCAAAAGGTGGCGCTAGAGTCTGTGCTATCTTCCTTTATGAAGAGGCTATTTGCATATTTGGAGATAGAAATTTAATTTTCTTCCTGAAATATGAACTGTCTCATTTTATTTTTTTTTCTGCTTCACTGAAAAACACTTTACTTAACGTTCCTTTTTTTCGTTCAGACAATTCATCAGTTCCCCATTCCTTTGGGACTGTGAATGGTCACCATTACTTTTATTATCCTCTAATACAGACCTGGGCAAGGGGCGGCCCGCGGGCCACATCCGGCCCGCCTGCTCTCTGTGACCGGCCCGCCCGTCTTCAGCCGGTGCAGTGGAGCCGGGCTGCAGCGTGCCGAGCAAGGAGAGATCCTGTGCAGGTCCGCACTCCGCACAGTCAGTGCAGGCAGCGGAACGCAGGAGTCTTTCCTCTGTTCCCTGCCGGCACTAATTGTCAGTGACACACGCGCGCACTCTGACGTTGTCAGTGCTGCACTGCGTGTGTCATTTCAAAAGTTCCCGCCGGGCAGGAGAAGGAGCAGCACAGCAGACGGAATAATTCATCCTGCACTGTAGGACCTGCGATGATGTCACGCCCATGTGACTGTGTGGGAGGAGACACAGGATGCCGGGGAGAAAGCAAGACATGCTGAATGCTGACGGAGATGTGGACACATGATGACTGGTAATAAGAAAAGAGGGGACATGAGGGGGAGGGGGGCTGCAGGGTGAGTGCATATGAGGGAAGATGGAACTGCAGGGTGAGTGCATATGTGGGAACATGGAGCTGCAGGGTGATTGGCATATGTGGGAACATGGAGCTGCAGGGTGAGTGGCATATGTGGGAACATGGAGTTGCAGGGTGAGTGGCATATGTGGGAACATGGAGCTGCAGGGTGAGTGCATATGTGGGAACATGGAGCTGCAGGGTGAGTGCATATGTGGGAACATGGAGCTGCAGGGTGAGTGCATATGTGGGAAGATGGAGCTGCAGGGTGATTGGCATATGTGGGAAGATGGAGTTGCAGGGTGAGTGGCATATGAGGGAAGATGGAGTTGCAGTGTGAGTGGCATATGTGGGAAGATGGAGTTGCAGGGTGAGTGGCATATGTGGGAAGATGGAGTTGCAGGGTGAGTGGCATATGAGAGCTGCAGACTGACAGAAGGATGTGAAGGGGTGCAAAGTGTTTGAGAGGGGTAAGTTGGGGTACAGGCAGGGTGAAATATGTGGGAAGGGTGTGTGACATATGGGGGTGTAGTGTGTGTGATATGGGGGTGCAGGCTGTATGGGGAGCAGGGTGTGTGACATATGGGGGTGTAGTATAATACAGGTGTACTATATGGAGGTGTAGTATATTACAGGTGTGCTATATGGAGGTGTAGTATATTACAGGTGTACTATATGGAGGTGTGCTATATAGGGGGTGTAGTGATGTAGTATATTACAGGTGTGCTATATGGAGGTGTAGTATATTACAGGTGTGCTATATGGAGGTGTATATTACAGGTGTATATAGGGGTGTAGTGATGTAGTATATTACAGGTGTACTATCTGGAGGTGTAGTATATTACAGGTGTGCTATATGGAGGGGTAGTATATTACAGGTGTACTATATGGAGGTGTAGTATATTACAGGTGTGCTATATGGAGGTGTATATTACAGGTGTATATAGGGGTGTAGTGATGTAGTATATTACAGGTGTATATAGGGGTGTAGTGATGTAGTATATTACAGGTGTACTATGTGGAGTTGTAGTATATTACAGGTGTGCTATATGGAGGTGTACTATATTACAGGTGTAGTATATGGGGTGTAGTGATGTAGTATATTACAGGTGTGCTATATGGAGGTGTAGTATATTACAGGTGTACTATATGGGGGTGTACTATATTACAGGTGTAGTATATGGGGTGTAGTGATGTAGTATATTACAGGTGTAGTATATAGGGGTGTAGTATATTACAGGTGTAGTATATAGGGGTGTAATGATGTAGTATATCGGAGGTGTATTATATAGTGGTGTAGTATAATACAGGTGTATATGGGGGGTGTAGTATAATAAATTTATATGGAGGGAGTGTAGTATAATACAGGTGTATATGAGGGGTGTAGTATAATACAGGTGTAGTATATAGGGGTGTAGTGGTGTAGTTTATTACAGGTGTAGTATATGGAGGGGGTGTAGTGATGTAGTATATTACAGGTGTGCTATATGGAGGTGTAGTATATTACAGGTGTACTATATGGGGGTGTACTATATTACAGGTGTAGTATATGGGGTGTAGTGATGTAGTATATTACAGGTGTAGTATATAGGGGTGTAGTGATGTAGTATATTACAGGTGTAGTATATAGGGGTGTAATGATGTAGTATATCGGAGGTGTATTATATAGTGGTGTAATATAATACAGGTGTATATGGGGGTGTAGTATATTACATTTATATGGAGGGAGTGTAGTATAATACAGGTGTATATGGGGGGTGTAGTATAATACAGGTGTAGTATATAGGGGTGTAGTGGTGTAGTTTATTACAGGTGTAGTATATGGAGGGGGTGTAGTGATGTAATATATTGGGTAGAACTGAGGTAATTATATTAGTCCGGCCCTCTAAACCAATCCCAATTTCTCATGCGGCCCCATGGGAAAATTAATTGCCCACCCCTGCTCTAATAGTTTCTTCAAATTGTTAGTGTTGATTTGTATTGCAACGCTTTCACGCATAAAATCAAATACTTAAAAAACAGAAAGAATTAGGAGAATTTGCTGTAATGAAAAAAAGAGCAATGGTTTAGAGAAATGTTTAAAGGGAACCAACCAGCAGGATTTTCATATATAAAGTAAAGCCAGTGCTATACTGGCTCTAAGACGCTGTATCTAAACAGAGCTTTTGTTCTGAGATTGGATGTTTTTTTCAGAAATATGTGCAAGTAAAGTTCTAGCAGTGCACTGCTATTTGATTGACAGGTGCAATAGGAAAGGAATACGTGGGCGGGGTCTTGATATCAATTCCTGCCTCTATCTGCCTGCCTGACCTTCCCCCTGTCTCCATCATGGATGTTAATTCCGGCGCAGGCAGACAGATGGAGCGGAGGGGGGGGATAGGAAGACCCAACCCACATCTTCACTTCCTGTTGCACCTGTCAATCAAATAGCAGTGCTGGAACTTTACTTGCACATATTTCTGAAATCAAACCTCCAATCTCAGAACAAAAGCTCTGCTTAGATTCAGCATCCTAGGGCCAGTATAGTACTGGCTTTACTTTATGCTCGTATATGAAAATCCTGCTGGTTGGTTCCCTTTAAACATAGAGGCTCAACAGTTTTTTACTAAAATACCTAGTAGATAATGTGGGTCACCAGACAGGTGCAATATAAACTGAGGCACTACTGTGACTGAGGTCTCACTTTGAGACAACTTGCAGAAAGAGTATTTCCCTTATGTTGGTGTTATTGATTGATAGGTTTATACCCACATTAAAAGGCGCGAGTATAATGTGGAATGGAACAGAATAAGTTAATCTTTTATGTAATTATTTTATAAAGATATGCAGACGCCATTGCTTGCACTAGGCTGCAGCCAATTTGCGGTCCAGATTTGTGTCAATTTCAGAACGGTGATTAGACCACATTTTCCAAACGGTGATTCTCACTTTTGATTGCATTTTTAATTATCTGCACAAGACAGACTGATGAGCCGACCATCGAGGATAGAAGATCATTTTCCCCACTGCCACGTATTGTTATGACTTATTGCACTTAAATATTCTATCCTATTAACTCCCAAACAAGACAGATGTATATTGGAGCCATGAGATACATTACGAGTGAAGCTCATTTTTTAAATTTACAGCATTTTGGAAGTTACTATCTAATTTGTAAAGCAGCTCTGGTAGAAAAGGGTTTTCCAGACAATGTGGCTATATCTACAATGTACCATTACAGCAAGTGCTTGAATTAGTCCTGCTTAATCAAGGACCTTTAGGGTTAATTCCTGGTTGTTTAGATTGCTCCTTTCTGTGAGCCCAGGACAGAGCTCTCTTCTACTTAAAGCACCACGCCAGCATTTATTTTCAATGCTGGCGTGGCCCATTAAATGTAAATCCCCAGCCTCCTGTAGTATACTCACCTTCCAGCAGCTTCACCTCACCCACGCTTCTCTGACTGGCTGGACGTCAGATGTTATATCACAAGCCCTCAATGCAACTCTATGAGAGGAAGAACGAGGCTCTCTTAGAGATCCATAAAACACTGAAGCTGCTGGCATCACAAACTGCAAAAGATGGACTGGAGCAACACTGCAAACAGATGCAGATGTTGGAAAGTGAGTACAAAACAGCAGCTTACATTTAAAGCATCCCTCCAGCCATGCAAAGACAAAAAACTCTGAAGTAGTGCTTTAAAGAGAACATGTCACAAGGTTATTGCCACCTCATCTTAGACCAGCAAGAGATATAAAGACAGATCCTGAGCCCAGCAATGTTTTACTTAGTGGGCCATCTGCTGTAATTTTAATAAACTCACTGTTTAAGGAGATCATCATTAGTGGACTAGTAAAGCAGCTGCCATGTAATCTACCATGCTTCCGCTACTAATTGTGAATAGGCATAAAGATCCTTTATGATATGCTAATGAGTGCAGGGACTAGTCACAAGGGCGTTAGTTCCTCCATCTAGTCCACCCTCTTAGCACCTGTATCCATTGCCATCGCTTCAAACTACCGGGTTTAGGCTCAGTGCGCATGATCAGATGTCCCAGCACTTCCAGTCATACTCACTATGAAGTCGGTGTATGTATCCTGACTACAGAGAGGTCTAGTTCGCATGACCGGAAGTGCAATGATTTCGGATCATACACACTGACGCTAAACCCGGCATTCGGAAGCGGTGACAACGGACACAGGTACACACGTCACCGCTGATTATGCTTATCAATGGGCATTGAATGGCATTTTAGCACGCACCTGTGGGTGTGCTAACATGCTAAGAGGGCGGACTTGTTGGGGGAACTAACACCCTTGTGACTACTCTCTGCGCTCATTAGCATATCATAGAGGATCTTTAGAAATACTTTTTCTACAGATCTGTTTATCTATGCTATTAGATACAGGGACGGTTAGACAGGGATTAGCGATGTTCACCCAGAACTGCCCGTGCTTCTGGGTGCATATTACCCCTGACAGGTTCCCTTTAAGTGTATACACAAAGGCTGCTCGTTACTGCTATGTCTCCCTATTTAAGCTATAAATATCATGTTTCAAAATTCCCTTGTGATAACAGTTGTTAAAGGGGATGTCTCAGTAAGAGCAAGCTATGCGAACAAAAAGAGAATTCACTTATACTGATGTGTAACGTATGTCAATTAGCACAGTAAAAAGTTATAAACCGGACCATTCCCCAAATCATCACTTTGTCAGGACCTCCAATGTTGGTCCCCCCATGTGCAGATATATTGCAAGACTCCTGCGTCCGTGTTACTGCACTATTGTATTATGTTGTACATTAAAATGCCTGATACTTTGTTTCACTTGAAAAAGAGAAAAGCAAAGGACGAAATGTGGCTGACGTTGGTACATTATTATTTTCAAGTGGTCATTGTACGAAACTAATGATTTCAGAGCCGTAAGTTCAAATATGATCCATCTCTGCCTTGATTCATTTGGCAATAATGACTTTCCAACCAGAAAATGTGAGGGGTGTACTTATTTTTGTGATATACTGTATCCTTTAAATCATTAATTTTTAATGTTTAATGACAGTGAAATTGGCATACATCCTCTCTGACGGGTCTGAATGTCTAGATCCTGTTGAAGGATTGTCGACACTATCACAATTCTTAGGAAATAGAAATAAGAAACCATTTTAATGTATTTTCCTCAATCTGCATAAGAATAGAAGCGTGGAACAATGCGTGTATGGAGGAATATGGTGGTAATTCGATGTGTCAAATGCGCTTGTTGACTTTTAATGACTTCCTAAATAAACCTCCGGCAAGAAATGATCTATGTTTAGAAAGGTTTTGTCTGCGATATTTATTTAAAATTATTCCAACTCTTTACCAATAAAGACTTTAGTATTTCTTTCCTTCCATCGCTCACCACTGGGAATGCACTGACTGCAAATGAGTCACATACACATTGACATTAGATTGGCGGCGAGGCGGCGAGCTTCTGAAATGTTGCCATGGTGAATAGTGAAAACTCTTATCTGTTTCTGTTATCAGGAATAAACTGCATCAGTAAGAGGAACGGCTCCTTTCATCATAAACTCGATACGACGCAGTGCAAAGCGTTAGAAGACAATCAATGCAGAATATCATTCTGATTCTGTGAACTTAGAAATTAATTTTGAAAGTGGCGAGGCAGAGGCTGCTATTGGGCTCTTGTCGATCAAGTTAGGAACTTGTGGTTCTGTACCAAAATTAAAGACGTAATCAAAAATATTTGGCTACTGTACAAGTATTTATAAAATTCCTTATAAATTGTCATATTGGCCCTATACCTATTAAGGTACATGGATATTTCACCGGGGCTGTATAGCTGCCTTGAAACTACAAGTTCCAGGATGCCTTTTGGACACCCCTGTTTGTGCAGTGGTTTTTCTTGTTCTTATTGGAATGTGCACATTACAAATTCAGACTAAAACCAGCAAAAGTCACAAAGGAACAAATATAGAAGTAAAGAAACGTGTGAATCAAACCGGAGTGTATGCCAAATCTTAGATTCAAGGTACCCCCATTTTACTCTGAGGACCACTTAGTAGCAAACACTTCCTTACGGAAATGAACTCTTAACGAGCCTCGTTGAAAGCCATTTCAGGTGGCTACTTGATGAACTGGTTGAATGAATGCCAATGGGGTGTAAATCTGTCATCAAGGTAAAATAAGTGTACTTTGAGGAATCTAAGGTTTAACGCATATTCTGGCTTATTTCACTCCTCTTTCTTTACTCCTTGTTTCTATATGTATGTGTTCCTTTGTGGTTTTGCTGCTTTCAGTCTGAATCTACAATGTTAATTTTCTGATAAGAAAAACCATGAATAGGTTTGTCCAATCTTTTAAACGATACTATATCTTTCTACATTTATAAACCACATCCACACAATCTCCACTTCCCGAACTCACAATCCACTCTGAAAAACAGCTGAAATCTACTTTGGTCAAAGCAACTTGCACTCTGTGGAGGGATAAAGGAGAAGTGAGAGAAGCGCACAATACTGCGAGACAGGGAGATGTGATGGACTTCAAGAAACTGCTTTACCTCATTAAATGCTGGATTCACAACTACACAGCTCAGTCCGGCTGTATAATGCCCTCCATGCTATGTTTGTCTGTATGTTAAACAAAAACAGAAGAGCAGCTGGAGGAGGCAGCGTAGCAACTAATCTCGAACCAATAGTTCACAGAAAGGCTTAAATTTGAGCAAGAGTTTTGAAAAGGGACTACTAATGAAAAATGTGAGATGTAATTGTGAAATTGTTACCTGAATGACTGGTATGCTTTAAACATAAAATACAGTTGCCCTTACAGATAAAGGTAACCTGTCAGAAGGTTTTTGATATCTCATCGGGCAAGAAAGCCTGATTCCAAAGATGTATCACTTATTGGTTTATTTTGATGCAATCCTCGCCACAGCCCGTTACTTGATCATTGGCGCACCCTGATGCTCGATCAAGTAATGAGCAGTGTCGGGCACATTCACTCATCACTAAAGATAACCCTACCGATACCCATCATTGGCAGCTTTCTGTGTATAATGTGAACTGTCAGCAAGTTATCAGTTAATGGTGGGGGCTGGGTTACACAAATTAGCCTATCGTAAAATCCAGTCTTCTAGTCATAATCCCAAATTAATAAAACACTGATTGCATTGAAACTACAGCATACAGTCTAGTAATCAGGCTTTCTTGCCCTATGTTATGTTGGTTTCAGATTAAATTGCAAAAACCTCCTGACATATTCCGTTTAAAGCACATTTACAATGACCAATGATTGAGAACAATGAAGGATTATTCAGATCCTAACAATAATGACCCATTGTTCTTGATAATTGTGCAATGTGAATGGGTTGAGTGAATGATGTGTCTAAAAATGCCTGTTCATCCTGAATGAAATTGTTTAGGCAAACGAAAAAACATGATGTTCGGGGGGAAAAAAACGATGTTATAATGTAACAATCACTATTCAACTATTTAATTCACAATTTCTCATCTTATATAAACACTTCTCTGATATCGCCTGCTAGTCATGAGTTACGATCGCATCATTCATCACTTAAGCAAATATCTGCTCATATAAACGAACCCTTAAGGCCATGTGCCCACTGGAACTTTTTGCTGCAGAGTTTGCCGCGGAAAACCTGCGGATTTTTCTGGATTTTCCAGATAAATCCGCAGGTTCTAGCATGTACAGGCACTCCCCATGTTACCCTATGGGACATGGGGAGTGTCTGTGTCCACGCTGCAGAAAGTGCAGCTGCGGAATCTCCTGCGGAGATCCCTCAGCCGCACCTAACTGCATGTCAATTATTCATGCGGATTTACTTGCGGAGATCCCGGCCCTCCGCTATGGAGATAGAGGCCGGGACGTCCGCAGGTAAATCGCGTGAAACTCCGCATGTTTCCCGCAGCTCTTCCGCTGGAAACTCGCAGCTAAAAATAGCTGCGGATACCGGCGGGCAGCTGCGGGAAACATGCGGCCGTACCTGCGAATATATCCGCAGGTACGAGCGTCCCGTGGGCACATGGCCTTAGGCTCTGTGCCCACGCTGCGGAAAGTACGCGTATTTTGCCGCGGATTTCTCGCGGAAAAGCCGCGGATTTTCCAGAAATCTGCAGCACAGCTACTCCCCAGCCATTTCTATGGCATTTAGGAAATGCTGTGCCCACGCTGCGGATTTTTCCACAGTGGAAATCGTGCGGATTTTCGTGCGGAAAAATCTGCAGCATGTCAATTATTGTTGCGGATTTTCGTGCGGATTTTGCCTATTCAATTGAATTAAAAAAAAAACGCAAAATCCGCGTCAAATCCGCACCTATAAAAAGGTGCGGATTCCGGGGGAAAGCTGCGGATTTTGATGCAGAAAAATCCGCAGATACAGAGTCCCGTGGGCACATAGCCTTAAGGTCCGATTACACGGATCAGCCAGTGACACGATACAATTGCCTATCGGCAAACCTTTACCAATCGGATATCGTTTAATACCCTGTTTACATTGACAGACCAAACTAAATGATGCTCATTGAGTGATCTCTGTATTAGATTGCTCAGTGAGATTCGGCTGCCATTGATCTCAGCAGTGTGAGTTCTGTGTATTCAGGACACTGCACAGCCAAAAACGATCATATTTTGCTCTGTACAAAAGATCATTTCACTCAAACAAGCATTCAGATCAATAGGATGTGAATGTGCAGTACCCGGCCGCGGCCACTAGACTTAGCAGCTTCCGAACTGAGCATCTCCAGCCACAGGATGCTGCCACCGGCACTAAGAACAGCTGATCGGTGGGGGTTACGGGTGTCGGACCCCGGCCGATCTGACATTGATGACTTAAGGGGGCTTTACACGCTACGATATCGTTAATGTTTTATCGTCGGGGTCACGTTGTTAGTGACGCACATCCGGCGTCATTAACAATATCGCAGCATGTGACACTTACCAGCGTCCTTAAGCGACCTCAAAAATGGTGAAAATCGTTCACCATGGAGAGGTCGTCCCAAACTCAAAAATCGGTAAGGGTTGTTTATCCATGTTGTCCATCGCTCATGCGGCAGCACACATCGCTGTGTGTGACACCGCAGGAGCGAGGAACGTCTCCTTACCTGCCACCGGCCACAATGCGGAAGGAAGGAGGTGGGCAGGATGTTACGTCCCGCTCATCTCCGCCCCTCCACTTTGATTGGCCGGCCGCTTAGTGATGTCGCCGTGACGCCGAACGTCCCTCCTCCTTGGGGGAGGGATTGTTCGGCAGTCACAGCGATGCTGCCGACCATGTAAGTGCGTGTGACGCTGCCATAGCGATAATGTTCGCTGCCGCAGCGATCACACGATATAGCATGTGCGACGGGGGCAGGTACTTACACGCTCGATATCGCTAGAAATTGCTAGCGATATCGTAGCGTGTAAAGCCCGCTTTATCCTAAGGAAAGGCCATCAATGTAAAAGTAGTGGGCAAACCCCTTTAAAGTCATAGGTCAAACGACTTTTATGTATTAATGTATCTAAAAATGTCGACCCTCATGCTGAAAGGTAAACTAGGCCTCCTTGTCTCATCATGTTAAGGTTTTGGTATAGGTACTAATAAATAATGCCTTAAATGATGTAAAAACAATTTGGTCGTTATAACCAATGCTTAATAATTGTGCAACATCATTATTAGCGCAAAGGCAAAGGTAAATGTCTCCCAGTATGTATTGCATTAATTAGATTTGATGACCTCATTTTTTATCCAATCCTGTTGTCGACTCAAATATGTATTTCTTTTGCATAAGCAATGGGTGCAGGTAACTGTACAGTGTCGGAATGGCTCGGTTAAGCTTGCCGCCTGCATCCTTATATTTCCAACATATCATTTACTCCTTGGGATATTCAAAAAAGATATTACATACTGTCACATTATTATAAGGTGTGCCAAGAGGGAATTTGCATAATGTGAATATTATGCACTAGATCATATTCTGTGTCACTGTCTCTCCCTCTGCGTCTCCGCTTTCTAACTGATTTTCCCTTCCAATTTCTTTTGCAAGAAATATGTGGAAATTGGGAAAAATCAGAAGCAGTATATAGTTATTTCAATTGTGTTTCATGGAATATGTGAATCATTCAGTATTGTCTTTAACTTTTGTTTTTCATATTTACACTTTTTGGAAATCTTATAAGTTAACTAAAAAATACAATTTTGCTTTAATTTAAAATTTGTATTCTGGGATAGAAAGCTCACAGGGTGAGCTGATAACACAAATGTAACATTCAGGCCAGAGCTTGTCCCCTCTGTTTCCACTTCGGCTGCTGAGAGTCAATCCTGGTTAATTTCTGGGTCTGTTGGTGCTGCGCCATCAGAGTTAAGGTATTATTTCCTGGCCCCTTTCTATGAGCACTGGACGGGGACTTAATCTATTTAAGTGCCTGAACCTCTGTCTTCGGAATTTTAAGGTTCTCTTCTCTGGTTCTGTCTTGTGTTATCTGCTTCTACATTGCTTATTGGATTCCAGTTGTCTGACTGTGACCTGTTTCCTAACCATTCTTTGTTTTCTGATTTTTGTCCCTTGACCGCCCTTCATGTTCTTACCTGGCTACAGCTTGATTTCACTCACCTCTGCCTTGGTTCTTTGGACAGCAGTCCTTCCATGGAAGCAATCCAGTGGACTCCATTGTAAAACCAGATCATTTTAAAGGGGCTAAAGTGCAAAGGCCATGGTTCTTCTGGAGTTTGCGAAATGGGAGTGGCTACTTCTATAACTGTCTGGTGTTACATTTTTGAGTTTATGGCCTCTGGCGGATGTAAACTGTACAGTCATGGACAAAGACTGTGAGACTGATATAACTTGCATAGTTCTATGGTTGCTGAATAACTGAAATACAATTACAAGTATTTCGTAAGTTTTTATACTTGTATTGACTAATACATCAAGTTTGTGAAAAGATTCAATAGTTACAGTATTGTCAGAAGACTCTGTCCTTCACCCATGAATTCAGTTTCTGGTCCAAATCCTGACTAATGACAACCTATTCTTGAATAACCAGGATTTTCTCACAATTTCTGTGTTTTTGTCGACCAACGTTTTGAGGATTTGCCAGAATTGCTCAATGGTATTGCGATCTGGGGAGTTTCCTGGCCATGGACCCAAAATTTCACTATTTGTTCACCGAGCCACTTGGTTGACTTCTGAAAATGGTTTTCATTTTTGTCAAAAAAGCCATTGTTCATTACAAATTTCTACTGGAACATTGAGAGAAGTTGTTCTTAGAGGCTGTTTAGAAGCCATTCTTTATTCATAGCAGTGTATAACTTTTGCCTTGTGACATGGTTTCCATCATGCTAGAAAAAGCCTTGTTCATACCAGAATTGCTCCTGCATCGTTGGGAGAAGTTGCTTTTGGAGAATGTTTAGATCATATTATTTATTAATTACAGTGGTCTTTGGCAAAAATTATTAGTGTGGCCACTGCTTCAGAGGAAAAACAACCCCACATATGAATGATCTCAGGAGGCTTCAGAATTGGCATGACACAGAACTCATGGCAGCCCTACCCTTTTCTTCTCCTGGCAATCATTCTTCAAGATGTCGCAAACAGTCTAATGGGGGCTTCATCAGAGAAAATAACTTAGCAGGAAGTACAGGGACGGGACTAGAGAAGACTGGGGTAAAGAAGACTGGGGTAAAGTTATTTTCTCTGATGAAGCCCTTTATACACTTTGGAATACCTGGAAGAATTGTTTGGACAAGAAAAGGTGAAGGCTACCATGAGTCCTCTGTGATGCCAACAGTAAAATTTATTGAGATCATAGATGTGTGAGGTTGCTTTTCATTCAAAGGAGTAGGCTCACATGGAGAAAACACACCAACATATCAGATCTGAAGCAGTTTTGTAGGAAGGAATTGGCTAAAATTCCTCCAAGCCAATGTGCAGGACCAATCAACAAGTAGTAGAAACGTTTAGATGCACCTTTTGTTGCACAAGGGGTTCACAACAGATACTAAAAGCCAAGGTTCACATACTTTGCCCACTTACAGACATGATATCAGATACATTTTCCTCAATAAAAAAAGTATAATATTGTTTCATTAATTGGTTTCATTTGGTTATTGTCTACTTTTAGGACTTGTGTAAAAATCTGACGTAGTTTTATTTAAAAATTATCAAAAAAATGATCACAAAAATGAAAAATTCTGATAGCTGTATAACCTTTTACGCACCACCGTAAATTCTTTTTCCTGGTAGTTTTAAAGAAAATTCTCAGTGAATAACACATGGCATTGAATGCAGAAGAGACTTTGTAAGCTCATTGAATTTTTATGTAATTTTGTAGGTTTCTCTTTAAATTCAGATGCGCGCAGCCTTTACATAACTTGATTTGCAATTTTTTTATTGGCTGAGATTGGTACATTAGCTGTCCATGACATGCCCGGGTTGTTGATTGACAGGTCAATTTCATCCAGCTCTGTAATGTTGGCTTGTAAGGAATGATAGACTAATATTGTGTTATTAACCGTGCTGTGCTCAGCGTAGCCTGAATAACCTCCGATATTAGCTGTACCGATATTATGAACCATTAAACAACTCGGCGCATTCACTTACATCCATCTCTGGCTGCACTTTACCCTTTAATTTCATTTGTTCCTTGTATTTTCTTGACTTATTCTAAATACAAGTGTATTACAATTTAGGAAGAACCAGTGACTATAGAAATCCCACAATTCTGCTATATTTGGGTAGTTGTAAAATGTAAACTAGCTGCTAGGAAAATCTGTGTGTAACAAAAATGACCAATTTAATGCACTCTATATGCATTTCTAATGCTAAAATAACATCTGAGTATTAAAAGGAAATTAAATATAAAACAATATCAGTCTGAATGCTGCTCAATATTCAGCTTTCCCTTTGCCATTCTATCTACGTATATATCTATTGTATCCAGATACTCTTTTTGACTGATCTACAATGGGACCCATAAAACATTTCAGACCAGTTCTATACTGGCAACTTCCAGGGGAGAGTTAGGCCTCAAAAGAAACATGGCCTGGGTGAAGTCTGAACCTCTGCAACCCTTATGTGGAAAGTCCCCCATACAAGTAGATGCTTCGGCCAACAGTAATCTATGGCCAACTCTCTCATACGCAGGAATGCTCGCGCGGCCAAGTGCGATCTCGGATCGGGGTGGAGATATTTTATTGAAATTTGGCCAATGTATTCTGGACCAAAACTGCTGAGATGTCACGAAATTTCAGCCCTCTACGGCTTTTCAAAAAAAAAAAAATTATTACAATTTTAAAACTGAATAGTTACAATTGTACCTATTCAGCCGGACGAAGGTTAAGGCCTATTATACTGGCCATAGAAGCCAACATCTAGGCTGTTGTTTGCAGGTCCCAAAATGATCTGTGAGATGGTAGTATATAGAATACAGACACATTATCAAAGTGATGGCTTATTAATACTAATTAGTCAAAAATATATATTTTTATGACCTTTTTTGATTAATCACCTATAGAAATAGTGTTGATTCCACTACTCATAGGTTAGATCTACAGACACCAGAACCTTACTGCTGGTTTACCAGGGTAAGCACCAATATTAATTATCACCAATATGCTGGCTTTTTAATAATGTAATATGGGCTAACACCTGATATTAATTATCATCAGATTTAATACCAATTAATATATTGTAACATACAAATACACACGCTTAACGGTATTCCTTTGCTAATTGAATATGTATACAGTATATATATATATATAAATATATATGTATTTATATATATATACATATTACCAGCAAGTTAATATATATATATTACCAGCAAGTGATAACAATTAATATATATTGTAACATACAAATACACATTTAATGCTATCTGTTCCTTTGCTAATTGAATATTTATATATAACCGGCGACTAACTGAGACAAAACCATGTACTAAATGATATTTGTTAAACACACCCAAAAGTCTACAGTATATATTTCTACTCAATACCACACATAAAGCATAATACCTTAATAACACAAAACCCCCAATATTCTATGAATTCCCACCCATGTCACACATAAACAATTGTCCAACCCAATCTATCACTCAGATTCCCTATAAAGAAAAAGGGGTTAATAGAGTAATGCAGGGGGAACACATCAATGCAATCTGGAGGGAGCAAAACAAAGGTTAATGATTAGGGATGATCGAATAGGTCGCCGCTATTCGACTATTTGTGAATATTCGATGCACAATGTAAGTCTATGGGAAACCCGAATAGTTGTCGAATAGCTACTATTCAGGCTTTCCATAGACTTACATTGCACATCGAATATTCGCAGAGCGACGACCTATTCGTCGAATATTCGTGAAGCCGAATATTTGTGATATTCGATCATCCATAGTAATGATGCTTTGCAAACTCCAAGACTAGCTACTGTAGGAGGACACTGCAGACTGGGCTGAGGGGACAGAGAAACTTCTTCTTAATGGTCCAGTCACACTAAGCAACTTACCAGCGATCCCAACAACGATAGGGATCGCTGGTAAGTTGCTAGGAGGTTGCTGGTGAGCTGTCACACTGCGACGCTCCAGCGATCCCACCAGCAACCTGACCTGGCAGGGATCGCTGGAGCGTGGCTACACGAGTTGCTGGTGAGCTCACCAGCAACCAGTGACCAGCCCCCAGTCTCCTAGTTACAGCACACATCAGGTTAATTAACCCGATGTGTGCTGCAGCTAAATGTGCACAGAGCAGGGAGCAGCGCACACTGAGCGCTGGCTCCTTGCTCTCCTAGTTACAGCACACATCGGGTTAATTGCCTGATGTGTCCTGCAGCTAAATGTGCACAGAGCAGGGAGCAGCGCACACTGCTTAGTGCTGGCTCCTTGCTCTCCTAGTTACAGCACACATCGGGTTAATTGCCTGATGTGTGCTGCAGCTACATGTGCACAGAGCAGGAGCCGGCACTGACAGTGAGAGCGGAGGAGGCTGGTATCAAAGGTAAATATCGGGTAACCAAGGACAGGGCTTCTTGGTTACCCGATGTTTACATTAGTTACCAGCCTCAGCAGAAGCCGGCTCCTGCTCACTGCACATTAGTTGTTGCTGTCTCGCTGTCACACACAGCGATCTGTGCTTCACAGCAGGACAGCAACAACTAAAAAATGGCCCAGGACATTCAGCAACAACCAACGACCTCACAGCAGGGGCCAGGTTGTTGCTGGATGTCACACACAGCAACATCGCTAGCAACGTCACAAAAGTTGTTCGTTACCAGCGATGTTGCTAGCGATGTTGCTTAGTGTGACGGGGCCTTTAGTGTGTGAAGACACTGGGACAAGGAGGAGCTGATGAGCAGTTCAGTGGAGATAGGCAGAGAGAGAGATTACAGTAGAATTGTGGTAGGACAGAAGGGGGCAGAGAGAGTGAAGAGAAGTGTGATAAGCAGAGAGGTTAGAGAAGTGTGTAGTGTACACTGTGGCCAATATTTCAACAGGCCAGGGCTCCCTAAAGTGCATACACGCCCCCTGTATCTGTGTCCTAGGTACTTTAATGTGCCTGGTGCATCTTTGATAATTAAATCACTAAGGAGCCAGGCTACCTGCAGGCAGTAGATATTGTCTACATAAAAGGATCACTGATTCCTTAAGGCCCAGTCACACTAAACAACTTACCAGCGATCCCAACAACGATACAACCTGATAGGGATCGCTGGTAAGTTGTTAGGAGGTCGCTGGTGAGATGTCACACTAAAGGCCCCGTCACACTAAGCAACATCGCTAGCAACATCGCTGGTAACGAACAACTTTTGTGACGTTGCTAGCGATGTTGCTGTGTGTGACATCCAGCAACAACCTGGCCCCTGCTGTGAGGTCGTTGGTTGTTGCTGAATGTCCTGGGCCATTTTTTAGTTGTTGCTGTCCTGCTGTGAAGCACAGATCGCTGTGTGTGACAGCGAGACAGCAACAACTAATGTGCAGTGAGCAGGGAGCCGGCTTCTGCTGAGACTGGTAACTAATGTAAACATCGGGTAACCAAGAAGCCCTGTCCTTGGTTACCCGATATTTACCTTTGATACCAGCCTCCTCGCTCTCACTGCCTGTGCTGCCGGCTCCTGCTCTGTGCACAGATAGCTGCAGCACACATCAGGCAATTAACCCGATGTGTGCTGTAACTAGGAGAGCAAGGAGCCAGCGCTCAGTGTGCGCTGCTCCCTGCTCTGTGCACATTTAGCTGCAGCACACATCGGGTTAATTAACCTGATGTGTGCTGTAACTAGGAGACTGGGGGCTGGTCACTGGTTGCTGGTGAGCTCACCAGCAACTCGTGTAGCCACGCTCCAGCGATCCCTGCCAGGTCAGGTTGCTGGTGGGATCGCTGGAGCGTCGCAGTGTGACAGCTCACCAGCAACCTCCTAGCAACTTACCAGCGATCCCTATCGTTGTTGGGATCGCTGGTAAGTTGCTTAGTGTGACTGGACCTTTAGCGACGCTCCAGCGATCCCACCAGCAACCTGACTTGGCAGGGATCGCTGGAGCGTCGCTACACGGGTTGCTGGTGAGCTGTCACACAGGCAGATCTCACCAGCAACTAGTGACCAGCCCCCAGCCAGCAGCACTGCGTGGAAGTGATGCTGCGCTTGGTAACTAAGGTAAATATTGAGTAACCAACCCAATATTTACCTTGGTTACCAGCGCACACCGCTTAGCGCTGGCTCCCTGCACACCTAGCCACAGTACACATCGGGTTAATTACCCGATGTGTACTCTGCTACGTGTGCAGGCAGCAGGGAGCCGGCTTCTGCGGACGCTGGTAACGACGGTAAACATCGGGTAACCAAGAAGCCCTTACCTTGGTTGCCCGATATTTACCTTCGTTACCAGCGTCCGCCGCTCTCACACTGCCAGTGTCGGCTCCCTGTTCCCTGCACTCCTAGCCACAGTACACATTAGGTTAATTACCCGATGTGTACTCCACTATGTGTGCAGAGAGCAGGGAGCCGGCACTGACAGCGTGAGAGCGGCGGACGCTGGTAACGAAGGTAAATATCGGGTAACCAAGGTAAGGGCTTCTTGGTTACCCGATGTTTACCGTGGTTACCAGCATCCGCAGAAGCCGGCTCCTGCTGCCTGCACATTTAGTTGTTGCTCTGTCGCTGTCACACACAGCGATGTGTGCTTCACAGCGGGAGAGCAACAACTAAAAAATGGTCCAGGACATTCAGCAACAACCAACGACCTCACAGCAGGGGCCAGGTTGTTGCTGGATGTCACACACAGCAACATCGCTAGCAACATCGCTGCTACGTCACAAAAGTTGTTCCTTAGCAGCGATGTTGCTAGCGATGTTGCTTAGTGTGACGTGGCCTTTAGTGTAATATATCTGATGGGACAGTTGCCCATCTTTGATATGCCCTGGTTATCTAAGGTGGCAAACATAGGGGGAATTGCATTACAATGAGGGTATGTAGATGACCCAGGTGTGGGAGAGGGACATTTTACACTACAGAGACAGGTTTGTGGGACTTGACCAACAGGCAGATTTAACTTTATCTATCTATCTATCTATCTATCTATCTATCTATCCATATACATGTACAGTGCCTTGCGAACGTATTTGGCCCCTTTGAATTTTTCAACCTTTTCTCACATTTCAGAAGATTTTTGAGGGACAGCCAGGTCTTGGTAGATTTGTAGTGGTATGGTACTCCTTCCATTTCAATATGATCGCTTGCACAGTGCTTCTTGGGATGTTTAAAGTTGTGAAAATCTTTTTGTAACCAAATTCGGTTTTAAACTTCTCCACAACAGTATCACGGACCTGCCTGTTATGTTCCTTGGTCTTCATGATGCTCTCTGTGCTTTAAACAGAACACTGATACTATCATAGAGCAGGTGCATTCATACGGAGACGTCATTACACACAGGTGGCTTATATTTATCATCAGTCATTTAGGACAACATTGGATCATTCAGAGATCCTCAATGAACTTCTGGAGTGATTCTCCTTCACTGAAAGTAAAGGGGACGAATAATATTGCACGCCCAAATTTTCAGTTTATTCTTTTTTACAAAAGTTTAAAATAAGCAATAAATATCGTTCAACTTCACAATTGTGTCCCACTTGTTTCTTCACCATAACATTAAAATTTTTATCTTTATGTTTGAAGCCTGAAATGTGGGAACAGGTTGAAAAATTCAAGGGGGCCGAATACTTTCGCAAGGCACTGTATATACATACACATGTATGCACACACAATGATATTTTGGGACACTTCCCGCTACACTGGTCCATAGTTTAAAGACAACCAGTGGCCAGTTCAGTGGGCAGTTTTTGCTGTTATATTATTCCTGCTGCTTCGCTAAGTATTCTGGTTTACATTTTTTTTTAATCCACCATACAGTTCCAGGGATATGACCTGTGTATTTAGTGCACATTTTTATGGTCTTTCCCAAAGACACATCCTCAGAGAATTCTTTAAGCAGCGTCCACTTAGTTAAGAGTATAAAAATTAGCACCAAACAAAAAGGCCCATTTATCTAAAATCGTTTTCAGGTTACAAAAAAAAATAATAAAAAAATAATATCTAGCTCAATCAACTGACACTTTGATGAAAGCTGAATTTGCCATGTTGCACGGAGGTATGCTTTAAATTTAATTTTCCAAATATACCTTAACATAGAAGAACATTTGGCACATGATTCCTCAATTTCAAATTTTTTTTTTCAAGTCACTTTTTATTGTCTTGTTGTATTCACTGGTTATTTTCCATCAAGTTTATCACATTGGCTCAAGTGATTTTGTGCAAAATCTCTTTATTTCAATCTTTAAACTGTTGCGTGCATGCTCTGCTAAAATGTCGTAAAAGTTGCACAAAAGTTTCAAGCATACATTTAATTACTTTGTGGGTACCTTGAGTACATTGTACCAAATTTTGCAACTTTTCGAAAAGTCATTCGAAAATGTTTGGAAAACCCAAACTATCCCCAGAATGGCAATCTAAAAAAAAACCCAAAACATCTAACACCTAAAAAAAGTCATTTAAAAAAAAGCTGCAAATGGAAAAATGAATTTGGTGCAATCAAATTAAAAGTAGCAAAATACTATAATAGGCACAAATGCAAAGGAATTGGATCCTTAATCCCTGGATATGCTATAAATGTTTGATGAACCGCAGCTATTAGTTTTCAGATTATGTTATTTTATCTTTGAAAGGAAATTATTGCATTTCTTCAGAACTGTTTTTTTTGTATCGCATTGACACTTTTGGTGATGCTGATGATGACTTTCATTCTAGGTCCTGAAACGTGAAATGATGGATAAAGAACCGATTGTACTGAATACCATAGAGCAAGCGCGAGTTTTCATTTCTGAGCAGCCTATTGAGGGCCCTGAAGAACCTAGAAGGAACTTGCTTCCTAAAACTGGTTAGTCTATTTTTTCCTAGTCTTATACAGAAACTGTCAAATATGATGCTTTTGAGGAATCTTGTTATGGCATTATTACTTTAATTTTCACTTGTGTGAAAAGCCTAAGGTATTTTAAATATCAAAAAATGATTTATGATCTTTGTTAACATTAATTTGTCAGAAAACGAAATAATTTAAAGGGGTAGTCTGATACCTAAAATATCTTGTATAAATATCTATTTTTATCCCTAAGCATTTTTGTAATTTGCTTTTTTAGAAAACATCCTACACTTCTTCTTATCCAGCTAAACTCTAAATGTGTTTTGTTTTTTTTTTACTTCACCTCCTGAGACATTGAGAATGAGAGGATTTTCAAATGGGACATCACAGGAGGCTGGGGCTGCACTCACCTTCCCTGCTGCATCTACCACCCTTTTTGGAATAGGATGTCATTGTGGAGCAGCTCTGCAGTTACTTACCACAGTTTCTTTCATCTACATATTTTGAATTTATCCAGAATCCATGTCTCTGATAGAAACAGTGGGAGACAGGCGATGATAGATCAGGATAACACCAGCACCGCCCTACAGCTTCTATCACCGCCCTCAAATGAATCATCATGAGGGGGGGGGGGTACTGGTGGCTCACCCTGCTTCTATCACCAACCCCTCATGGCGTCTCCTTTCAGAGTAAAGGCCCCGTTACATGCAGCAACATCACTAGCGATCTCATTAACGATGTGACACGCCCAGATCATTGCAACGATTTGCCGAGATCGCACATAGGTCGTTTAGTAGTGGTCACACGTACACATTTCACAAACGACGCTACATCGTTCAGCAAGATATTGTTTTACCAAGGCGGTCGTGTGGATGTTGTTCGTCGTTGGCATGGTGTCAAACTTAGCAATATGTCTGCTGCGTTCCAAACGAAGAACAATATTTTGAAACTGAACGACGTGTCAACGATAAACGATTTTCACCCTATTTGCGATCGTTCGGAGTCGCATGTAGGTGTCACACGCAGCGACGTCGCTAACGATAATGGAAGTGCATCACAAAAACTGTGATCCTGACGACATATCGGCAGATAAATCGTAGCGTGTAACGGGGCCTTTAGAAACTGCTGTCTGTGGAGACAACATTAGAGTGCCGGCTCCTATGTTGCTTCTCCCCAAGCTTTTATGAGGGCCATGGATTCAAGATAGCCTCATAGCGCAGCAATGAAAGCAAGTATGGTAGGTGACTGCAGCACCATCCTCTGATGACGTCCTGTTCCAGATGCTGCAAGGACTTAAGTGCAGCCCATACCTCAAGATGATGCCTCGCTTGAGAATCCTCTCAAAAAATAAGTCACAGGAATTGAAGTAAAAAAAAACCACAAGTATTAACTGTATAGGAAGAAAATTACAAAAGTGGTTATGGTATAAAAATAGATATTTAGGTTTTGGACCACACTTTTAACAACAAATGTTGCTTTGTCTAGGTATTCTTGTTTCATACTTGTTATGGTGCATCTTATTATTCTAATTTGATAAATGTCTCATTTGACAATCAAACCACAATCCATAATGATAAGAGATAACTTCCTAATTGCTGGGCGACTGACTATTCTATATGAATGGAGTGGTGGTCACTCATGCATGCTGCTGTCTTAGTCATTCTTATTGGTACCTGTCTGAGATAGCCGAGTGCTCCACTTGGCTGGTCTTCAGCAGTCCCATAAGAATGGATAGGAGTGCCCTTGCACATGATTAGCCACTATTCCATTTACAAGCTCTGATCTCAGGAGTGGTAGGGGTCATAGCATTTGGAACACCAGCAATTGGGAAGTTAACCCCTAACCCATCTATAGAGGATAACTTTCAAACTTGAGAATACCCCTTTTAAGAAAAGGAGTGGCACATGTGTTAACAGCATCCTATTGATGGTTAATGTGCTCAAATAATGGCAAAAATGAAGAATAAATAATGTTCTAATATAATTTTATATTTACTGACTTAATTTCAAATGTTAAAAGGTCACTATTGTCCCATTCTCTCCCTCGATGTGACATGGGGACAGAGACGCCGGTCGTGCAAGATGCTTTCAAAGTCTCAGGTTCGGTCCCATTAGCTATAGATAAGCTGTACATTAGACGCTTTCGTCCTTTTTTGTTATGTGAGCTGTACTGTCTGTCATTCTTCTCCGGTCCCTCCACACCTGATGTCAGTGAGGGCAGAAGAATAGAATGATAATGTCACAGCAGCGGCCTTTAGATGATGGCACAGAACCAAAAACTTGTACAGTATTGTTGACTGAATGAAACGATTAGCCTGACAGTTACTTTCTGACGGTTGGCTATTTCTTCTTGCTTCATAGACACTTCCATGATTTATTGCACATTTTCTTGCATTATCTTTTCACCTCTGCAGTTTGAAGACTCATTATCTAAAGTGATCTATTAGAAATTAAAGTGCTTAAATGTCATTGACATTCATTGCTTGTCATCCTTGGGTATAATGCTTCCTCATTTCTGTGCAGAGGGGCTCTCCAGGCTTTACAAAATTTATATCTATTACTGTCTTTTTGATGGTATAAGTTTATAACTTTACTGTATAATTCTGTCAGCTACTTTTTCTTCGGTAAACAATACTAAGCACTAAACTAGTCAAAATCTGTAGTTTTTACCCTTGTACTTGCTCCTAGCCCCTTCCAATCCTGCTAAAGGAGAGCACGCTGATGCAGTTCGTAGTCTGCCCAGTATACTGCTCGTGCCACCTGTCAATGGTATCCAAATACGTCGCCCCAATTCTCACCCTTCCTCCTTTACTCAAACTCTCCCTACTGGTCATGTCACTACCCAGCCAAGTAGAGATACTGTGCATGGGTGGCCAGATCGCGCACTACTTTTTTTCCACAGGAATCCCTCACTTGGCATTTCGCCTGCGCATGCACATGCACTTCCCTGCACAGTTCAGTAGGCAGAGCCCAGGGCAGTGAGTGGAGGAAGAGTGAGCCTTAGTATTTTTATTATTATTATTATTATTATTATTATTAAAGCTCAATTTATTCCATGGCACTTTACATGTGAAAAGGGGTATACGTAATAAAGTACAATAATCGTGAAAAATAGTTACAGACTGGTACAGGAGGAGAGAGGACCCTGCCCTCGAGGGCTCACAGCCTACCGGATTTCAGGATAATTGACATCTGCATTTCATAATTTTGCAGCCAAATTACAGAGATATGTGGGCAAGTATGTACAGTTCATTCAAACTATATCACTGTACTAAGGCAGACTGCTACATGGTTATACCAGTTTGGGTGGATATTTAGTGGTAACAAACTCCCTTTAATAACCAGACTGTATTGGTGACCAGTGATATGTGTTTGTTTAAGGGAAATGTTTACCAGGTTTTTGCCACCTATTCTGAGAGCAGCATAACATAGGGGCAGAGACTCTGATTCCAGAGAAGTGTCACTCACTGGGCTGCTTAGTGTAGTTTTGATAAAATCACTGTTTGGTCACCATGAGATTATCACTAGAGGACTAGTTAACCTACTTCTATGTAGTCCTCCATATTCATGATCTCTGTATAACCCCTCCCCCACCACTGATTGGCAGCTTTCTTCACAGAAAGCTGCCAATCAGAGAACTGGTAGAGCTGCAGTAAAAAAAACACATTGATTTTGTAAATCTTTAGCAAGCAGCCCAGTAAGTACGCCCCTACATTCTCCTAATCTCAGATGAGGTAGGACCAACCTGGTGAGAGACTCCCTTTAACAGTTCCTTTAATTGTTGGACTATCTAAATATTTTTTTCTTAAAATACTTTCTGTGACATCTAGTGCTGTTGTTTTTTATATAAATATATGTTGCCCGGGATAGTAACTATCTCTGTCTCTCTCCCAGTCTCTGTCTGTGTGTCGCTGTCTGCCTGTTTCTTTCCTTGTCTGTCTGTGTCTATGTCTCTGTCTGTCTATTTCTATCTCTGTCTGTCTTTGTATCAGTCTATCTGTCTCTATCTCTGTGTCTGTCTGTCTCTCTATCTCTGTGTTTGTCTGTCTCAATCTATCTCTGTGTCTGTCTCTATGTCTGTGTCTGTCTGTCTCTCTCTTGCCCCGTCTGTCTCTTTCCCCATCTGTCTCTTTCCCCGTCTGTCTCTTTTCCCGTCTGTCTCTTTCCTTGTCTGTTTTTGTCTGTCTCTTTCCAGGTCTGTTTCTTTCCAGATCTGTCTCTTTCCCCACCTGTCTATTTTTCCGTCTGTCTCCCCGTCTCTTTTCCTGTCTCTTTCCCTGTCTGTCTTTGTCCATCTCTTTGTCTATGTCTTTTCCTGTGGCTCTCTTTCCCTGTCTGCCTGTCTCTGTGTGTCTCTTTCCTTGTCTGTCTTTATTTCTCTGTCTCTTTCCCTGTCTGTCTCTATCAAGGTCTGTCTCTTTCCCCATCTATCTTTGTCTGTCTCTGTCTCCCTGTCTTCCTGTCTGTCTCTTTCCAGGTCTGTCTCTTTCCAGGTCTATCTCATTCCAGGTCTGTCTCATTCCAGGTCTGTCTCATTTCAGGTCTGTATCATTTCAGGTCTGTCTCATTCCAGGTCTGTCTCATTCCAGGTCTGTCTCATTCCAGGTCTGTCTCTTTCCGCATCTGTCTCTTTCCCCGTCTGTCTCTTTCCCCGTCTGTCTCATTCCCCGTCTGTCTCATTCCCCGTCTGTCTCTTTCCCCGTCTGTCTCTTTCCCCGTCTGTCTCTTTCCCCGTCTGTCTCTTTCCCCGTCTGTCTCTTTCCCCGTCTGTCTCTTTCCCCGTCTGTCTCTTTCCTCGTCTGTCTCTTTCACCGTCTGTCTGTCTTTCTCTATCTCTCTGTCTCTTTTCCTGTCCGTCTCTGTCTGTCTCTTTCCCTGTCTGCCTCTTACTCTGTCTGTGTCTATGTCTGTCTGTCTTTCTGTGTCTCTCTGTCTCCCCACTGACATCATATTACCTCACACATAAGCTTCTTTTTCTAACAATGTCTTTTGTTCCTATAGCAACCAATCACAGTTGCTATTAAAACTAGTAGTTCCAGGCTCCATTTACTTTATTGGAGGCATGTGTTTTGGAGAGTAACTGTAAAGTGCGGGGTTAAATTTCCCTGTCAAAACATAGTGTACAACGTTCCCCGGGTCACATGAAGTGTCTGTGCAAAAATTCGTGATTGTAAATGCGACGGTGCGGATCCCTTTAGCGGACATACACACATACACTCAGCTTTTTATATATATATATATATATATATATATATATATATATATATATATAAAAAAATGTTTTTTTTCTTTTTTAATTCTATAAGTTTAAATTTACATCGTTGCCAGTAATTTGGGGATTAAAATAGCTTCCCCATTCTGTTACTGTTGTCCATTCTGTTACTATTGTTTGACAGAAGAAGGTACCCGGCAGTTATGTGATAAATTATGTGATTGCCATGTTCACATCACAGTTTTAACTCAGTATAGAGTGCTCACAAAAATTGATGTTTGCCAGTAAATGCCTTATTTGTCCTTCTTGCATAGAAATGATATATAAATGTAAGTAGGTTTGGTACATTTACTACATAGTAGCACCATATGTAAGACAAATGTTATTCTTCTATTCATTGGAAGTAAAAGATATAATACAGATAAGCGAATCAATTCAATTTGAATTTCATTCATGTCGATATTTTAGGAAATTTGCTGGACCACTGAATTAAACAATTTGTGATTACAACAGTTGGAGAAAAATGCAATACAGTTTTACTGTACTTATGCATATAAAATATAGTATAGTAATTGTATGGATTAAAGGGGTTGTTCAGGACTATTTTATTTTTTTCCTTTGGGCCTAAGAACTTACAGGAAGGTAGTTGCTATCTTCCTGCTTATCCTACCCAGTGTCAATCTCTCCCTTTGCTCAGTGTGGTCACGGACCGCTTCTGTCAGCGATTCTGTAACTTCTGGTGATATCGTGAACAGAACAGCTACTTCTCTTCTGCTCTGCTCTGTCAATGGGGCATGACTGCCGACATTATGCAGATTGACAGCCAGTTCCTTGCTGCCCAACTGTGGGGAGCTGGCTGTCAATAGGAATGATGTCGGCAGTCATGCCCTGTCAGCAAAACGGAAGAGAAAGAGCTGATCTGTTGATAGGAGGTCAAAATGAAGCAGCAGAATCACCGGAAGGAACCGCCCTTGACGGCTCTGAGCCAGTGTTGGGCAGAACAGGCAGTTAGTTAGCAACTACATCCCTATCATGCGTTCTTAGCCACATGAGAATTAAATAGTCTTGGAAAACCTCTTTAACTTTAGGTGAACAGGATATACAGTATATATATTATAGTTTCATTGGTGTAATTGGAAGTTTAAAAATGGTTGACGTCTCAGACCAGTTATGCAGTGTTATTTTCGGAACAATCTCGGTTACGTCTGGGGAGAGATAGCTCTCACACCTCATTGCTCACATTTCCTATCCATTTTTGATGCACAATTTTTGAACCGTAAGGATGAGGCCATGGACATGCTGTATCAACATTGAAAGAAAATAATGTTCCCATTGCCTGTAATAACTGCTTAACTTCTACATTTCAGTTTTCTAGAGTTAGAATATAGAAGCTACAATACGACCGCTAAAAAACTCTCTATTAGTTCCTGACATGGCCGATGTGCCAAGGTATTATCGGAGGAGGAAAAAAGTAGTTCTTTGAAACCTGCAATTCTTTTAACATTTTTCTCTAATACCTCTGTGATTTAGGTGTTTGCTGGGAATAATTTATTTTTAGCTCAGGGAGAATGAGACATTTTTTCATTCCTTGATTTCTGCTTCCCTGAGTAAAACTCACAGGGGAAATCTTGCATTGTATGTGTGCAGATCTATACAGGGCACTGGTTTAATTCCGTGTACTTGCTGATACAGAATACTACTGCTTTATCTATAGTCTTCCATAAAAACAGCCTCTACAACAAGGTGCTATCACTGCCAGATATAGAGGTCAGCCATTATGACCTCTGTATCTGAGTGTCCGCTGGTATTGCTTTTCAGAAAACGGTTACTTGAGATTGCCTATCACATCGTGTCCAGCGTGTAGTGGCTGCATTTAAACTTTAAAGCCCATCAATGCTTGAAGCTGGAGCTAAGCTAATGCAAGGTGACTTTTTAGGATTTGCAATTGGAGATGGTTGTGATTTTTCGCAAGTCTGTAAGTCTTGATAATAGGAAATAGGATTATTTAGTTCAACTATTCTCCTGGCAACATGTCATTCAGTATTATTCATTACATTAGTGGAGCAGTACCTTGTTTTCCCACATCATATACTTGGATCTCCCAACCTATATTGCTATATAGCAGACGATCTGCAAGTTGAAACAAAATATTTTGGTTATTAAAGTATTGGAACATGCTTATTTGAAGGGGTACTCCCATCTCATTATTTGAGGGCATATTACTAGGATATGCCACTACTTTGGTAGAGGTCAGACCTCTGGTATCCCCCTTATACTGAGATTGAATGTTCTTTAGTGTTTTTAGTGCTTTACCCAGCCCCCCGCACTGACTGACAGCTTTCTATAATGCTGAGCGGGTGTCAGTCAGTGGTTACAGCTGCCACTCTCCATACACAGAGAGGAGACTAAACCTGTGCCAGCGCCGCCTCCATGACTGAAACCCGAACACTGCCAGGAGGATTAAAGTTAATATCCTCCTGGCAGCAGTTTAATGTGGAGGCACCAGGCAGGTTCAGAATGCTATTAACCTGCAGATTAATACTATATCCACAGGTTAATAGCCTATTTCCACGTGACAGGTTTCTTGTAAAGGGAACCTGTGACCAGAATTGTGCGGCCACCACCAGTAAGCCCTTATATACAGAATACTGTATATAAGTGCCCAGGCCACTCTAGAATGTAAAAAAGTAATAAACATCTTTTATTATAATCACCTGTGGGGTGGTCTAGTCCGATGGGCGCCGCTGGTTTCGATCTGGCGCGTCCTCTCTACTTTCCTTTGCTGTTCTATTCCCCAGTTCCATATAGATGATGCGTCCCTCATCATCCACACAGAGGTCTCCATTTTGCTCTTGTGCATGCGCAGGTTTATCTTACATGCTGAGGGCAGAGCAAAGTATTGTAATGCGCAGGTGCGGGTAAAGGTCAAAGACTGCCGGAGCATGCATAGAACTTAGCAGTGCAGAGAGTAGTGCACATGCGCAGGAGTGCAATGAGACTTCTGTGTGGATGACATTGGATGCGTCATACACAGAGGTGTGAAGGAGAACAACAATAGAAGCATGATAGGAGGTGCTGGTTTGAGACCAGCGATGCCCATCAGACCCAACCGCTCCACAATAGAGTATAAAAAAATATATCTTTTTCCATTATACAGAGCGGCCTGGACACTTACAATATATACAGTATTCTAGAATGCTGTATATAAGGGCTCACTGGTGGTGACCACAGTTTATATGGGAGAAATCTGGTGACCCGTTCCCTTTAGTGAATTCACACTAGACCCCAGAAAAAATGAAGACATCAGATCAGACCTCTGAACTTATTCTGACCCCAAGTCACTTAACTAAATTCAGACTCCTGAAAAGATCTCTAAAATTAGTCAAAAAATAATTAATACATCAAAAAACAAAGAAAAATATAAACTTACCTTGCATCATGAAGTTCTTCCATCATAGATGTATTGGAGGTGACATTGCCACTTTTGAATCATGGCAGGATTATGGGGTACCTACAGCTGGGGTCCACAGTGTGCAGATTCAGACCACGGTCTACTAGTTGAAGACTGCTGCTCCACAGCTAAACCCCTTGTTGTCCTAGATTTTTATTAGATCTTTATTTTCTGAGTAGATATACGCTATGAAGAAACTTGTCTGAGTTTGGTAATATTCTCGTATAAACCATTCACTCATATCTATGGTTTCAGTGAAGGCAATCACTATGAAATGTTTAAAACAATTTCATTCCGCTTCAGTTTACGGTGGATTAGAGGCTCGGCTCTCTGCTGTCGGCCTGTTGGATGTGAATTGTTCCATGCGTAGTTTGGGACAGAGAGAAATGACTCTCACAGATAATCAATAATGTAGTATAAATAAGCTTCAATAAGTAAAATCTCAGGAAAACAAATAGGCTAGGCGCCAGCAGGTTATGGACAGCGATTCAGAGCAGATTTACGTGCACCGTGAATGGAAGAGGTATGGTGGAAGGAAGATTGCTTTTTTTTTTCAAACACCATTTCAAGTCTAATCCAAGTGTTAGTGAGCTGGAAATATATCGCTTACAATGGAGCTATTCATTTCTGAAGACGCATGAATATAAAACTCTACTGGAATGGAAATGACTTTTACTGGTTTATTACTTTGCTTTACAATAATGATTATTCCATTATCCTGGTGCCGTTTACATTGCAAAAGTCGTTAAGAAGAGCACCAAAAATTGCACGGAAAAATGGTCATCTTCTGGACACTATGGATAGAATATGAAGGAACAAAAAAAGGTTGATCCAGGAAATCTACTTTGGATATAGAGCTAGTTCTCTAGAGGAGAGGATGTCTTTGGAGAGGTTTTACTGTATCTGTAATATAGCAATTGAGATACGAGTCCTTCAATCTAGTGTTTTTTGTCAAGCTGTCTTGTAAATTGTCTTGGTGGCATTGGATGAGATTTCCCTGACATACAAGATCCAAGATATTTTATCACTGGAAAGTTTCCAAGTATAAGCCCACAGATTGGAAGAGTAAATATAAGATCAAGCTTTGTGGTTTCCTGCTTATTTTTACCATGCAGACCTTTTCCTGGTCTTTTTACTCTGAAAAGTTAGTAATTGATCTTAAAGCCGCCAAAATGTCAAACTCAATATAAATTAAAATAGACCATGAAGGAAAATAACAAGATAACTAGTACATGTGATATAAGCAGTGGTGTAACTAGAGTTTGATGGTCCCCGGTGCAAAATTTGAACTTTGCCCCCCCCCCATCCCTGCATGTTAGTCAGATGCATGTATATGTATGTATACATTTAGTGTTCTAAATCCTATAAAGACATACAAGTTGCCCTCCCCCCCATTGTGTAGTAATGTCCCCCATCCTGTTCTGATATACCCCATCCTGTCCTCCATCCTGGTATGTATGTCTCTCATTCTGCTATATATGTTCCCCATTCTGGCATATATGTTCCCCATCCTGGTAAATATTTTCCCCCTCCTGGTATATACTGTCCCCCTTCTGGTGTATATGTTCCTCTCCTGTGCTCCTCCTGCAATACACTATCCCACTCCTAGTATATACTGTCCCCCTCCTGGTATATATGTTTCCTGTCATGGGCCCCTCCTAGTATATGCTGTCCTTCTCCTGGAATATACTGTACTCACCACTATCCTGGCTCCCATGTCATGTGGCGTCCAACTCTATAGCTGGCCCGCAGTGGCTGGCAGCTTTCATCGGCATTCGTGCTATGGCAATGCATGACATCATTGTTATGTGTCGCCTCCGTCACAGGGACGCTGATGAAAGCTGCCAGCTTCTCTTCGGCTGACAGCGTGTATCGTAGTGCAGGGACCCAATGGGTCTCTGCACCGCAATGCATTTCAACTAGATGTGCAGCTTTGGACATACATGCAGCTGAAGCAGGAACTGGAGCCGGCGTGCACCCTGCAACCCCGGTCACGGTCGGGATCCCTGTGACCTCGATTGTTCCGCCCCTGTATATATGACCTTATTTGCCGTCCTTATTTATCAGAATCACTCCTTCCACCCTATCTTTTGCAATAATCATCTTTTGTCCCTCTTTGTTGCATTATTTTATTATTTCTGATAGTTAATACTTTATCTAATCCTTAATATGTTGATCACTCTGATATGACCATGACTTTTGTTACATGTGGCTCAGGTTATGTATATTCATTAAACATGTTGTGCAACGTGCAACCAAAAATCTCAAGAAAAAAAGTTGAAAGTTTAAAAAAAGAAAGCAAGTTCTTAAATATTAGTGTCGGGAATAACTGTTAGAGGTTGGCCACTACTTTTATATTGATGGCCTATATTTAGGATACCCACCAGATGGAGCTTAGAAGTATTTTGAAACATCATTTTGCATCAATACCTTGGGCAAACATGGGTTAAACCCCCCTTAAATAAATTAGCATGTGAATACATCAGGAAGACAAGCCAAAAGTTTTTTTATGAAATAAATAACCTTTATATTAATGGATTGCTTCACTTTGTTTCTTGCTGAAATGTTCTCTAGGCTTTTGTGATTTAATCTGCAGGTAAATTACCTATTTTAACTAATGTTCATCTGATAAGTGACTCCCTGTAGTAATACGGATGGCTGCACATGTCTGTGCTCTCAGGAGATAAAGCGAAGATGTATTGTAACAAGAAAAGTATATATTGGATATGTCACATTTAAGCAATGACTGGAGGTGTGGAAACTATGCCAAAGTGGACAAACCGCCACCAAGTGCACACGGAAAGTCTGAATTCTTCCATTAGTCTGGCAGTCTTCACTGTATCGTTGTCTACTGCAAATTAAAGCTCCTTTATTACAGCAATGTATTACTGCTGAGTACATTATAGACTGTTTACTACAATCTGTTATCAGCCGGGACTTCTAATTACTTTACTTTGGGGTAAGATGCAGATAGCTATGGTGATTTGAAGTTCTAAAATGCAACTACCTGAGTTATGAATAAATAATGAAGCATATGTTCATTAGTTTCCATTATCTGCTTCCTCTTCACATCTGAATTGGCTGCGGTTTCTTTACTTTGTTTACCACCTGCTTGATAATTGGATATTTAAACCAGTAGAGATTTATAGACTGGTCTTAAAGGGATGTGCGTAGCCATACTGTATACACTAGCCTAATGTTCCATAACAATTAATTAATTCATGTACCAAATTACATACATCTTATCCTGTGCTATTCTTTCCTGATGTATTTCCTAATATACTGTATATTTATATAGTGAATGGGGCTCGAACATGAAAATGCTGTCCAATCTGACACACCTCAGCGGGATCTGAGTATACAGTGTGTCCACCCATATCCTGTCCACCTCCATTAACTTGGAGCAGCAGCTATAGGCATAGAAGTTGTGTCTAGGTATAGTAAAGTAGCCATGCGCTATGCAATGAAACCAACTATAGCACCACCTGGTGAAATACAACAGAGTTAGCATTTTTATCTCGAAAACGGAACGAGATAGAGAAAAAAAGTGAATTACAAAGTTGTAGGGCATCATCAATTCAATACGAATCAACACCTTGCATATAGAAATGCTATGATTTGAAACCCATGACCCCCCAAAACATTGAATGCTGGTCACGCATATGGCGCTCATTTAAAAGGGTTATCCGGCTTCTTTTGACTTTTTTTTTATTACCCTATTGGGCTACATTAGGGCAGGTAAGTAGATAGAGAGCACTTACCTGCCCTGCTGTCAGCCCCTCTCCCCCGGCTCAGAGTGGTCATGTGACCGTTCCTGCCGCGATTTTGCTGCTTCCGGTCATTTCATGTCAACATGGGCAGGACCATTTTGACATGCAAATCTGGAACAGCATGTCGCCTCCCTGCTGGGCGGCTACAGTGCGATGAGCCCCGCCCCCTTCCATGCACCCTCCCACACATTCCCCCGCACTCTCCCCCTGCACTGCTGTGGGGTACGTGACCTGGGGGAGGGGCCTGGCCGCGGCTGCCGTGGTGTCAGCGCCAGCACCGGGCCCCTGCTCAGGATCGCACATTCAAATATACCGGCATCACAGATCACAGATGCCGGTACATTTGAAAGCGCTGATGAGAGGGAGCGCTGCTTCTCATCACTGGTCCCGCTGTCTGTGTCTGACAGATCAGGACAGCGGTGACGTCACTACTGTGCTGATATGTCCAGACCAGACAGCGGACGAACGTGCAGGAGCTGCGGGGACAGAGGACTGGTGAGTATGTACTCCCTACATGTGTTCCCTATGGGGGTAGGGGGTCGGTACAGAGCGCTGTGTGTGTGTGTATGTGCGTGTGTGTGTGGTGCAGAGCCCGATGTGCGTGTGTGCGGTGCAGAGCCATATGTGCGCGTGTGCGGTGCAGAGCCATATGTGTGCGTGTGCGGTGCAGAGCCATATGTGTGCGTGTGCGGTGCAGAGCCATATGTGTGCGTGTGCAGTGCAGAGTCCGATGTGCGCGTGCGGTGCAGAGTCCGATGTGCGTGTGCGGTGCAGAGTCCGATGTGCGTGTGCGGTGCAGAGCCATATGTGTGTGTGCGGTGCAGAGCCATATGTGCGTGTGCGGTGCAGAGTCCGATGTGCGTGTGCGGTGCAGAGTCCGATGTGCGTGTGCGGTGCAGAGTCCGATGTGCGTGTGCGGTGCAGAGTCCGATGTGCGTGTGCGGTTCAGAGCCATATGTGCGTGTGCAGTGCAGAGCCATATGTGCGTGTGCGGTGCAGAGTCCGATGTGCGTGTGCGGTGCAGAGTCCGATGTGCGTGTGCGGTGCAGAGTCAGATGTGCGTGTGCGGTGCAGAGTCCGATGTGCGTGTGCGGTGCAGAGTCCGATGTGCGTGTGTGTGGTGCAGAACCATATGTGCGTGTGTGTGGTGTAGAGCCTTATGTGCGTGTCTGGTACAGAGCCATATGTGTGTGTGTGGTGCAGAGCCCGATGTGCTTGTGGTGTGCAGAGCCATATGTGTGTGTGCGGTGCAGAGCCCGATGTGGTGTGGGTTGCAGAGCCCGATGTGGTGTGGGGTGCAGAGCCCGATGTGGTGGGGGGGTGCAGAGCCTGATGTGGGGCTGTTATTTGCAATGCTGTAGTGATACCAGGTCAGGTGCTGGGGAAGAATACTGACAGGGAATGTGTGTGCAGGGGGCGAGGCTGGACACTGGGGAGGGGCTGGACACTGAGGCCGGGCGGTGCCAGCTCTGACTGGGAGGTTTTGCACAGGAAGTGGTCAGTTTGCTAGAGCTGAATGTAAACAGAGCGCTGCAGAGAATAAAGGGTGAATTCAAGAGGAACAAAAGTTGGAAAACAAAAAATAACAATGTAGGGGTGTTTTATATGACAATACAGCACAGATTAGCTTACCAAAAATTTTTGAGTTTATGTCGGACAACCCCTTTAACTTTGATGCTCAAAGTAGCCACCGTCAGCTGCAATGCACATCTGGACTCTGGACAGCATACTGTATCTTGCTGCAAGTTGTGCAATATGGTAGGTGACACGTTTGCAGAAGCATCTGTAATACGTCGTCGTAAGTCCTGCAATGTTGGTGGAGTGGTCGCATACACCTGCTGTTTGATGTGACCTCACAGAAAGAAGTCCATTGGGGTCAGGTCAGGTGAGCGTGGAGGCCACTCCATGCAGCCACCATACCCAATGACTTGTAGGAAGGTCTCCATGAGGTATCGCTTCATGTCCGCAGCCTTATGAGTTTTAAACATTCTAATCATAGCATTTCTGTATGCAAGGTGTCGATTTGTATTGAATTGATGATGCCCTACAACTTTGTAATTCACTTTTTCTCTCTATCTCATTCAGTTTTCGAGATAAAAATGCTAACTCATTTGTTTTCCACCAGGTGGCGCTATAGGTGGTTTCATAACGAAGCGCATGGCTACTTTACTATACCTAGACACCACTTCTATGCCTATAGCTGCCGACGTTCTCAAGTTAATGGCGATGGACAGGATATGGGTGGACACACTGTATAGGTTTCTGAGAAAAGATTCAGTATAACCTGATATAATATAGGTTATCCTGGTAGGTTTATTGGCAAAATCTGAGTTAATTAGAGACACACCTGTATATGTATTTTAATGCACACCTGAAACACACTGCTTCTTTGTGTAGCTTCATGGGAAAGTCAAAAGAAATCAGCCAAAATTTCCTGTTAAATAGTGAGAAAAACATGCATATGTGTTTTTTTAGATCGTGTTAACTTCTGGTTTCCACTGTATGTAGCGCTATTAATTCCACAGCGCTTTACAGGTGTGATCATCACTGTCCCCATTGGGATAAAACTGCTGATAGATTTACTTTAAATAACCATCTAATGTAGTACCACAGTACCAGTCATGACACTGGACGTGTTTGTTTTAAAAACGCTCGAACCCTCCATAATATGAAAAAATCTGGAAACAATTGTTTAAAATGTGTGTTATGGCTTCCCTTTGTTAATACTTCTTTTTTTATATATAAATTGACAACTGGGTGTCACCAACTGGGGGTGTATCCTCACATATTCTGTCACTGACCAATTAGTGTTGCCAGTTTCAGACCATATTAGGACACACCCCTCGGGAATGGTAATACCTTTCTCTTTAAATGGAACCTGTCACCGGATGTTTATAATACTCACCTAAAGGAGCAGACTTGTCGGATGGGTGTCTCCGTTCTCCGGGTCTGCGCCTCCTGTTTCGGCCATCTTTGTCCTCCTTCTTCTGAAGTCTGTGTGCATGATGTGTCCTACGTCATCCATACTAGCCGACTTTGAGGTCCCGCGCAAGCGCACTACAATACTTTGATCTGCCCTAGTTCCGGTAACAGGTTCTCTTTAAGAGATGCCGGATTCATCTGTCCCATCAGGTTATATATAGCAGCTATATATATATGTAGACATTTCCTGGATTTGTTTTTTTAGTTTCCAGTTTCTCAGGTGGAACACTCACTTGTGTAATCCTGCTGGCTAAGTCAATAATTCTAACCTGGAAAACGAATGCAATATTAGCAAGCATTGACCCAACCAAATACTCCACCTTCTGGGGCAGCTAAAACCAACACCAGTTGGAAATTCACAAACAATGTTCTGTTCCTTGTATTGGTGTCAGACAGAATACAAAGAGTTGAATGTCAATTCATGCAGTGCTACTTGAATGCGGCACGTTTGATCTGCGGGCCACGTTGTTCCTTCCCTAGCTTGTCATTGATTTTGCTTACCATGAGGCAAAATAGTTCAGGAATAAAATAAATCATCAAAGGTGACTGTAATCTTCTAAAAGTGCTGTGTACATTTATTATCTTTTCTTTCAACTGTACTTTGAGGTATAAAAAATAGATTCTTCTTTAGACTTTACCTAAAGCAACAGTGTGCACATCTGTCTGTGCAAATTCTGCTATAAATGGGATGCGGATAGGGTTATTATCAAAAGAAATTATATTTTTCAATAGATGCATTTCAGATCCTGAATCCCCTCTTGGGGCTGATTTTAATGACCTTATTGACATCCCCAGGCCTCAAATACAGTATCTACATCCATAGAAAGCCACTGAGACAGTGAAACCTCTTGAGTCTCTTATTAAAAATAGAATGTAAGGATTTTTAATTTGATGGGTTACAGCTCATTGCCAAGGTTTCCTGCCACCAGGGTTGCTAAAAAAAAAAACCAAAGTACAGACAATATTTTTCACGGACACATTGGAAAACCATAAGAAATCTGTACCGCCCCGCGCTCGGCTACAGCCGAGCCGCTCTGATCCGGGCTCGTCAGTGGGTGGCTCGAGCGCCTCCGGACCCGGGGTCACGTCACTCTGAAAGGATGCTGGCGCTACGTAGGGGGTTGGTAGGTAGGTTTACGGCCGGGGCCGTGGTTTGAGTTAAGTTCGTGACGCCACCCACGGGTTGTGGTGAATGTAGACACCACCGCTGCTGTTTACTAGGCCCCCAGGGACGGTGTTGCGCAGCCAGATGTTGACCCCTCTGTGGGTAGTGGGTGATGGTCCCGGGGCCCGGATGTGTGGGTGCGGGCGGATTGGTGTGGTGCGGGGCGGTGCGCGGCCCGAAGGCACAGTTGTACTCACTCTGACAGATACACCGGAGTCTCTGGTAAACAATAAAGATTGTGGTCGGTACCCGCATCCGGCTGCGTCTGGTCCCCCACCCGGTTTGGTGGTCGCCGCCTTTTTCCTGCACCTTGTTTTGCAGCTGTGGACTGCCTGCGCTTTAGTGACAGGAGTACACTCCCCGGCTGTGTCTGTGTCGGGAGAGCCCGTTTGCCTGCAGACGCTGGCCCGTGGGATGTCGCTGCCTGAGCGGTGGCTTTCTATCCCCCTCGTTGGGCTGTTGTCTTCAGTCGGGAATTGGTTGGGAAAGGACCTGACGTCCAGACCTCAATCAGTGAATTAACTTAGTCCGGTAGATTCGGGACCTCGTTTCAGGGTCTGACTACCCCCCCTGTGTGCTCTGGTTTCCAGTCAGTTCCCCGGTTCGGTACCGGCGGGCCACTACCCTGTCCCGGTCCCTTACGGTTCCACCAGGCAGTCTTCCCAACTCCTGCAAGTGGCAACCACCGTCTGCATCTTGGCCAAAGGGTGTCCAGGCTACGACCCAGACCCCTGTCAGACGTTTACTCCTCTCTCTTTCACCTCCTAAACTCATCTGCTGTCTTTCCCGCCTCAGGCTATCCGAACTCCTCGGTGGGCATGGCCAACCGCCTGGCTCCGCCCCCTGGTGGGAACGTCAAGACACGAGAGGGATGACCAAAGTTTTTAGGTTGGCTGCTGTTCCCTTTTTAGGGGGACGGGTGTTTGTGCAAGGGCCTGTCTGTGACTAGCTGGCTAGTCCAAGGCATCACAAATCATTAGGACAATAAGTGATGTATGTCTACAGCCGATAATTCTGATATAAAGACAGCGGCTGCATTCACTGTGAACTGTAAAGTGATAATGATAATTACAGTCATAATAAACTGTATACGTTTTTTCAACTTCAAAAAGATTACGGACGCCTTACAATTTTTTTACAGACAGGTCTAAAAATTGCCTTTTTTTTACAGACTGTCCTGAAATTTCTGGACAGTTGGCAACCCATTCAGCCCCCACTGCAGTCTCTAAAAGGTGCTCAGTTCTCTAAGTAAGATTTGCTATACAACTTGCAAGCACTGATCTGAAGCAGGCTTTATCGCTGGATTTGGCCAGCTGTCCCTGCGATTCTGCAATGCTGTAGAGGCATCGGAAAGTGTATAGTTTAGGCCAGCGGCTCAACTGTGTCGCTGGCTCTAAAGCCTGCTTTACACCAGGCAATCTATCGTGCGATAGATCGTCGGGGTCACGGTTTTTGTGACGCACATCCGGCATCGCTGGCGATGCCGGCCTGTGTGACACCTCCTAGCGACGCAGTATCGCTCACAAATCGTGAGTCGGGTACTGCTCGTTAGGTTCCATAATATCGTTGACTTTAGTTAACCATCGTTTCCGTGGTAGCACACGTCGCTCTGTGTGACACCACGGGAACGATGAGCAGCTCACCTGCCTCCCGCGGCCGCTGCCGTCTCTATGTGGAAGGAAGGAGGTGGGCGGGATGTTTACGTCCCGCTCATCTCCGCCCCTCCGCTTCTATTGGCCGGCGCCCGTGTGACGTCGCTGTGACGCCGAACGTCCCTCCCACTCAAGGAAGTGGACGTTCGCCGCCCACAGCGAGGTCGCACGAGAGGTAAGTATGTGTGACGGGGTTTAGTAACTTTGTGCGACACGGGCAGCGATTTGCCCGTGACGCAAAAAGGACGGGGGCGGGTACGATCGATTGTGAAATCGCACAATCGGTCGTACCGTGTAAAGCAGGCTTAACTGTCAATCATCATCAGTGCACCGCCCCCAGGCAGGTAAAAAGCAGGAAAGTAGGGGAGCGATGTGCTCCTGAAGATAGAGTCCTGAGTTACCGTCATGAATGTGATGTATTTTCAATAGACATGTAATTCTCACTTAAATGAGCCTTGATTGGTACATTTCTTTGTAAGGTGAATGCTGACACCATTTCTCTGTTATGCATAAACAATCAAGTATCTTTTGTCATAGAACGGCTCACTCAGCTGCTTCACAAGGTAGTCAGAGGATTGCTTCTCATTTACATTTTCAGTGGGTTTATTAAAAGCGTCATAAATCGTCATAGAATAAAGTAAATAAAAACAGGCTTTTCGGCATAAAGGAAACAAAACCGCACTCAACAGTCCATGTAACTTCGGGGTTCACCCACTCAGGATTAGGGTTCAGCTGTTTGCGGTATGAGCACCACTGTGGAGGTCTGTTCACCTCAAGACACAGAACACTGAATAAATCTAGCGGCCTTCATTTTACCTGCTGGACCAAACCATAGGGTGGAGATATGTGAACAGCTATCCCAACAACTATCTTTTTGACTGTTCATGGCAAATTAACCCTCTCAGCACAAATCATGTTGGAGCCTACATCCGGATTTCACATCACCAAAGCTATAAACCTTGGTGAAACATATCTCCCCTCCAGGATTTTGCCAGTAACCATCTTACACTTTATAAAGGTATTTCATACCTTGTACTGATAAAACATTTACTGCCTGTATCATATTCCAGGGCTGCATTTAGAATACTTAAAGGTGTTGTCTCATGTTCATTCTTCAGGAGTTGACCACTCCACTATCTGTACATGCTTCAAGCTTGCCAGTAGTCAGATCGCTGTTAATTCACAAGCGTCTGTGCAGTCTCAGGCTATGTGCGCACGTTGCGTAATTACATGCAGTTACGCTGCGCTTTGTAGCGCAGCGTAACTGCATGCGTCCTGCGTCCCCTGCATAATCTATGAAGATTATGCAGGGGCCGTGCGCACGTGGCGTCTTAGAGCGCAGCGCTTCGGCTGCTGCCCGAAGCGCGCGTTCTAAGAAGTGACATGTCACTTCTTCCGTGCGCTTTGCCGGCAGCCCCAGCTCTGTCTATGGCAGGAGCTGCAGGCAGAGTGCATGGAATCGGCTTTTTTTTTTTTCACTACGGACATTTTCTGCAGCGATTTGAAGCGCACGTGTGCTCTTCAGATCGCTGCAGAAATTTCTGCAGTGACTGTACGCAACGTGCGCACATAGCCTTAGATACTGCAAGCACAGCAGGAATGGCACTACAGCTAGCCGAATCCAGTGATCTAGCCAGCTGCAGAGCAGTGCTTAAAAGCGCTATAGCAAAAAATTGTGAGCCCTACACTCCTTTCCTAGGAATATGGCAACCACTTGTTGTACTAAATTGTAGTGGTGTCCTGTACGTTAACCAACAAGCAGAGAAAGTCAAATAAAAAATCATTATTGAGAACGGAGAGGATTTTTCAAAACAAGTTATTTGCAATGTTGCTACGTTTTACAAGCGCTTTCCAATTTTACCCATTTCATATGAAGAGAATAACTCTTTCAATGGGCATTCTCAACTTGTCTCTAGAGGAGCCCACAGCTTTTTAGTCTCACTTTCTGGTTTCTGATAGGGCTGACTCTCCTGACAGCTCTGATAAATAGAAGAACTAAACTATTAGTAGAACTATGAAGCTCAGCATAAGTTCTGCTATAAGACATTCAGACATCAGTGATTTGTTCTGGACTTTACACTGCTATCAATATATTTACACATAGAGATAACAAGGCATTTTAACAAGCACATAGCCCCAAGGAGCGAAAGTAATGATTAGCACTGAAAGCTATGGGCTATTGATTTATAACTGAGCTGACTGGAATGTTAAGAGTTAACTCCTCTCCTGGACTGTAACTACTCAGGACACTCAACCAGGATCTGAAAGCCAAGCTCCATGGAAACCAGCTATAAACTAAAAAAGATAAAAGCTATCATAGCAAGAGAATGACAGCAAAGTCAATAGCAAGCATACATTTTCATGCTATTTAACCTATAAAAGCATTGTTAAAACTTGAGAATACACCTTTAAGGCTGCACAACTGAAATCTCCCAGCATTCAGTAGTCATTAGATTTTATTCCCCTTGTTTCTGTTCAGGTTGTGCACCAGAAGATAGTCTAAAAAACACTAAATAGGTCAACAAACCTCTATTGATGGTGAAAGAGATTACTTATAAGTCTCAGGCAGGTATATATTAATATACATTCTGTATTTTAGAGGAAGATGCTGCTTAGCTGCACAGTATAATTTTTGTATGGGGCCTATGAATGAAGTATTGGAATAGAGGCACATATGCCAGTGCTTTATGTTCAGAGAACATGCAAGAAAGTCCTTTGGAATTTGCACCAAACATAGCTTCATAAGATAATTTAATGTGAACAAAGCCTTTAAGAGTAACTGTATTTTTTCTCATAAATCAATAGTACATGTGAATATAAGAAACTTTGTATTATATCTTATTAGAGTAATCTGTTTCTTTATCCTCCTGGACTGATCATTCATTCTCAATATTCTCAACTCATGGATAAAATCTGTCATTGAACAAAAATGTTTCCATGATTCTATGGCTGAGAGAGGATATGTCAGTTGGTGCCTATAAAATTCTATGGAGAACTGTAACTGTTGTTTCAAGAGAATTTGCTGTAGAATGTGTTTGCCTCTAGCTTGTGCCCATTACATCTCCCCTCTCCATAAAATGTTATGCCCACCAACTGTTATCTTTTTACCTCAGTCATGGAAAAATCTGTATTAGTCCCCTTTCACTCGTCATTAAAAACAATATGCATGGGTGGCACTTTCCATTTTGACCATCTGTGAGTATGTATGTGTAATCAGTGTGCCCTTCGTGTGTACCGTCCATGTGACATCCGTGTGAAAAAAACAACTTGGGGTCCCCCTCATTTTTGATAACCAATCAAAGATAAAGATAATAATCTTTGCACATCTTTAACACATAAAAATATTTAAATTCTTGAATACATTTCATTTTGGTCCATATCACACTGACGGCACACAAGTGTCAGACGGATGTCATCTGTGTGCTGTACATGTTAATCACTGACTACTAGACTTCTATTTGCCTTTGTCATCTGTGCTGATGCTGACACATACTGGAAACATGGACGTGTCAATAGAAAATGCAAAGTGCCCCAGCCATATGACTATCAACGCATTGTTTCCAAAAACACGCAGCAGAATTGTGAATGCAGCTCTTGAATATATTAGACTGGAACTCAAATTTATTTATTATACATAATGCAGATAACTACATTTTTTGCAGAATTTATTTATAAGCTGTGAAATGTTGAACCCAATACAATGTTGTAGAGTGCAGCATTGATCGTTGTAGTGTTTTTATAAAATTAATATTATTTGGATTTTCATTTTACCAAAAACCTTTTGTCTGAAAATTCTAGCCGAATGAAAGAAGAAAGTAGTGATCATGAAATTAAGCTATATCTAATGGTATCCAGCTTGTAGTCGATGCTCTACAACTCAAGTAATCCTTTATTATAGACTTTAAGCTACCTTGTCATCTTTGTCTCAACTAGAAGCAAATTATCTTTCCGTATGGCCTTTAGGCAGCAAATCTCCATTCATGAGGCAGACACAAGGGACTATTATCTACGGAACATTACATGACCCACAGTTAACATTCCCTTGAAGCCTGAACATAAACCACACTGAGGCTACATGGCATCCCACTCCATACTCAGGAAAACAATTGCAGATGTTTTGTTTCACCTGTAGTGTATTTTTCCACTGACCTATTTGCTTTAATTTGATAGTTTTTATTAGGCAAGACGAAGGAAAGAGCAATCTTTAAAGATAGAAATGTCTGTGTAGGTACAGTTTGGCTGTCTGTTTTGTGTATGTACCTATTTACCTAGCTTTTTAATGGAGTCTAGTAGCCATTTATGCCACATATTCATACCTTAAAGTATAGATGTCCGTTAATGGTTTATTCTTATGTGAAAAAATATTTAGGGAACAGTAGACAGGAAAAAATGAAGCAAGTTTGCAGTTTACTTGCTGTTTTTGTCTGCATACATTCTTTTCCTACCACTGTTTTCTTTTTTTATTTACTACTCATTGCCTAGGAGACTGACCACCAATTCTGTTTAGCAGCAGGGTCCAAACTTCCAGTGTCTGGAAAGCATTTCCCTGAGGCTGTCCAGGATCACTGAAGCACACAGCTTCCAATCCAGCGCGTTTCAACCTCACTGCTCCGCTGATTCCACAGAGGCAAAGTTATCTCAACTGTATTGAGAGCACATAGTTTGGGGGGCGATGATGCTGATGACCTCAACTGTCAATCAATAAAGAGTTCCAGTTCTCTAGCAACAAGAAAATTGTGAGTCTAGGGAGCGGTGTACTCCTGAAGACACATAGTGGAAAGAACCCTTTCCCGATTAGGCATTTTTTTCAATTATGTACTGAGTTTTTTGCTCTCCTTCAAAAAGCCCTAACTTTTTGATTTTTCCATTTACATAGTCATATGAGGACTTGCTTTTGTTGAAGACTATTTATTTCACCATATAATGGGAAATAAATTCCAAGTGGCTTGAAATGCTGAAAAAACCCCACAATTTGGCTATTTTTTTGGGGGGGGAGTTGTTTTTACGGTGTGTATTACATGGTATAAATTACTTGGTAACGTAATTCTGTAAGTCAATACAATAACAATAAGGTTTTTATTTTCTAATTTAGCAGTTAAAATACTATATAGTATTACTAACCACCTACGAAGCCCAACGACATGTACTGCTACGACTGTTTTCCCCCCTTACCAGATACTGTAAATAGTTCTGCTTCACAGTACTTGTCTTATTTTATTTGCACTATTCCTATTACTAAACACTGTTTAGCTGTTGTGCTAAACTATGTTTCATGAAGAGTCCTAAGTAGACTTGGAAGCTGTTTGTCATCCATCTCATATTCAGTTAGCCCTAAAAATGTAGAAACTATAGATGAGTGGAACTCTTGAAATTCAAAATGCTTATTTGCTGAATTGTCCCTAATAAGTTTATTGCGGCAAATAAATATGCCATGAATTGCAATATTAAAAAGCCACTTATTACTATATATAGGGGAGAGTGAGAGATTAAATTAGCACCGAGGGGTTTAATATTGCCCTCATTGTTTGAAGTGAGTAAATAATAAGAATTAACTTAAATGTCTTATTAATGTGCTGTTATTGCAGTATATCACAGATGAATCAATTCACAGTCACACTGACTATACAGGTACTAGACTTCCATATATCATTTGAAATTTCACATATGGAGACGAGCACTGTCAATCTGCTTCAGCACTGACGTCATACGCCACAATCAGAATAGGCCTTTTTTTAATCACTATGTGGAGTGAGCTATGTGATCTGACCACCTAAATTGTGCAAGCAAAAAATTGCACTCCTTGACCAACCACATCATGGCACTTGGCAGGGACATGTGAATTTTAGGAAATTCGACAATTTTTTTAAGCCTATTATGCATTGTTGGTGTAGTTGAGTATGGTCTATGCAGTACTAACTACTTTTTGTATGCTGAGTTATTAAATCATTAGTACTGTGCATGGTTAAGGTGGTGTCACACATAGCGACGACGACAACGACGTCGCTGCTAAGTCACCATTTTCTGTGACGCAGCAGCGATGTCCCGTCGCTGTCGCTGTGTGTGACATCCAGCAATGACCTGGCCCCTGCTGTGAAGTCGCCGGTCGTTGCTGAATGTCCTGCTTCATTTTTTGGACGTTGCTCTCCCGCTGTGAAGCACACATCGCTGTGTGTGACAGCGAGAGAGCGACAAACTGAAGCGAGCAGGGAGCCGGCGTCTGGCAGCCTGCGGTAAGCTGTAACCACGGTAAACATCGGGTAACCAAGAAGCCCTTTCCTTGGTTACCCGATATTTACCTTAGTTACTAGCGTCCACCGCTCTCACGCTGCCAGTGTTGGCTCCCTGCATATGTAGCTGGAGTACAAATCGGGTAATTAACCCGATGTGTACTCTGGCTAGGAATGCAGGGAGCCAGCGCTAAGCAGTGTGCTCTCACACTGCCAGTGCCGGCTCCCTGCACACGTAGCTGGAGTACACAACGGGTAATTAACCCGATGTGTACTCTGGCTAGGAGTGCAGGGCACAGGGAGCCGGCACTGGCCTCGTGAGAGCGGCAGACGCTAGTAACTAAGGTAAATATCGGGTAACCAAGAGAAGTGCTTTCCTTGGTTACCCGATATTTACCTTAGTTACGCTTCCACGCGTCGCTGCTGGCTGGGAGCTGGTCACTGGTGAGATCTGCCTGTTTGACAGCTCAACAGCTACCATGTAACGATGCAGCAGCGATCCTGATAAGGTCAGATCGCTGGTCATGATCGCTGCTGCGCCGCTATGTGTGACACCATCTTTAGAAATTAAACATATTGGGCCTGAATCATCAAGACCAGTGTTGTTATTGTTGGTCTTGTTTAGGGGATGTGCTGGAGTCAGACATTCCTGATTCATGAAGAGGTCCAACATCTGACGAGTAACCTGCTCCTCCATGCCTTTCGCCACAAATCTTACCCTAGTCATGTACTGCAGGGACATTTCTGGCATACAAAACATCATGAATTAGATGAGCTGTGGCATCTTGCCCCACCGCTCTGCCTATTCTGTTGAAGCTGGAAGAGACTGCTGTGAAAGCAACAAAGGTCACAAAATTTTGGTGCAACTGACTTTTTTGTGATTTTTCAAACCTTGTATGCCAGAATTCTGCCATGAACGCTGTGATAAATCGGGCCCATTGTGCTGTCTACCAACGTACTGCTTAAACATATATTCAACACTTATTTGTATATGCCTCCTTTAAATAATTTTCTTAGTTTAATTGGTTGTTGTAGACTAAGCCTGCATATATTCAGTCATACAGATGAAAAAGTTTTTCTATTTCTTCTAACACCTTAAACTTTTTAGATAATGGATGGGTTAAGTTATCGCTTGATAAGGCAGATGGCTGATTCTAGGTAGCCTGACATGATGTTTGTCAGCAGCTGTTGAAGTGTCTGCAAAACAGCGAGCGCTGCTGAGAGAGAGCACAATTCCTTTAAGGATTTCTGACTGTGTCCTAATAGGACTCCACCATTAATATGTTTCACCATCTGGGTCTCAGGATCTAGAATTGCATTTAAACTCTCTTCTTCCATCCGCACGGTAGCCAGCTCCTTTTTTCCATGCTAACTTAATGATGAAAAGAATATTTTCCTTTTGGTGACTTTTCAGTCTTAATCAAATGTTGTCTTCTGCAAAGTTTTCTGATGAAAGATGGCCAGGGGTGCAGCACAAATTCCCGTAATTGTCTCTGTAAGGAATCTAAAATAATCCATTAACTTGCTCTGCCGTCACACAGAAGCTGCTAGCGAGACCTTATTTCTTTCTAAGAAAACGCTTGGGTCGTGGCTTTTGCATCTCCTCTCTTCATACACAGTTTATAACGAGGTATTTGGCTCATTTTTGAGCTTCCAGTCTCCTCTGTTCCCCGAGGCTTATTTTTTTCCCCTCATCTGATTAATTCAACTCACTCAATTTTTTATGCCAAGATATTTATTACAGAATCTTAAAATTCTACCTGAATAATGATATGTTTTTACTGTATATTTTTAAAGCTTGACTGTCTAACATTTCTCACTCCCTGTGCCGTTTTGTTCCACCATTTTACACAAACTGACTAGAGATGGGAGAATTGATTCTGTGTGACTCAATTTCGGTACAAATTTTTCAAAACTAAATTTTTTTCGATTTGTTTCAGATAAGTCACTTAAAATGGCCCCATCACCATGGCACATTATTGGTGTTGCATCCTGAGGAAGGGACTCTTCCAGCCCCGTAACTTATAGACTTTATATTCTTTTGATATAGGATCTTATTTATATTCAGAACACTTTTATTTGCTCATTGTGATTTTTCTTCAAGTTGATTACTCGTTATCCTGTAAAAGAGAGCACATTTTTTTTTACCTGACCAGAGCCATTTACTACAAATCTCAATTATTGGGATTTTGGAGGGCCAACAAAAGTATATCAAGGTGTTATATGCTTAGCATAATGCTAGAAAGTGAGTGTGATACTATCAGTAACTTATTACCATGAATATCTATGGATATTCAAAATACATTGTGTTTCTACTATTTTTCTTACCTAAGATTCTATTTTTCACTGTTAAAGATAGTATAAGACAGAAAAGAATAAACAATTGACCACAGTTGTGGTCTGATGGACTTCCGTATATTGTCCTGCAGGCACCTGTCACGATGATTGTGTAGAGCAGGAAATCGAGGCTCCTAGACTGGCCCTCATACTAGTGGGGCCCTAACTATCCCTTATCTCAGAGTTACCTCTGAAGGTGAGGATATCTGAGCCGCCAGCCTAATCCTGCTCCTGACCAGCCCTGATCTTATACCCCCTTCATCACTACCCCAGTTCAGGGCCGAACAGAAGTGTGATAACAGCAGAGATAGACAAACAGGGAAACCAAATCTCTATCACACAGAACGCTCACACAAAGGAAAAGAACAATAAGTGGTAAGAAGGAAAATAGGAGCAGGGAAGAAACAACAAGATGATGAGAGAATTCCACAACAATTCCAACCACCATGCAAGATAATCACCAACAGAACTGGGATACACCAGCACACAGACAAACAGAGCAATAAATTACCGTTGCCGTGCATAGACAAATTTCACCATCTTAAAAAGGCAGGGAGCAAATGTGATAGGTTTCCAATAACATGTGATCCTAGAGGTAACCAACAGGCTAGCAGAGATTAACTCTTGCTAGCCTGATCATTAATGAGCACACAGCTGGTTGACGCTCAAGCCTGCTTGTGTAACTCAGAACACTAGAGAAACCATAGTGTGGGCTGTCAGAATCTGTATTGTGAACAAAGTCTGATACCGCCATGACACTCGGTGAGTTTTGACAACACTCCACCCCATAGAGCAGCAAATAATACTGGACGGTAAGTCAGTATATAATCATAGCCATTATTAGAGCCAAGCAGGAAAAGATGATGAGAGAGGAGCTCAGAGCACAGTCATGAAAGTAATTATACCAGTTTAGCGTAAATCACTTTTAAAAGTCTTATTTTTGTACAACGCAATCCACTTCGTATAGGTTTCTTTGCATTGGCCCTCTTTATGGGAAAACTCAATCAGTTGCACTTTCCTATACCATCAAACAAGCAGTTTGAAAGCTAGGTTGAAAAATAAATACATCTTCCTTTTGGTGAATGGGGGCCAATGGCAACACTATAGTATATGTCGGGAAGAACTGCCATTGAATAAGGTAGGTTAAGACACAGTATGCACCTAGCCTTACAGGGCCTGTACAAAGCTAATGCAGGCCCAGATTATATTTGTGTGTAAATATGCCTTTATAATAAGTGCATAAAAAACATCAGCCGTCTGATTTTTTTGATAAGTTGTTCACGAATTAGAAATAATCAGGTTGGCTCTTGGACTAAAAAAGACCACATTTTGATTTTTTTAAATACTTAATGTAATCAAGCCTATCTGTTTTCTTTTTGTTTCCTAAAGAATTAACCCCCGAAGAGAAAGCCCAAAAAATTGCCAGAACTATGCGGAAGCAGTCGGTAGAGGTTAAAGAGAAGTGGGAGAGCCTCAACTCGCAGGCTGTCGGCTGGCAGAAGCAAGTGGAGAAAGCTTTGGAAAGACTGAAGGTTTTGCAAAGTGCGATGGATGATCTGGATGCGGGATTGGTGGCAGCAGAGAAAGTGCGCAGTGGCTGGAAGCCGGTCGGAGATTTATTAATCGACTCTTTGAAGGAGCACATTGAGAAGACAAGTGTAAGTAACTTCAATATATTTATATATTTCAGTGGTCACCTTATTACTTTACTTGCTATAGTTTACTATGTGTTCATATTCATGGTTTACAAGCCCATGCTTATCAATTTACCTTCACTTATTTATAGTATAAGCTGTTTCAAATGGGTAGCAGCAGATCCTCGGTCAAAATCAAACTTTTCTCCTCCAAACAGAAGAGTTTGATGATTGCCATGGCATTTTCAGTTCCGGGGCCTGGTGTAGTGTCTGCAGTTGACGACAGATAGAGGCAGGGTTTGATTTTGGTTGTTTTCAAATATAACAGTTTAGTGCAATTTTCTTTTTTAACAGTTAGGCACAACATTTAAACACAATTATATTTGTTGCTTCGTGCGTATATTTTAGGCATCATATGTTCCATCACTATACATAGTTTGTGGGGGTTTTTTATCATTTAGTATCAGAGGTGCACTGACTTATCTGACCTTCAGACGTTGAGTGGACATGTAAAGGAGCCTGTAACATTATCTGACTTCTTTTCCATTTCATTCTTGTCTTCCTTTACCTTAGGCTAAGTGCGCACATTGCGTTTTTTCTTGCGTTTTGGTTGCGTTTTAAACTGCACTGTGTCATTGACAAAATGCATGCTTTTGCTTCCCCAGCAAAGTCTATGAGAAATCAAAATTTTCATCAGCGTGTTGCTTTTTTTTAGGCAGTGTTTTGTTTGACAAATATTTGTCAAAATTGTTGCCTAAAAAAAAGCAGTTTGTTCATTCTTTTTGAGTTTTGGTCACGTTTTGTCACCCACTGAAATGAATGAGGTGTATCAAAACGCAACCAAAATGATAGCTTTGCATTTACACGGCGTTTTGGATGCATTTTTTTCAACAAAAACACAGGTCACCAAATTTTCTCCATTCTCTTTCTCTCTCGCTCGCTCTGTCTCTCTCCGCTTCATAGTTACTGATCACCGTCACAGCGCAGTGCGGCTGTCACATTGCTCCCGCGGCCTCTTCTGCTTCTGAAAGTGCCAGCCACTTATTAGGCTCATTTAATGTTCACTGCAGCAACTCATTAGGCTCATTTCATATTCACTGCTTCCCCCGCCCACCGGTGCCTATGATTGGTTGCAGTCAGACACGCCCCCACGCTGAGTGACAGCTGTCTGACTGCAACCAATCACAGCCACTGGTGGGTGGGTCTATATCGTACAGTAAAATAAATAATTTAAAAAAAACTACATGCGGTCCCCCTCAATCTTGATACCCAGCTAAGATAAAGCCTCACAGCTGGGGGCTGGTATTCTCAGGCTGGGGAGACTCATGTTATGAGGAGCCCCCAACCTAAAAATATCAGCCAGCAGCCGCCCGGAATTGCCGCATCCATTAGTTGGGACAGTCCCAGGCCTTTACCCAGCTCAAGCCGATTGCCCTGGTGCGGTGGCAATCAGAGTAATAAAGAGTTAATGGCAGCCCACAGCTGCCACTAAGTCCTAGCTTAGTGATGGCAGGTGTCTATGAGACACCCCCTCATCACTAATCTGTAAGTTAAAGTAAATAAACTTGAACACCAAAAAATCTTTTATTCCAAATAAAAGACAAAAAAGCCACTCTCTTTTACCACTTTATTAACCCCCCCCTTCTGAAGCAGCTATTGACTGGAAATGGCCAAATAACGATGGCCCTTCCCACCCTAATAATATTAGCCCCCAGTTCAGTTGTCTGCTGCACTTTGGCTGGTTTTAAAAAATGGGAGGGACCCCACGTCGATATTTTTTTTTAATCAAATAATAAAAAAAAAGTGTGGTATCCCCTCTATTTTTCATAACAAGCCAAGGTACAGCAGACAGCTGAGGGTTGCAGCCTGCAGTAGCTGGTGTTCCTGTGTTGGATATGAAAAATGGGTGGACCCCACGTCATTTTTTTACCAAAAAATAAAAAACAGCTGTCCAAGCTAGCTATCCCTCCATCAAACTATTCTGTTATTTCTTTCTATCTATTCTACATGTTCTTTCTTATTATCTATTCTATATGTTCTTTCTATCTATTCTTTCTATCTATTTTTTTCTATCTATTTTAGCTATCAATTATCTTAAAAAACACACTTTGAAAACGCATTGAAAACACATGCGTTTTCACTGCGTTTTTTTGTCAAACGCAGTGTTTACAGTTGTCAAGTCTGCCAGAGGGTGCAGTTTTTTTGTCAAATCAAGAACATACCCTTATAGTCATTGCACCATCTGCCCTATCATAAATATAGTCAAATCTCTCCTTTTATATTAATATACAGTGTGTCCACCCATATGCCGTCCATCGCCATTAACATGAGAATGGCGGTAGCTATAGGCATAGAAGTGGTGTCTAGGTATAGTAAAGTAGCCATGCGCTACGCAATGAAACCACCTATAGCGCCACCTGGTGGAAAACAACGGACAACGGAGTTATCATTTTTATCTCAAACGAAACAAGATAGAGAAAAAATGGGAATTATAAAGTTGTAGGGCATCATCAATTCAATACGAATCGACACCTTGCATACAGAAATGCTATGATTAGAACGTGTAAAACTCACAAGGCTGCAGACGTGAAGCGATACCTCATGGAGACCTTCCTACAAGTCATTGGGTATGGTGGCTGTGTGGAGTGGCCTCCGCGCTCACCTGACGTGACCCCATTGGACTTCTTTCTGTGAGGTCACATCAAACAGCAGGTGTATGCGAACCCTCCACCAACATTGCAGGACCTACTACAACGTATCACACATGCTTGTGCAAACGTGTCACCTACCATATTGCACAACTTGCAGCAAGATACAGTATGCTGTCCAGAGTCCAGATGTGCATTGCAGCTGACGGTGGCCACTTTGAGCATCAAAGTTAAATGAGCGCCATATACGTGACCAGCATTCAATGTTTTTTTTTGGGGGGGGTCATGGGTTTCATATCATAGCATTTCTGTATGCAAGGTGTCGATTCGTATTGAATTGATGATGCCCTACAATTTTTTAATTCACTTTTTTTCTCTAGCTCGTTCCGTTTTCGAGATAAAAATGCTAACTCCGTAGTTTTCCACCAGGTGGCGCTATAGGTGGTTTCATTGTGAAGCGCATGGCTACTTTACTATAGCTAGACACCACTTCTATTCCTATAGCTGCTGCCATTCTCAAGTTAATGGCGGTGGACAGGATATGGGTGGACACACTGTATAAGAGTAAAACCACTGCACAGATGGCTCTCCTGCTGGGGTCAGACACAAAACAAATAAATTAACAAACAGTAGAGCACCTTAGAGAGGTGTATCAAAGTAAAAACATATATTTCTCAGCCAAGGGAACACTCACTGTGACCATACGTAACCAGAAGTACAAATCAGTAGGGCTCCATATTAAAGCTGGTTGCAAATTGTTCATTTGCAGGAATACAATTCCAGAACTGTGTCCGAGTGATCTCCAGTTATGGAGTGCTCAGAAAAAAGTAGATCTGCTTAAACCTGCGACAACCTCGGTATGGCTCCTCGTTGTGGGGTACTGTGAGGGTCTATCCCAACACATTAGAGCGCTCCCCCGATCTGCTGGGCATGATGCTGCTGCTGGACGCCTCGGCCGTCCACGTCCCAAATACAGCAAGGCACCCAACACAGAACGCACAGAAGCAGGAGGGGTGACGTCACCACTAAGTATGGCAGCCAAGGACCAATCCGACGCGTTTCGAAACTACTTGTTTCTTCCTTTTATATTAACTTGAAAGCATGATGAGGTAGCCCTGATGACTGATGAATTTCCTACCATTCATACCATTCCTGTTGGAATTACACACAGAATTTTTGGTGGCTAAAGTAACTGTTCTTCCTATCTTTTTTACTTGTCCAAATGATTTATACCCGTTTTTTACGGTCTTGTTCTACTTCAGCGCCATTAAGAATGTGTTCAACACATCTTTAGTTTAGCATATGTGAAAACTTAGTTTATACTCTGCCTATACTGTTCTATAGTATGCCCTATAATTCAATAACGAGGTTTCCAGTTTAGAAAAGCAAGTGTAATACACCCTATTAGGGAATTCTGAGTTAAATAAGGAGCCTTCTTTTCTGGATCCCTGTCTTTTGACTAGAGACGAAAGTGGTTAAAAAGACTGTCTTCTATTGTTTTGTAATAATTAAAGGGGTTGTTCACTACTAGGACAACCTCTTCCTCTTCTCATTCCCCATATTTGCCCGCATTGAAATAAAAATTCTTATAGTTCTCTCATGTTCTATCGGAGCCGACACCCATTCTCCCAGGGCACACTTGAGGTTGTGACATGAGGTGAGCCCTGCTCTCAATCTCTTCTGTCTTCCCTCTCTCCAACTTTGGACATATAAGTATTTAACAGGTTGTTAGCGCCCTGTCGCAGCTCTCACTTTCTATTGATTACTTATATGTCTGAAAGTTGGGACAGTGAGCTGGTGGTGATTGGGTATAGGGCTCAACTTATGTCCCAATCTCACGTGAATCCCGGAAGAACGCGCATCGGCATCACTGTAATGGCACTAGCACCGGAGAGGAGTGTAAGCTTTTGTTTTCATGGGAGAAAACATGGGTGATTCACAGGTCTGTCCCTATATACACACATTGAAGAGACTGCACATCCAGACACGGATTCTTGCTGCCCGTGGTTTTGGCAGCGTGTATCAGCCTACATGTTCCTTTTATGGGGCTTTTCTAAAAAGTAGAGAGTATCTAAAGTGAAGAACCCATAATTTTGGATAAATTAGCATTAAACTTCCTCTCTACGGGTAGAAGTTTAAAGCAAGAATCAGATCAGTTTAAAATGACCATGACTAATTCACCTTCAGAAAAATAGGTTATAAAGAGATATACAAAACATTAATAAGCATCAACTGGATTAGAAAATATATATTATTTATTATGTGTGTCATGAGGCTGTTGTAATGGCTTCTAGAAGTGATTTAGTGATATATGATACCCTCTTGGCCTTGTACATTACCTCACACTTGATCTCAGCAGTGATATCTTATAGATTTGTGAGATGAGAGCGGTGACTCGTAGATGCTGGTTGTAATTACAATTTCTATGATCAATTAATTAGAGTGAAATAATGCTTCGCTTTTATTACCTTTATACAGTTTGCTGAAAATTATATGTTCAATTATACTGAGGTTCTGTAAGCTTCAGATCTATAAACAATGAATCACTAACCAGCTGCTGAGATATAATAAAGTCACAAACTATCATAATCATTTCATTTCATGTCTTGTTTTAGATGCTTTATGCTTCGCTTGGCATGCCGGTTGAATGACTCAGAATTTTATAGGTGCTAAATGCAGGTGAAATATTAGCATCTGTCAGTAAAAGGCAAACGATTGATTTGCCTCGTAGAAAAAAATAGCAAAAAAGTATGACATCAAAGACATAACTATGTCAGTGGTTCCAGTTCCACCAGGCCACTAGGGCCACGAGAGTGCCAAATATCCAATATGTGTTTAAGAGAATACCAGAGTTTATCATCTAGATGCCGTGACAATGCTTGTGATTCTCTGCCATAATGTTCAATGACATCACTGTTATACAAGTATCCTTGTACTATGAGCGTCTGTTTGTTATATTTCACTGACATCATGCTAGACCTAAAGCCCACATACACATTATTACGCTCCTGCTCCTGTTTTGGGTCCGCTCCACCATAAGGTTTGCAAGCAGCTTTAATATTTCATGATGTGCTCGGCCTATTTAAAGGGAACCAACCAGCAGAAATTTCATATATAAAATAAAGACAGTGCCATACTAGTGCTAGAATGGTGAATCAAATCATTCCTTCAGTTTCCAGATTGAATGTTTGATTGCCGAAAAAAAACGTTCTCCAAACTCAAGAAATTGGTTGATTGGTGTGTGCAGCGAGACTTTGTGGGTCAGGCCCTCTGTTTATATTCCTTTTCCTGTGTGCTCCCGGCTTGCCCCCTTTCCCTTATTTCAATTTTGCGCTGTGCTGCCATTACTGCTGTTGGAGGCACATGCACATTGCAATTGTGATATTGTCTTCATTAAAATGGTGCCGGAGTCAAATTATGGCCCCAACTTTGCTCACTGAAACTTTCAGTAGCTTAGAAATTCTTCTGTAACCAAGGCTATCATCAGTTTGTTTTGCAACAATAAAATTGCAGAGGTCTTGAGACAGCTCACTGGTTTTACCCATCATGAGAATGTTTTTTGTGCTGCACTTTTCTTATTGAGATACCTTTTTCTAGGCCATCAGTTGAACCAGCTGATACTATTTTTTACTAAGTGGCAAGAATGCTAATTGCTAATAGATTTCAGCTGTAGTCATGACTTTTCATGGCTTTTTGCACTTCTATTTCATGTGTTCAATTCTTTGGCACTGTCTAATTTCTCATTATTTCACATCACGTTATGGATCTCTATGTTATGATTTATTTACTTGTGTGAATTGGATGGGATGTTATCAACATTTGGTGAGAAATTAATGTCAATAGCTCCTTTAGAAATATATTTACTTAGAAAACTGGTGGCGTGTGCTATACTTATTTCACCCGCTGAATGTGCGTTTGTATATATATTGTCACCGACAAACAGGAGTGATACTGTACACATATACACTACAGTTCAAAGGTTTGGGATTACTTAGATATTTCTTTATTTTTGAAAGAAAAGCAATTTTTTTTCAATGAAGCTAACATTAAATTAAACAGAAATACACTCTATACATTGTTAATGTGGTAAATGAGTATTTTAGCTTCAAACATCTGGTTTTGAATGCAATATCTACATAGGTGTATAGAGGCCCATTTCCAACAACCACCACTCCAGTGTTCTAATAGTATGTTGGGTTTGCTAACTGTGTTAGAAGGCTAATGGATGTTTAAAAATCCCTTGAAAACCCTTGTGCAAGTATGTTAGCACAGCCAAATACAGTTTTGCTGATTAGAGAAGCTATAAAACTGACCTTCCTTTGAGCTAGTTGAGAATCTGGAGCATTACATTTGTTGGTTCCATTAAACTCTCAAAATGGCCAGAAAAAGAGAACTTTCATGTGAAACTCAACAGTCAATTCTTGTTCTTAGAAATGAAGAATATTCCATGTGAGAAATTGCCAAGAAACTGAAGATTTCGTACAACGGTGTGTACTACTCCCTTTAGAGTAGAGCACAAAAAGGCTCTAAGCAGAGTAGAAAGAGAAGTTGGAGGCCCTGCTGCACAACTGAGCAACAAGACAAGTACATTAGAGTCTCTAGTTTGAGAAATTGACACCTCACAGGTCCTCAACTGGTAGCTTCTTGAAATAGTACCCACAAAACGCCAGTGCAACATCTACAGTGAAGAGACGACTCCGGGATGCTGGCTTTCAGGGCAGAGTGGGAAAGAAAAAGCCATATCTGAGACTGGCTAATAAACGAAAAGATTAATATGGGCAAAAAAACACACACATTGGACAGAGGAAGATTGGAAAAAAGTTTTATGAACAAACAAGTCAAAGTTTGAGGTGTTTGGATCACACAGAAGAACATTTGTGAGATGCAGAACTACTGAAAAGATGCTGGAAGAGTGCCTGACACCATCTGTCAAGCATGGTGGAGATAATGTGATGGTCTGGCGTTGTTTTGGTGCTGATAAAGTGGGAGATTTGTATACCATACCCTGTGGACAGCACTTGATTGGAGCCAATTTCATCCTACAACAGGACAATGACCCAAAGCACATCTCCAAATTACGCATGAACTATTTAGAATACCAGCTGCCTGCTTCTTTCCTATCTGTAATGGAGTGGCCAGCCCAGTCACCAGATCTCAACCCTATTGAGCGGTTGTGAGAGCAGCTTGACTGTATTGTACGCAAAAAAGTGCCCATCAAGTCAATCCAACTTGTGTGAGTGGCTTCTGGATGTAATTCAAATTCAAAGCTGAGATTTTTTACACTTTATCCCCTTTACATTTAATTACGTGCCTACACACGTCATCAGTCATCTCTCTGCCTTTGATGCAGGCTCTCAGGCAGAGCCCGAAATTTTCCCTGCATATGAAGGCTGAATTATTCAGTCTTCAACTGCCTATAACAGCATGTTAAAATGTTAATTTAGGACTGTACTGAGCCCTCATCGGCGTGCCTGTTACGCAATCGCAGGATGCCGATGAGTTGTCATGACAGCCAGGGGTCAGCTGATGACCCCTGTCTCTGTCATCACAGTACTCCTATGAATGCCAGCCCATTGTCGGCATTCATAGGAGATTGTGATTTCTTCTATATACAGCAATGCTGTGGTACTTCTATATACAGAACAAGTGATCAGTCTATTACAGGTCCAAGTCCCGTAAGGAGACTATTAAATGCAGTGCAACGTATAAGAAAAGTTTAAAAAAAATATAAAAGTTCAAATCACAGCTTTTTTACCACATTTAAAAAACCCCACTTATTTAGTACGTTCTAAAAAGTTCGATCTATCAAAATATAAAATAAATTAATCAGATTGGTAAATAGAGTAATGAGAAAAAAACAACAACAGAGGAATGTAATCAGAGGCGATGAAAACATGGTATATCCCAAATATAATATCAATAAAAATATCAGCTTCGGGTGCAAAAAAACAAGCTATCCCACAGCTTCATATCCTGAAAATTGAAACCATTACAGCTCTCGGAAAGTGACAACACAAGCAACATTTCTTTTTTTTCAAAATTACAGAATTTTTTTTTTCAAAACTTAAATAAAACAAAAACCATACATGCTTGGTATCTACGTCACCAAACTGACCTGGAGAATCATACTGGAAGGTCAATTTTATGCTAAAATGAACTCCGAAATCCCAAAATTCAATTGCAAAATTTTACTTTTTTGCTATTTCACCTCACTTGGAATTTTTTCCCTCTTACCATTATATCATATGATTAAATAGATTGTGTCATTCAAAAGTACAACTCATGCTGCAAAAAAAACCAAAACAACAAGCCTTCACATGGTTATATAGATGAAAAAATAAAAAAGTTATGGCTCTTGGAATAAGGGGAGAAAAAAAAGACAACGCAAAAACAAAAAATTGCCCAGTCCTTAAGGGGTTAAGGGTAGGTGCACACAGATCTGTGGACGTAGGCTTGCGCAAATCTTTCTGTCTGTCTCCATGTAATGGTACAAAGACTTGATGATGTTGAGATCAGTGCTCTGTAGGGGCCATATCATCATCTCCAGGATAACTTGTTCTTCTTTATCCTGAAGATAGCTATTAATGATATTGGCTGTATGTTTGGGGTCATTGTCCTGAGGAACAATACATTTTGAGCCAATCAGACGCCTTCTTGAGATAAGTATCTGGCTATATTTCTCAGCATTGAGGACTTCAAGATATGGGCAACATTGAGGACCCAGACAAATAGCCAATGAAACTTAGTGCAGCAGCTCAAACACACATCATACTTATCTTAAAAATCAGAATATGTCCAGGAGCCCCATCAATTCAGAACTGGCAGCAACCAGTAGGACCCAGCTACACCTATCTACTGTTCTCAAATGTCTGACTAGAAGTGGTGTTTTTTGAAGATTTGCAGCCAAAAACAAATCCGTTGACATATAAACAAGGTGAAGCACCTCAACTAAGCACAAAAACATATAAACTGGAGTGCAGAGAAATAGAAACAGGCTCTCTGGATAAGTGAAAAATTGAAATATTTGGCTGTAACAAAACTACATCAAACAGCTTAGTAAGTGACACATCACTAGAATCAGGGTCTTTATGCTGCTCTCAGATTTAGTGGCAAAAACCTGTTGACAGATTTGCTTTTAAGAGGATATTTTTGACTAATATATTAGTCAGTAAGGTAGGTTACCAGCATTTGATTGGAGCGGGTCTGACACCCAGTGCTACTTACTGCTGATCATCTGTTTGCATCTTTACTGGTAGTTGGATATATACAGTGTACGGAGTTATGACAACGCCACTCCATAAACTGTATAGTACCGGAACTGTTCTCGGGAACTTCACCTTAACTCCCATTTACATCAATAGAAGGTAAGCTAGAGCTGTTTAGAAATACCATCATGTACAGTGCCTTGAAAAAGTATTCATACCTTATGAACACTTCCACATTTTTTCACGTTATAACCACAAACTTAAATGTATTTTATATGATATTCCAACACAAAGTATTTGTGAAGTATAAAGGAAATTATGCATGTTTTTTTCTAAATATTGTAAATTTAAAAATCTGAAAATTGTGACTTGCATTTATATTCAGCCCCCTGTAGTATGATGCCTATAAAAAAAATTACGAGTAACCCATTGCCCCCTGGAAGTCACCTGATAAGTAAATTGAGTCCACCTGTGTGTAACGTATTGTTAGTATAACTACAGCTGTTCTGTTAAAGCCTCAGAGGTTTGTTTGAGAAGATTGGTGATCAAACAGCATCATGAAAACCAAGGAACAAACCAGACAGGTCAAGGATAAAGTTTTGAAAAAGAGTAAAGCAGGGTTAGGGTCTAAAAAATAGCTCAAGGTCTGAATATCTCAAAGAGCACTACTCAATTCATTATCCAAGAATAGGAGGAGTATGGCCCCTTCCAATACATGGCCGTCTTCCTAAACACACATCCCAACCCAGGAGAGCACTAATTAGAGAAGCAGCCAAGAAGCTCTTGGCCACTCTTGAGGATCTGCAGGGATACACAGCTCATTTGGAAAGTTTGTCCAAAGGACAACTATTACTTGTATACTAATCAAAACTGGCGTCTATTGCGGAGTGGCAAGAAGAAAGCCATTTTTTAATGCAAGCCATAACAAGTCCCATTTGCACTTTGCGAAATCACCACAGCTAGCATGTGGAAGAAAGTGTTCTGGCCAGATGATACCAAAGTAGAACTTTTTGGGCTAAAAGCAAAATGTTTTGTGTAGTGGATAACTAACACTACATATCACGCTGAAAACATCATCTCCACTGCCAAACATGGTGGTAGCAGCATCATGTGGTGGGTATGCTTTTCTTCAACAGGGATAAGGAACCTGATCAGAGTTGATTGGAAAATGAAATGGATGGAGCTAAATACAGGGCAATCCTGAAGGAAAATCTGTAAGAGGCTGCAAAAGACTTGAGATTGGGACGTAGGTTCACCTTCCAGCAGGACAACGACCCAAAACATAATGGCAGAGTTACTATGGAATGGTTTGAATCAATGCATATTTATGTGTTTAAATGACCCTGTCAAAGTCCAGACCTAAATCCCATTTTCAATCTGTGGGAAGACTTAAATTTTCTGTACAGACGCTCTCCATCCAATCTCACCGAGTTAGAGCTAGTTTGCAAAGGAGAATGGGCAGAACTTTCAGCCTCTTAATGTTGTTCGTACAGGCAATACAGTTTGCTCCAAACGTGCAGTTTTTATTACTTTCATAAAAATGTAATGGGTAGAAAACAGCCTCTTCTGGGCTCAAAGGTATAACAAAAAATAAACAGTTCATGTACCAGCAGACAAGTAATATCATGGCAGGCTTACCCCTTCAGATCACAGTCTTTTCCCTTTTAGCTTCTGGCTGAGGCTGCCAACACTAGAGGCCCTTTCTTCCTTCCAGACCCGTGCAGCAATCCAGACCCTTCTCCTGGCCCAGTTTGGTCAGCAACAAACGGTATCTTCAGGTCCCACCATAATCCACACCTTGTTTTGTTCCCCCATCACACCGAGCACCCAGTGAACCCATCTCCTGGCTCAAGTAAAAAGCTAGGCAAGTGCATTTAATGAAACCCTGCTGACCTAGTTTTTAACCCTGACCTTCCCAGCATTCCTACAATGTGCAGAGCTGGTAAAGACATACCCCCAAAAAATTTATATTAGTGTTTGCAGCTAAAGGTGGTACTATTTTATAATATTTAGAAATCAAGTATCATTTCCTTCACACTTCACAAATACGGGCTTAGTCTTGATATAGCACATAAAATCCCAATAACATACTGTGAGACTGTGACCGGGCTGGTCCATGACGGCCGGTACGTCTCGCCCCGGTTGTGCTCCCTCCATGTATAGTAAGCAACTCCAGGGTTAATCCTGTTTCCCTACAGGCTGAACGGAGGGTTTTAAAGGAAAGAGAAACATGGGCGTGGTTGCCTAGTGTGTGAGGGAGTGAACACAACTCCCTGTGTATCTGTCGGAGAAACAAGTGTATGCTATATTGGACTTGTGGTTTGTGCAATAAACCGTGTGCTGTGACCCTTGATGCCTGGATCCCGTGTCTTCTGCTGCGCAGCCGACCACGCTACCTCACATATGGTGGAGAATGCGGGCATGCCAGCCCGGTGAGGTGTAGCTTCCGTTCCTGGTGTCCCGGTAGCACATGTCCTGGATTCAAGCAGCTATACTACAGCCCAAACCCGGCGACGCCATGGAGGACATACTTAAGCAGCTGGTTCAGGCCAATGCACGTCAGGAGCAAAGGCACCAAGAACAGATGGTTCTCCTGGCCAAGGCGATCCGTGCCGGACCGGCAGCAACCACCCCGGGACCGGGTGACGACGGCAGCGTCCGGAAAACGGTGAGACAAGCGTTGCAAAAGATGACCCCGGGGGATGATGTGGAAGCGTTCCTGGCGGTGTTTGAGCGGGTGGCCGAGCGGGAAAAGCTGCCGACCCCCCAGTGGGCTGAGGTATTGTCGCCCTATCTGACGGGGGAGCCCCAAAAAGCGTACCTGGACCTCTGTACCGAGGACGCCATAGACTATGCGACCCTGACCCTGAATACTTGCTCGGTTGGGGGTGAATACCTATGTACGGGCTCAGCGGGTAAATCAGTGGTTCTATGAGGAAGCCAAACCCGTACGCTCCCAAGCCTATGACTTGTTGCATCTGGTAAAGAAGTGGTTGCAGCCTGACATTCTGAGCCCTGCGCAAATGGTGGAAAGGGTAGTGGTTGATCGCTTTGTGCGCACTTTACCCGTCACCATTCAACGGTGGGTGGGACAGGGCGACCCAAGTACCCTGGACCAATTAGTGGGCCTGGTGGAGCGGCATGTGGCTACGCAGGACTTGATACGGGACACTGAGACTTTGCGTGCCGCCCGTCGGTCCGGCCCCTCCAAGCCTCGGGCCAAGGACCCACCGCTGACACCGGTGCGGGAGACCACTACCGTCCCTTCTGAGGCCGCGCCCGCCGTCCCTGAGGTCCGGAAGGCCATGTACCCTAAACGACAACTCGTCAAGGGGGTTACCTTCCCTATTAGATGTTGGCGGTGCCAGCGGGTGGGACATATGGAAGCTCAGTGTCCACTCACCACGGAGCCCATGGATTGTGGGGTTACCCGGCGGGGTTCAATGTATGCTCAGGCGGTGTATACCGCAGACCTTGTCTCCCCGGAGACTGCGCCCCACTTGTGCCAAATACAGGTTAATGGATGTCCGGTTACAGGCTTGTTGGATTCCGGAAGCTTAGTGACCCTTGTGCGATCAACCCTAAGGGCTAACATAAAGGCCACAGGACGTACCGTGGGGGTGGTTTGCATACATGGGGAACGCCGAGACTATCCCACGGGGGTTGTCACCATCACAGCACCCTGCGGACAGGTGCAACATGAGGTGGGACTTATGAACTCTCTTCCCTATGACGTGATCCTAGGAAGGGATCTGCCGTATTTTTGGACTCTATGGAAGGGGCCTCCTAAGTCCCTTCAGGTATTGGACAGTCCGGGACCTGAGCCCGACAGTCCCGAATCCGGGACGCCTGCCGTAGGGGTCCCCCTGATAGGGACAGAATGTGAACCCGATAGGTCGCCCCTAGAGGTATTGGCAGGAGAGGCTGAGATGGTCGAGCCCATCCCGGAGTTGGAGGCGTCCCCGGATACGTTTGGGACCGCCCAACTCCAGGACCCTACATTAATACATGCCCGGAGTCGGGTGACAGTGGTTGACGGGGTGGCACAGCTGCCCGGTGCCCAGGTAAGGTACCCCCATTTCGCTCTTAAGCAGGATTTACTCTACCGGGTAGATGAAATACGGGGCGTGGGGGTAGAGCAGTTGGTGGTGCCCCAGCCGTATCGCCGGCGGGTCCTCGACTTGGCTCACAAACACCTGATGAGTGGCCACCTAGGGGTCAAGAAAACGCAGGAGCAAATATTGCAAAGGTTCTATTGGCCCAGGGTCTTTGGGGAGGTAAAACGGTTCTGTGAAACCTGCCCGGAGTGTCAGCTTACCGCACCCCTGGCCTACTTTCGCAGTCCGTTGGTACCGTTACCCATTATAGAAGTCCCCTTTGAACGGATAGGGATGGATCTGGTGGGGCCCCTCGTAAAGTCCGCTCGAGGGCAGCAACACATCCTAGTGATCGTTGACTATGCCACCCGGTATCCAGAGGCGATACCTCTCAGACATACTGCAGCAAAGCTTATAGCTCGGGAGTTGTTTGCTGTGTTCTGCCGGGTGTGGTTGCCCAAGGAGATCCTTACAGATCAGGGGACCCCATTCATGTCTAAAGTGACCAAAGAGCTATGCCGGCTACTCCAGATCAAGCAGTTGCGTACGTCTGTGTATCATCCTCAAACGGACGGTTTAGTGGAGCGTTTCAATAAAACCCTGAAAACCATGCTCAAAAGGGTGATTACCAAAGACGGGAAAGACTGGGATATGATGCTTCCCTATTTGATGTTTGCCATCCGAGAGGTGCCACAGGCATCCACGGGGTTTTCGCCTTTTGAGTTGTTATACGGGCGACATCCCCGGGGATTGTTGGACCTGGCAAAGGAAACATGGGAGCAGGAGCCCACCCCCCATAAAAGTGTGATTGAACACATTTTAGGAATGCAGAACCGCATAAGCGCGGTCATGCCAATTGTGAAGGAGCATTTACAGGAGGCTCAGGCCGCGCAAAGCGGCCGCTACAATAGACAAGCCACCGTGCGGACCTTTAAACCCGGAGATCGGGTGTTGGTATTAATCCCCACGGCGGAGAGTAAATTCCTGGCTCAGTGGCAAGGCCCCTACGAGATAAAGGAAAGAAGCGGGGTGGTCAACTATAAGGTATTGCAGCCCGGTAGGCGGAAACCTGAACAAATATACCATGTCAACCTGTTAAAACCTTGGCAGGAACGGGAAAGCCTGATGGTTGATTATTCCCCTTCTCCCTCCTCTTCGGGTCGTTCACTCCCGGCTCCAGTGACCTCCGGAGAGGACGAACCGGAAGTAAGGATCGGAGAAGCCCTCACCAAGCAACAGAGGCGAGAGGCCAGACGGCTGGTTCAGCAGAACCCCGATGTCTTCTCCGAGCGGCCTGGTAGGACAAGTCTGATACGACATGACATTGTCACCGAGCCTCACCAGAAGGTACGCCTGAAGTCATACCGGGTACCGGAGGCTCGAAGACAAGCCATATCAGAAGAAGTGAAGACAATGCTACGCCTAGGGGTCATCGAAAAATCCCGGAGTGAATGGGCTAGTCCCATTGTCCTAATACCAAAACCCGATGGCTCCTTAAGGTTCTGCAATGACTTTAGGAGATTGAACAAAATATCCAAGTTCAATCTCTACCCCATGCCCCGGGTGGATGAGCTGATTGATAGGCTGGGACAGGCGCGATATTTCACCACGCTCGACCTGACCAAGGGGTACTGGCAGGTGCCACTGACGGAGTCCGCCAAGGAGAAAACCGCTTTTGTTACGCCGGAGGGTCTCTTCCACTATGTTGTCCTGCCTTTTGGGTTACACGGCGCTCCAGCCACGTTCCAGAGGTTGATGGACTTGGTGCTGGAACCCCACCAGGCGTATGCATCAGCGTACCTTGATGACATCATTATTTACAGCTCTGAGTGGCAGGCCCACTTGGAACAGGTACAAGCGGTGGTGAACGCGCTCAGAACAGTCGGATTGACAGCCAATCCCAAGAAATGTGCGTTGGGACTCACGGAAGCCCGCTACTTGGGCTACGTAATAGGCCAAGGAGTGATTAAGCCCCAAATTAACAAAGTTGAGGCAATCCAGAAGTGGCCTAGACCCCTGACCACGAAGCAGGTTAGGGCTTTCCTGGGTATTGTGGGGTACTACAGGAGGTTTGTGAAGAATTTTGCGGGACTTTCAGCCCCCTTGACGGACCTTCTCAAAGGCAAGAAGTCCGTCATGGTGCGCTGGACTCCGCAGGCCGAGGACTCCTTCCGGGCCTTGAAGGGGGTCCTGTGCGGACAGCCCGTTCTTGTCAACCCTGATTTCCGGAAGGAGTTCATAGTACAGACTGACGCCTCTGAGGTCGGCCTGGGGGCAGTGCTGTCTCAGGTGGTTCAGGGGGAGGAACACCCCGTCACCTTCTTGAGTAGGAAGCTCACCCCTCCCGAGCGGAATTACAGCGTAGTGGAGAAGGAGTGCCTGGCGATTAAGTGGGCCTTGGAGTCCCTGCGCTATTACCTGCTGGGACGGCGGTTTCGCTTGGTGACTGATCACTCTCCGCTGGTCTGGATGCGGTCCGCCAAGGAACGGAATGCCCGGGTTACCCGGTGGTTCCTTTCTCTGCAGAACTTCTGTTTTACGGTTGAACACCGGGCCGGTAGGTTGCAGGGCAACGCCGATGCCTTGTCCCGCGGCCCATGTTTGATGGCGGGAGTTCAACCCCGCACGCTTGAACTGAGGGGGGGTATGTGAGACTGTGACCGGGCTGGTCCATGACGGCCGGTACGTCTCGCCCCGGTTGTGCTCCCTCCATGTATAGTAAGCAACTCCAGGGTTAATCCTGTTTCCCTACAGGCTGAACGGAGGGTTTTAAAGGAAAGAGAAACATGGGCGTGGTTGCCTAGTGTGTGAGGGAGTGAACACAACTCCCTGTGTATCTGCCGGAGAAACAAGTCTATGCTATATTGGACTTGTGGTTTGTGCAATAAACCGTGTGCTGTGACCCTTGATGCCTGGATCCCGTGTCTTCTGCTGCGCAGCCGACCACGCTACCTCACAATACATTTAAATTTGTGGGTGTAATGTGAAAAAAATTAAAAAAGTTCACAGAATATCAATTATTTTTCAAGGTACTGTAGATCCACTATTCCGGCTGTGTACAATGTGTACATCCGGCCACCACCGGAGCTACACACAGCCGATCATGGGACTAGCGGTGATGCCTTTCATTGAGCACAGCAAAGGTATATGTTGCCCCAAGCACCAGATCAAAAACTCATATGATTATGGTGTTTTGTGACTTCAAAATTCTATTTTGCCTTCAATAATATCTCAGAAATAGCATTTGCAGTATCTGACTACAGCAGGGACCGGGTGAATCAAGTGCATTTTAGATACATAACAAGCTCTCCAATGCGGCTTTTTCAATCTAGAGCAATGTAATTTCCTCTAGGATCAAATTGTAGCCTTGATGTTGTAAATGGTATAAATGTAGTGGGGAAGCACTGATATACTATAAAGTAAGAGAAGAGATTGTGCTTTTAATGTTCAGGCTGATGTATTTATTTAATAATACTTCACAACACTTGCTGCGCTTTCAGATTATTTGTGTCTGCTTTTTTTTTTTAATATCAAACTGTTATTACTGTTCTGCAATTTTGGTCTATGAAAATATATAGAAGCATTAAAAAATAACAGTACGTGAATAAAAACAAATTAAATAGATCTAACGTTCCATGAAAAACGTAGAACTAGAACTATTGGGGATGGAGGACTCTATTCGGCTGCGGTCACAGGTCCATTTTGGAGTTTCATTCGTTCCGTTTCAAGAACAAAGGGAATTCATGTCCAAAGGAGGCTGAGAGACCCTATTGATTATCATGGGGTCTTTCTGGTTTCTGTTTTGGATTCTGTTTTTAGAACTGAAGAAAAAATTCTGTATCTGGCGTTCTGAAAATGGGCACAAACCTCTCGGCTTCCATAAGCCTCAGTTATCAAACGGATTCATTTTGGGCATGACTTCTGTTTGTCTGTTCTACAATGTAGAGAAAAAGAATGACAAATGGACATATGACAAGAGCCTTATTTGTATATCTTTATGGATTTGGTTGTCTATAACATATTTAAAAGTTCAAGAAATCTAATATATTTCCATGGGTGGTGAGAGTATGTCAGAGATGGAGACCGTCTCGTACAACTGTTAAGGCCCTGTCACACACAGAGATAAATCTGCGGCAGATCTGTGGTTGCAGTGAAATTGTGGACAATCAGTGCCAGGTTTGTGGCCATGTACAAATGGAACAATATGTCCATGATTTCACTGCAACCACAGATCTGCCAAAGATTTATCTCTGTGTGTGACGGGGCCTTTACAATTGTTAGAGTCAATCTTTTCCTTTTCTTTATATGCGTCAGGTATAGGAAGAGAAGCTGGTTCCTTCCACTATTACTTGTGTTACCACTAAACTACGGGGACCCGCCTATGACAAGTCACCTGTGAAACTTGCTCTCCAGCGGCTATGAAAAGTTTTTTTCTGTGAAACACCACAGTGTTTCTGAGTGAAACATACATGTCTGTGATCATACAGCCAGTACCTGATACATTTTGCCCACAGTTTGGGCAGCATGTATCATCTGACAGATTCGCTTTATGGGGTACTTTGCACGCTGCGACATCGCTATCCGATGCTAGCGATGCCGAGCTCAATAATACCCGCCCCCGTCGCACATGCGATATCTTGTGATAGCTGCCGTAGCGAACATTATTGCTACGGCAGCTTCACACGCACTTACCTGCCCTGTGACGTCGCTCTGGCCGGCGACCCGCCATACGGCGTCACAGCGACGTCACACGGCAGGCGGCCAATAGAAGCAGAGGGGCGGAGATGAGCGGGACTTAAACATCACCTCATTCCTTACGCATAGCCGGTGGAGGCAGGTAAGGAGATGTTCCTCGCTCCTGCGGCTTCAGACACAGTGATGTGTGCTGCCGCAGGAACGAGGAACAACATCATATCTCCTATTGGTGCGACATTATGAAAATGTCCAACGCTACACAGATCACCGATTTACGATGCTTTTGCGATCGTTTATCGGCGCATCTAGGCTTTACACGTTGAGACGTCGTTACCAGCGCCGGATGTGCGTCACTTTCGATTTGACCCCGACGATATCGCAGTAGGCATGTCGCAACGTGCAAAGTACCCCTAAGAGTTAGTGTCCATACTCCTTAGTGTTTGACAGCTGTGCCTCCAAACTCCCCCCTAAACATGATTGCTTTGCTATACCGAATATGCATTTGCTTTCAATAGAGAAAACAGAGTAAGCTGCTGTCAGACTCCCCCATACACATTCATGCTCGCCTTTACTGAGCATGCATGTTTTTAATAGGGAAATCAGAATATGCTTCTACCAGATCTTTCTGATAGCAGCTTTTATCCTAGAAAACACCATGGCCAACCTTCTCTTAGACATCATTAAACACATTCCATGCTTGGTCAAGTCCACTAAAAGCTGTGTGTTTTGCTGACTTTAATATAGCTCTTAAAGGGAACCTGTCAGGTGCAATAATAACCCAGGATCACAAGCAGTTCTGGAGGCATATTTCTAATCCCAGCCTAACCGTCCCTGTATCTAGTAGTATAGATAAAGAGATCTTTAGAAAAAGTATTTCTAAAGATCTTTTATGATATGCTAATGAGTGTGGGGACTAGTCACAATAGTGTTACTTCCTGCGCCCATTCTGCCCTCTTTCTTAGCATGTTAGCACACACAGGGGCGTTCTAACATTCTATTCGATGCAGCATCACCAGTGGTGCCAAGCGTACCTGTGTCCGCTGTGACGACTGATCAGAAGTCCATGCGCACTAGACCTTTCTGAAGCAGGGACGCATACACCTTCATACTGCGCATTACCGACAGTGTCAGGCATTCAGATCAGTGGTGACAGCGGACACAGGTACGTGCATCACCGCTGGTGACGCTGAATTAAATAGCATGATCGCATGCCCCTGTGGGCGTACTAACATGCTAAGAGGGCGGAATGAGTGCAGGAACTAACGCCCTTGCGACTAGTCCTTGCGCTCATTAGCATATCATAAAAGATTTTTAGAAATACTTTTTCTAAAGATCTCTTTATCTATGCTGGCGTATACAGGGACAGTTAGGCAGGGATTAGCAATATGCAACGAGAACTGCTCGTGGTTCTGGGTGCATGCTGCACCTGACAGGTTCACTTTAAGAGCCCCACAGACTCCAATGTGTATGGGTCTTAAGAACTATCTTTTTATATAATAGATCTTCTAATTCTTTCATTGAAAAGGACGTCTCAGAAGGACATCCCCCTATTCATATTGCCTTATCTAAGCATATGGGTGAGGCTCTCACTATTTTAGGTATGAGTTTTGCAATATATAAATTTCACTCTGACATTTGATGTGTATGAAATAGTTAACTCTGTGCGCAGGAGACCACTTCATAGTCCTGACTGAAGTCTTAACTACTTGCACTTTATTATTTGACAGGCATTTGGAGAAGAAATTGCGCCCATCAGCTTGAAGGTGCAGACAGTAAATGATGTGGCTAGTCAACTCTCTGCTCTAGACATTCAGCCATCTGCGAAAAATGCTCGCCAACTGGATGACCTGAACATCAGGTGGAAACTCCTACAGGTATATCTGTCTTTTCATGTAAAACAGAAACTAGACATTTATGTGGCTCTCGGCTTCTGTGAAGTAACTATTTATTACACTAATTATAGTTGTGAAGAATAACATTTTGCAAACATTTTGAAATGCCTGAGATTGGTGCATTTCTATTTCAGATTATTTTTCCAGCGCCTGTAGGAAATTCTGTACTTTTCCACTTTATTGAACAATTTGTCATGTTTCAAATGGTTTCATAGACCCAAAAACTTTTGAAACAAGAAACTGAGCATTTGATCACCCTTCTCAGGACCAGAGATGCTCCAGTCATTCTTAATCATTTGCAGCGGTGACATCTCATCTACAGTACTTGTAACAACTGCAGGCAATCACTGAGGTTGTGCCGTCTACATTGGCAGAAACGCTGAGTCTATTGATTGGCTGCAGCAGTTATGAATACAGTAGCCGTGCTGTCACCTTTGCAGCTGGATAAGAAAAAAACATGAAATGGTGGATAGGCATTGTTAGAGTCAGGTAGAGTGAGCAATATCTCAGTTTATGTTAGAAGTTTGTGAACCTATGCACTATTATATTTGAAGTAGAATAACCAATTAAGGTAGCTTGTTCAATATTGTATTGGACTTTACATATATTTCCCTATTGGGCTCAGATTTTGCAGGGAAGTAGTTGCTAACCACCTACCTGTTCTGCCGGTATCCAACTTTGCAGGTTCAGAGTAATCATTAATTATCTACTGCTCCTGCCCATGCTTTTGCTGCATCTAGTGACATTACGTCAATGGCATATTGCCTTCTTTCTCTCTGTTCTGTCCATAGGGCATCACTGCCTATTTCATGCTGATTGACAGCCATCTCTACTGCCTAACTGTGGGGAGCTGTCTCTCAGCATGACATTGGCAGTGATACCACATCGACAGAACAGAATAATCAGCAGCAGAAATGGTCCGTGGCTATAGTTACCCTGAAAAGTTAGGTTCGGAGTTCATACTGAACACGGACTTTACTAAAGAATTCAGTTCAAGTTCAGAGTTCAGGTGCTTTACGAATGTAAACCACTCGCGCGAACATCCCTGTTCTCGGGTACGCTCGGTGCTCGGCCCAGTACAAGACGCTTGCAATGTGGGGTAACAACAGTGCTATTAGATGTAGGGTGTACAAGAAAAACCACTCATCCTCCCCCAGAAGTGTCTATTTATGGCTGGCTACCTTTGGGTGGAGACCCGAACATCCCAATTAGTGACTTCCAATGAGGTTCAGGTCAAGTTCCAAAGCAAACTTTATCTAAGGTCCAGCTTACCCCGCCGAACCAAACTTTCACAGGTTTGCTCATCTCTATCTGTGACCACTCTGAGTAGAAATCGGCAATGGGCAGTACAGGCAAGTAATAGTAGTTCGCAACTACTTGTTTGTAAGTTCTTAGCCTCATAGGAAAAAATAATCAAAGTCCCTGATAACCTCTTTAATATTTACTCCAAAATCAATCATCTAATTTACCCTTGCATATCCATGCCAATTAAGTGTACATTTTGAGTGTGTGTAGGCAGAGAACAAAAACTTAATTTTATATTAATGAAAACTTTACTGTAAATGTATCTTCCATTTAAAACCATTTAAATGTTATTGTAGTCTCATCATCACAAAATATCAAGCCATGGTGCTTTTTCTTACATCAGTAGAGGTAGGCCTCATTTCACACATTGTTTTCTTTATGTCATAGTTCCATGGACCGTTTTGCATTTTTTAAGTAACTTTAGTTGCTTGTCTTGTAGCATTTGATCATATTTGTGGCGTCAAATTTTTCAAAATGGCGTACATGGTTCATGAATTTTACTTACAATAAAAACAGCTCTTTATTTTTATAACTTTTTTGGTGCTTTTTTTTAGAGCAAAGGGTTATACATTCTGTTAAAATGTTGCATGGAACACATACATTTGTGGAAAATTTAAGGCTTAAAAATATATCACTCCGGGGAAGGAAGGGGTCTACAGTACAACTGCACAAAAATTTTGCAACTGTTTAAACAAGTCACTTTGGATGAATCGGCCTCAAACATCTCAATAACAAAAATGATGCCCAGAATGATGGGCATGAAAAAAAAAACGCATAAAAAGGTGTGAATTCAAAGAACTATTTGGCCCAAATCAAAAACAGACTTCAGAGGTTAAAATCTAAACACAAAAAAGCAGGAGCAAATTCTTTAAAGGGAACCAAACATCAGGATTTTCGTATATAAGCTAAAGCCAGTGCTAAACTGGCACTATCAGGCTGATTCTATACATACCTGTAGTGGTCAGCTCGGATGTTTAGGTTTTGAAATCCAAAAAAGTAAAGTTTATAAAATCAGCTGCTTGTAGAGTGACAGTTGCACTGGAGCAGATAATATATTCATAGTTATCCCCTCCCTCTGCTAGAATTAGTATAAATATTATACAAAGATTCACTTTGTTACATCTGAGCTGACCACTACAGGTATGTAGAGAATCAAACTGATAGTGCCAGTATAACACTAGCTTTAGGTTATATATGAAAATCCTGGTGATTGCTTCCCTTTAATGAATGAGGCCTCCAGTCTTGACGTCTCGATTAGTGGAGTCACCTAGCTGTGGCTTTGATAATATACAGTCATGGCCAAAAGTTTTGAGAATGCTACAAATATTAATTTTTACAAAGTGTACTGCTTAAGTTTTTCTAATGGCAATTTGCATATACTGCAGAATGTCATAAAGAGTGATCAGTGTTATGATCCGGAACCATGGAAGACCACCACAAATCATTGGCAAAAGGTGACAAGAGCATTGGCAACTAATCTGGCCGCCATCCCCTTACTAACCATCACAACTAGAAGTAGCCGAGGGGTGAACTAACATCCTGTGCACCGCGAACCCAGCCGGAGAACTAACTATCCTAAAGGTAGGAAAGATGAATAACTCTCTGCCTCAGAAAATAGACAAGAATAGCTAGCCCCCCACATTCAAAGACTGCGGTGATATAGGAAAAACACAATACACAGGTAGATGACAGGATTAGCAAAAGGTGAGGCCCCCGCTGACTAAAATAGGAAAGGACAGGAAAGGGACTGATGGTGGCCAGAGAAAAACCCTGCAAAATACCAACTTCCTGATAGTACAAAAAGGCCCTCAGATCGCACGATCTGAACTCCGTCCTATACCAGGTGCCCTTGTCATACCAACAGAAAACAAGAATCATAACAAAGTCAACAAGCCACAAACACATGGACCCAAATGAGCTATACTCCACACAGAACTGCAGGGAGTTCCCCAACAATCCAATGAGGGGGAAAATCCCTGCAAGAAAATAACCTGAAACCAACCACAGCAAATGACAAACCCAGATAAACAAAAGAACCAGACAATAAATAAAGAGCAAGCACTTATCTGGGGAAGATGTGGTGTAGAGCAGGATTAAGCAGGCTGGAGATACAAAGAACAACTGACATCCGGCAACAGCCTGCAATCAGACCAGGATTTAAATAAGCAGAGAGTTAGCAAAGGAAACACCCACTGCACAACACACCTGGTCCAAGTCCAAACCATTCCTGGCCACCAGAGGGAGCCTCCCAGTAGCCAAAACATAACTAAGATTCACAACAGATCAGCTTAACAGCAATTACTTGCAAAGTCAATATTGGCTAAGAAAATGAACTTTAACCCCCAAAACACATTTCAACATCATTGCATTCCTGCCTTAAAAGGAGCAGCTAACATTGCTTTAGTGATTGTTCCATTAACACAGGTGTGGGTGTTGATGAGGACATGGCTGGCGATCAATCAGTCATGATTAAGTAAGAATGACACCACTGGACACTTTAAAAGGAGGCTGGTGCTTGGTATCATTGTTTCTCTTCAGTTAACCATGGTTATCTCTAAAGAAACACGTGCAGCCATCATTGCTCTGCACAAAAATGGCCTAACATGGAAGAGTATCTCAGCTACAAAGATTGCACCTCAGTCAACAATCTATGGCATCATCAAGAATTTCAAGGAGAGAGCTTCCATTGTTGCCAAAAAGGCTCCAGGGTGCCCAAGAAGGACCAGCAAATGCCAGGACCGTATCTTAAAACTGTTTCAGCTGTGAGATCAGACTACCAGCAGTGCCGAGCTAGCTCAGCAATGGCAGCAGGCTGGTGTGAGTGCTTCTGCACGCACTGTGAGGCGGAGACTGCTTGAGCAAGGCCTGGTTTCAAGGAGGGCAGCAAAGAAGCCACTTCTCTCCAGAAAAAAGATCAGGGACCGACTGATATTCTGCAAAAGGTACAGGGAGTGGACTGCTGAGGACTGGGGTAAAGTAATTTTCTCAGATGAATCCCCTTTTCGATTGTTTGGAACATCTGGAAAACAGCTTATTAGGAGAAGAAGAGGTGAGCGCTACCACCAGTCTTGTCTCATGCCAACTATTAAGCATCCTGAAACGATTCATGTGTGGGGTTGCTTCTCAGCCAAGGAAATCGGCTCACTCACAGTCTTGCCTAAATACACAGCCATGAATAAAGAATGGTACCAGAATGTCCTCCAAGAGCAACTCCTCCCAACTGTCCAAGAGCAGTTTGGCACCCAACAATGCCTTTTCCAGCATGATGGAGCACCTTGCCATAAAGCAAAGGTGATCACTAAATGGCTCATGGAACAAAACATAGAGATTTTGGGTCCATGGCCTGGAAACTCCCCAGATCTTAATCCCATTGAGAACTTGTGGGCAATCATCAAGAGATGGGTGGACAAACAAAAACCAACAAATTCTGGCAAAATGCAAGCATTGCTTATGCAAGAATGGAAAGCTATCAGTCAGGATTTGGTCCAGAAGTTGATTGAGAGCATGCCAGGGAGAATTGCAGAGGTCCTGAAGAAGAAGGGTCAACACTGCAAATATTGACTTGCTGCATTAACTCATTCTAACTGTCAATATAACCTTTTGGTACTCATAATATGATTGCAATTATATTTCTGTATGTGATGTAAACATCAGACAAACACAATTAAAAACCAGAGGGCAACAGATCATGTGAAAATATAATTTTGGTGTCATTCTCAAAACTTTTGGCCATGACTGTATGTTCTGAGTAGCAATATCTCTTTAAAGGGAATCTGTCAGCAGGTTTTTGCTGCCTCATCTGAGACCAGCATGATGTAGGCAAAGAGATCCTGAATCCAGTGATGTATCACTTACATTACTGGCTGCAGCCATTCTAACACAATTGGAATGTTTAAATTTAGCAGAGCAGTAGAGCTGAGAGAGCTGTCCTGCCCACGCTAGGGTCTCTATGGAGATTGTACATTCACAGTGAGGTGTCAATCAGACGATGGGGCATGCCGGATATCTTTGCGCATGATATTGTAGAACAGCAATGATAATCACTTGGATGAAAAAGCTTTTAGTTAAAGTAAACAAAAGCACACAGCCTGATAAGAGAGGCATAGTTGATTTTTGTTTTTAACCCCTACAACATGCTGTCCTCAGATTCCATAGCAATATCCTGCTGACAGATTCCCTTTAAAGGCTTCTCTGCTTTGCAATGTTTTAAACTGGCTTACAAGTATTCCATGAATTTAGTGGCTGGTGGGGGCTCATAACCCTTCTGCCCAGTCCATCCATTTATTCTTTTTATAGCTATCGTATATATGATAAATGTGTATTTAAAATACATTGGGGAACACACCATTATGTAAAATGTAAAAAACGCAAGAGTTTTCTTTTATATATTACTTCTGGAGAGTCTAATAATTAGTTTTGTGTGCCTTTATATTGTTTTAGACCTTACAGTACATATTCAATAATGCAGATCCTGACCTTGTGTGGGCTAAATTGTTTCTGTCAGCGTTCTTTCCACAGCTAGAAGCAAATTATCCCACCGGGACATGATTTTATTTTTCTTTGATACTCTCAATTTGTAATTTTTACGTATCTATCTGTTGCTCCCTGGCACCTCCGTGATACATATATTGGATGCAATTTGTAAGCGGTGGTGTAACTCCATAAATCATGCTGCCGTTATTGAGAGCTGCAGAACTTGGCAGAAGAAAAATCGGCTTTATTGCCACCCATGCAAAATGTTGATTAAAACAAATCCAGTTTTCACGGGATGGACAGTTTGTCCCCAAAGAGATGCTGACTGAGCAGAGGACAGGGATTTCAGCTGTAAAGTCGCAGGCATTTTCTAATAATAGTGGGATGGGGGAGGGGAACTAAGCAAATTTGGGACTCTATAAAGGAAATTTTGAGTGTGCAACAATCAATCAACTCCAGCTAATATGACATGTATTCTACAATGGACAGTTATGTGTATTCTGTTTTTATTCTATAGTACTTACATTGTCTGTTCAATCCTTTTACTAAAAAATAATGGAATTTCTTAGTATTTTTGGTTTTAGAGCTTATCACATCCACATTATCATTGGATAGTTTTATTTTATCCTTTACATATTAAAAAACAGACATAGCATATCTAAAATAACACATAAGATTTGATGACGCAGAAAGTTGAAGGACATCTGTCAGTACGATCAACCCTCCTAAGTCATCTATCTTGACATGTAGGTCATAGAAAGTTTAATAAAATGATACCTTGATATCTGTGATCCTATGTCATATTCCTGAGAAATTCATGTTTTTCCTAATATGTAAATGAACTGTAGGTTAAATATAGATCCCCCCTGAGAATCTGCCTCCAGAGCTTTTTATAAATCAAAGAGGGTGTTACCACTGTGAGACATGTAATGACTGATAGTCTGCTCTCCTGATCTACATGTCTCACATTGGTAACTCACCCTTTTTATTTAAAACAAGTCCTGGAGGCAGATTCTCTTGGAGATCTGTGTCCAGCCCATAGATTTTAATAGCTCATTTACATAGTAAGAAAAACGTGGATTTCTCACAGATCACTACAGATGTGAAGGTATTGTTTTATTCAACTTTCTATTACCTAAATGACCATATAGACAGCTTACGAGGGTTGATCCTGCTGACAGATTCCCTTTAAGATCATAAAAGCCATTTAATTTATATAATTCATAGTAGAGTCACACTTTTCTGCATTGGGATATCTTCTGCATTATGGCATGTTTGTCATTGAAAAAAACGTTAAATCCTGTATCTATTGTTTAATTTAAAATGTAGTCTTTTTCCAACATGTGCAGCAGATGAGTTGGGGTCCAGGTACTGAGACCACCACTGATTATTTCAAAAACTGTCCTGATCAGCAGATAGGAGCATTGAGCTCCTGCATTAACCTGCACACAGAGCGGCTCAATAAAAAACATAATAAAGACTTTCCATTAAACCTGTATATTGCCCTGTGTATGTGTGTTTATGCAGGAGCTCAGTGCTTCTGTCTGCTGATTAGTGCACTATAAGGCTATCTGCGCACGTGTGCGTAATTCATGCAGTTACGCTGCGCTTTGTAGCGCAGCGTAACTGCATGCATCCTGCGTCCCCTGCACAATCTATGGAGATTGTGCAGGTGCCGTGCGCACGTGGCATCTTAGAGCACAGCGCTTCGGCTGCTGCCCGAAACGAGCGTTCTAAGAAGTGACATGTCACTTCTTCTGTGCGCTTTGCCGGCAGCCCCTGCTCTGTCTATGGCAGGTGCTGCATGCAGAGCGCACGTTCTCACCGGCACCATGTGCTTCAGAACGGAGCTTTTCAGCTGCGCTCTGAAGCGCACCTTTTAGGTGCGCTGCAGAGCGCACATGTGCGCACATAGCCTTAAGCTGCTTTCGGAGCGATTGATGGGGGTCTCAGGACCAGGACCCTCACCATTCTTCACATGTTAGGCCTAAGCCACACAGCGAGAAAAACGATTCGAGTGGAGTGCGATAAAACATCGCATTCCACTCGGACCAATATTAGCCTGTGTGTCAGTGCACATGAGCGATTATTTTCTCAGCCCTAATCAGACCGAGAAAACAATCGCAGCATGCTGCAATTGTAATGCGAGAATCTTTCTCTCGCACCCATTCAAGTGTATGGGGCGAGATAAATATCGCACTGCACTCGCGGTACACCGGTGTACCGCGCGTGCAGAGCGAGTATCACAATAGCCGGCTACGGAGGAGAGAGGGAGATAAATCTCTCCCTCCCCTTCTCAACTCTGGCCCACCCCCCGCAGCTGAGGTCCACTCGCACAGTCGGACCTCAGTCGCAGAGACACTCGCATGACACTTGGCTCTGCTGTACTGCCAGCGTGAGCCGAGTGTCATGCGAGGATCGCATTAGTGCCTCGTGTGGCCCCGGCCTTAGGAAGAGACTAAATATTAAAATATAAAACAATAGGTACACTTTAACTATGTTGAATAAATTCTTCACTCATAATGAGTTGTTGGTGGCTTTCTAGGCTGCAGTTGAAGAACGTCTTAAGCAACTTCAAGAAGCACATCGGGATTTTGGCCCTGCATCTCAACACTTCTTGTCCAGTAAGTTAAAGATGTAAATTCGACCATATGCTTACTTTTAGCTTGGGTATATGGTCACATCTACTGTTTTATTGTGATGTTCAGAATATGTCCTATAGCATCAAAATACAATCATTCCCTATCAAAGATGACTCTCTTTGTGGTCACGATTCAATGTGGCAGATAGAGAAGGGTCGTGTACGGAAGGAATACTTCCCCCGTTATTACACTTAGTTCACCAAAGACTATCTAAAAATGGTTTCTCTAACCCAATACCCTAGTGATAATCCAATATTGAAATTTGGCAGTTCACTTGAATTTGGCCAGGAAATTCAAACTGCATCAAATAAACTTCAAAGTCTATTGAATTTTCAGATCAAATTTCAGTGACCTTCCTTGGTAAAGCAATGAGTCTCTAAAGCTGGGTTTACACACTGCAACATCGCAAACGACATCGCTGGAACGTCACCGGTTTTGTGACGTTACAGCGACCTCCCCAGCGACATTGCAGTGTGTGGAACCTATCAGCGACCTGGCCCCTGCTGTGAAGTTGTGATCGCTACAAATCGTTCAGGACCATTCCTAGGTCCTTTGTTTCCCGCTGTGCAGCAAGTTTCAGTGTGTAAAGGGGACTTTCCAGCGACTCCGCGGCTCTGTCTGTGTAGCGTCCTGATTAGCGGTCACCGGTGAAGGATTTACCGGTGACCGCTAATCCCCCGAGTGACTGAAGTGTCCCCCCCTCTCTCATACTCACCGATCCCCGATCACCGGCGCTGCACAGCATTCACTCTGCTCCAGCGGCTTTTCCTTTTTTGAAAAAGCCGGCCGCTCATTAAACAATCTCGTATTCCCTGCTTTTCCCTGCCCACCGGCAAATATGATTGGTTGCAGTGAGACACGCCCACACGCTGAGTGACAGCTGTGTCACTGCACCCAATCACAGCAGCCGGTGGGCGTGTCTATACTGTGCAGTAAAATAAATAAATAAATAATTAAAAAATCCGGCGTGAGGTCCCCCCCAATTTTAATACCAGCCAGATAAAGCCATACGGCTAAAGGCTGGTATTCTCAGGATGGGGAGCTCCACGTTATGGGGAGCCCCCCAGCCTAACAATATCAGCCAGCAGCCGCCCAGAATTGCCGCATACATTAGATGCGACAGTTCTGGGACTGTACCCGGCTCTTCCCGATTTGCCCTGGTGCGTTGGCAAATCGGGGTAATAAGGAGTTATTGGCAGCCCATAGCTGCCAATAAGTCCTAGATTAATCATGTCAGGCGTCTCCCCGAGATACCTTCCATGATTAATCTGTAAATTACAGTTAAAAAAACACACACCCGAAAAATCCTTTATTAGAAATAAAAAAACTAACAAATTCCCTCATCACCAATTTATTACCCACAACAAAGCCCTCCTTGTCCGGCGTAATCCACGGTCCTCCAGCGTCGCATCCAGCTCTGCTGCATGCAGGTGACAGGAGCAGCAGAAGACACAGCCGCTCCTGTCACCTGCACGCAGCTAATGAAGAGAGCCGTGTGATCGGCTGAGCTGTCACTGAGGTTACCTGGATCCAGCGGTGGATGCAGCGGTGGCCGCGGGTAACCTCAGTGACAGCTCAGCTGATCGCGCTACTCACCGCCGCTCCGGTCAGCTCCACGCAGCAAATGAGGTGAGTAGCGCGATCAGCTGAGCTGTCACTGAGGTTAATCGCGGCCACCGCTGGATCCACCGCTGGATCCAGGTAACCTCAGTGACAGCTCAGCCGATCACACGGCTCTCTTCATTAGCTGTGTGCAGGTGACAGGAGCGGCTGTGTCTTCTGCTGCTCCTGTCACCTGCATGCAGCAGAGCTGGATGCGACGCTGGAGGACCGTGGATTACGCCGGACAAGGAGGGCTTTGTTGTGGGTAATAAATTGGTAATGAGGGAATGTGTTTGTGTTTTTAATTTCTAATAAAGGATTTTTTCGGGTGTGTGTGTGTTTATTTACTGTCACTTACAGATTAATCATGGAAGGAATCTCAGGGAGACGCCTGACATGATTAATCTAGGACTTATTGGCAGCTATTGGCTGCCAATAACTCCTTATTACCCCGATTTGCCAACGCACCAGGGCAAATCGGGAAGAGCCGGGTACAGTCCCAGAACTGTCGCATCTAATGTATGCGGCAATTCTGGGCGGCTGCTGACTGATATTGTTAGGCTGGGGGGCTCCCCATAACGTGGGGCTCCCCATCCTGAGAATACCAGCCTGCAGCCGTATGGCTTTATCTGGCTGGTATTAAAATAGGGGGAACCGCACGCCGGATTTTTAAATTATTTATTTATTTATTTTACTGCACAGTATAGACACGCCCACCGGCTGCTGTGATTGGGTGCAGTGACACAGCTGTCACTCAGCGTGTGGGCGTGTCTCACTGCAACCAATCACATTTGACGGTGGGCGGGGAAAGCAGGGAATACGAGATTGTTTAATGAGCGGCCGGCTTTTTCAAAAAAGGAAAAGCCGCCGGAGTAGTGTGAACGCCGTGCAGCGTCGGTGATCGGGGATCGGTGAGTATGAGAGAGGGGGGGAAATCACCAGCAAATGAGGTGAGTAACGCGATCAGCTGAACTGTCACTGAGGTTACCCGCGGCCACCGCTGCATCCACCGCTGGATCCAGGTAACCTCAGTGACAGCTCAGCCGATCACACGGCTCTCTTCATTAGCTGCGTGCAGGTGACAGGAGCGGCTGTGTCTTCTGCTGCTCCTGTCACCTGCATGCAGCAGAGCTGGATGCGACGCTGGAGGACCGTGGATTACGCCGGACAAGGAGGGCTTTGTTGTGGGTAATAAATTGGTAATGAGGGAATTTGTTAGTGTTTTTTATTTCTAATAAAGGATTTTTCGGGTGTGTGTTTTTTAACTGTAATTTACAGATTAATCATTGAAGGTATCTCGGGGTGACGCCTGACATGATTAATCTTGGACTTATTGGAAGCTATGGGCTGCCAATAACTCCTTATTACCCCGATTTGCCAACGCACCAGGGCAAATCGGGAAGAGCCGGGTACAGTTTCAGATCTGTCGCATCTAATGTATGCGGCAATTCTGGGCGTCTGCTGGCTGATATTGTTAGGCTGGGGGGCTCCCCATAACGTGGGGCTCCCCATCCTGAGAATACCAGCCTGCAGCCGTATGGCTTTATCTGGCTGGTATTAAAATAGGGGGGGACCGCACGCCGGATTTTTTAATTATTTATTTATTTACACGGCACACAGAGCCGCGCGGCATTAAATGAAGTCGGGTGAAGTTCACCTGCTTTTTTGACACGTCCCCAACGACCAGCTAGTCGTTCTGCAGGTTCGGATCGCTGTTAGGTCGTTGGCCAGGTCTGCCTGTTTGACAGCTCACCAGAGACTTTGTAGCGATCCCGGCTAGGTTGAGATCGCAGGTTGGATCGCTAGAAAGTCTCAGTGTGTAAACCCAGCTTAAGAGAAGAATAAAGGGTGTGAACCCTATAATTAGAATGCACACAGTGAATGCCTTGCACTGGCATTGTAATAAGCCCATGGCAACTTAAAGGGAACCTGTCAGGTCCCCTCTTCCCTCCAACCCAGCAGTATTGTAACCTTTGTGCCCAAATTCACTGCAAAACCAGCCCTGTTTAATGCTATTCACTAATATGAATGTTTAAAAAAACGACTTATAAACCTTGCTGTTCTTATGCTAATTATGGCCTTGACTAGTCGAAGGGCCGTTGTTTCCCCAGACTAGCCAGCCCTTATTCCATGTTATCACGCCACTGTGGGAGGGATAACGAGATTTCCACAAGCCGGCATCACCGCCAGCTCCTGGAAATCTCGTGCATGGTCATTTGCAGGGTCATTTTGGCCGCTTCAGTGCACTTTTGAAACCTGGTGTACGCTTGCCAATTTCATTAAGGTACACTGTGCATGACCGGAAGTTCAGAAGAGGTTTACGTGAGCAGTCTTCTTAACTTCCGGTCATTCGCAGTGCACCTAATGAAGCCGGGAAGTGTCCACCCTGCTTCTGAAGTGCACTGACGCAGCCAAAATGAGCCATGCTCATGTCGAAGATTTCCATTAGCTGCAGTGATGCTGACGCATGGAAATCATGTTATCATGCCCCTTTTAGCCTCTGAAAGGGACAACACGCACACCCTAAAGTATGCCTAGTCTATGGCTGGGAGTCAGAGTATTTAAGACACCTTCCCTAGTGGGGTGGTGCCTGAGCAATTAGGTTCCTACTGTGTCCAAGTTCCCGCTACTGTAACTGTCTGCATCCTGCTAGCCTTCAGTACTGACTCCTGCTTGCTTTTCCAACTCCCTCCTGCCTGCCCTCCTGTACCTGCCTCTCTGTCCTTCCGGTCAGCTGCTGCAATACCAGGGACTGCTCGTGAGTGGTACCTGGTGTTTACCGGGAGCCTAGGCCATCCTCACGATCTGACGCTCTGGTGAAGACCCGGTAGACACTTTGTCACACCCCTTCAGAATAAGCCTGGTCATAGTGCAGTGGGTCCACATCTGACAGCGTGACAACGTACATGTCCATATAGATCTTACTGACAGCTCCCCTTTAAATTCTTGGTGCAGATTGACAAATGCAGTCTCATGGAAGCACATCTTACTACTCTGACAACAAGGAGTGTTACATTTTATTTTAATTTGTATATGAATGCAGAATTTTACATTAGATTCCTTATAAATTAATTCTCTTGGTATGTTTTTATTGTCTTTTTACATTTCTTTCTTGATCATTTGAACTTAATTTATAATAAAAAAAATTTAAAATCTATTCTATTACCTACTTAGGTTATTTTACCGTATATGTTATGTTATCATTTTTTTGTTTGGTTTTATGCCTTAATGTCTAATAGTTCTTTTACTTTTCTTACTTCTAGCTTCAGTACAGCTTCCATGGCAACGATCCGTTTCACTAAACAAAGTGCCCTACTACATTAAGTAAGTTGTCTTCATATTGATTACGCTTTGTTGTTTTTGTTATTGGTGTGTGATCATGTATCATGTGGCTAAAGACGTGTGATGCTGGGGTCTTAATTTACATGTGTCTAATGATTGTTTTCTCTGCGTTAATTTTGAAAAGTAGATCAAATGACAAGGTACCATACTTAAAAAAAATATAAAAAATTAAAAGTGTACTGTATAATGTAATGTATCCATTACTTATTGATTTAAATGTACAAGCTGTTAACTATAGGAACATATAGAAACGCAATTCATGCTAACGCAATTACATAGGGAATTAAAAATATATTTGAAAAGGCATAATACTTATATTTTCCACTTTCCAGTAGCTTGTAGTTACTCTTGACCTTCCTACAGCATGTCAGTAAAATTTTAGAAACCTGCTTAAGGTACCGTCACACATAACGAGATCGCTAGCGAGATCGCAGCTGAGTCACGGTTTCCGTGACGCAGTAGCGATCCCGTTAGCGATCTTGTTATGTGTGACACCTACCAGCGATCAGGCCCCTGCTGTGAGATCTCTAGTCGTTGCCGAATGGTCCAGGCCATTTTCTTCAAAGGCGATGTCCTGCTGGGCAGGACACATCGCTTTGTTTGACACTGTGTGACAGGGTCACAGTGACTGCTGAGATCGTTATACAGGTTGCTACTGAGACCTGTATTGTTCCTGTATCGCTGGTAAGATCTGACTGTGTGACATCTCACCTGCGACCTCCCAGCGACTTACCAGCGATTCCTATCAGGTCGCATCGTTTTCGGGATCGCTGGTAAGTCGTTGTGTGTGACTGGGCCTTTAGTTTCTACAACCTGTTGACTAGGGTAAAACAGTAAATGGGAGGGGGAGGAGGAGATGTAGCTGAACTTTGTTTCTCTAAGGTTGCTTGCTCATTGTGTTTCCTACTGGGCAATCTTTGATTTTTTTTTTGTTTACTTATATATTGTCTTGATAGCCACTCACTGCTTAAATGTAGGAGCAAGATTAATAAAATAGTAGATTAGTTGTTGATAAGGTTGATATTCTTGTAAAGAGAAGTAAGTGGTTTCTTTGAATCTAAAAGTTCTTCCAGTGAAGATTGCTGCAAGCCTTTGACTCCAAGGTTGCAATCTAGGAACAGGTAAGAAGAGCACAGTGTGTGCATGTAACCTAAAAGCATGCTTTTTCAGTGGTATATTTCAACAAATAAAAACAATTTTAAGGGTTGCAAAATCAAGCAAAAGACTAAAAATGCATAAAAAAATTAAATTAAAGAGTCAGTTATTTGCATATAGGACACAAAGAGATTAGTTTTTTTTAGACCAGAGCTGGTACTAATGGGAAAAGAACTTGATTTATGAAACAGCAGAACTCATAGAGACGTGTGTCATGTCTGACACAAATCCCAAACCGTGATATTGCATATAAAACACACCACAGATGTACCATGCTCTCTTAACACATGCGCTAATCATACACCACTCATGGATTATCTTCTATGTATTGTTTGGTCCACATGAGATATATGCCACACAATGTCATGATGTAACTACAGGTGTCATGCCAAGAACAAGGGGACTCTCAGTGAATGACACCAGGGTAGTGCCACGCCAGGAGAGGGGAGGACCCCTGGTGAGCGAAGCAACACAAAGTGTGCACCAGAGAAACAATACAACGGTAGGCCCTGGTGCTAAGGAGAGGGGAGCAACATCACCTCCTCACACTCACCTGAGACTGATCCCTGCACTCCCTAATATCCGTAGACCGGTCCTGTATCTAGGCCCTCACTGGCCCTGAACTCACCCTGACTAGTGAAGGGTAGTGAGACGCTAGTCTCGCTACTACAATAAGGCAACAGAAGGAAGGTAAGACAAACAGGTGGGTAAAGACACAAAAGATCCACTCCTTGTTTTTTTCTGTAGGAAACTTTGCTCCTGCAATAGTAACAACAACACAGCTATACAGCGACGAGCTTCTGTAGCATGGTCAGCATAAGTATGGGCTATAGTTGGCATACGGAGGAGTGAGGAGCAGATATTTATAGTAGAAGAGAGAGGCTGCAGCTGAGGTTATAACTACCTTTTAGATCACTGCAGGATAGAAATGCACCTTAACCCCTTCAGTACAGGATGGAATTAAATACGCTCCAAGTCAGGGTACACTAATGCAGATCTGCAATCCATGCGCTGTGAGCTTCTGATCCCAGATCGCCCCAAGATCACATCAGGCTGTGACACACTCATGATACACAAGCTCTTCTCTTGTGCTGGAAACATGTCCAGTCACATGCCACTAACAAATAGGACACGTCAGTCACACATACAAATGCTAGAAACACATGGGACATGTGAAGCACAACCCACATATAGGCCAATAGTCTTACAAGCACCACTCACACATAGGACACACAACTTGCACATCCTATATGCGCATGAGAACATCTGATAAACTGGGCACAAGCCTGAAAAATATCATTCACACATAGGACAATGATTCTACAGATAACCCATTGTGGCATAGAGGGGGCCTCCTCCCACCCTGGGCATATATGCCTCCATGCTCTTTGCATAGGCAGTATGACTGGGTGAATTTTCTGCTTAATGATTAGAGAATAATTTCAATTTCATAATATTTATTTTACTTACATAGTACCATTATATTCCACAGCATTATTATTATTATTATGATTCAGGGACCGAGGAGGATCAAAAAATGCGGAAACGCAAAAAGTAACCAGAGTGGCTGGAACCTTAACGGACTGGAGACCTAATCCTGACACACAACTAGAAGTAGCCGTGGGACGAGCCTACGATGACCTAGTCATCTCGACACAGCCGGAGAACTAAATATTCTTACAGATAGAAATATAAGAAAAGCTAATCTGCCTCAGAGCAATCCCCAAAGATATAGATAGCCCCCCACATGTAAAGACTACGGTGATATAGGAAAACACAATACAAAGCTAGAAAAACAGGTTCCGCAAAGGTGAGGCCCAAACTATCTTTATAGGAAAGGATAGGAAGGAGCACTGTCTGCAGCCGTAAAAACCCTAATAAATATCAGCAGGTCTGATATGGAAAAACCCTGAGACCAAACGGCCTCTCCCCCACTATATTAGCACTTTGATGTTACTGGGATCCAAAAACACTAATATAGATGAGGGACTGAATTAATACCAAGTATGACAAAACACAATACATTGCAGAATCGTGGAGCTGGGTATACAGACACTCCCAGCAGGGAATGATCCAATTCCACCAGGAACTCCACACAGGCAAAATAAGAATCAAGCATTAGTATCAAAGCAGAAAAAAACAACAAGAAAGTGGACACAATAAGCAGAGGTACAAGACCAACTTATCTGAGAGGAGTTTTGGTAGAGAGCAGGGCTGGTTTCAGAATGTCCTTAATACACAGGATATCCATTGAGCACCGGTAAGTAACAGGAGAAAACTACTCAGCTATATAGCCCAATCTGAGAGACCTGATTGCCAGTCCTCCACAGGTGTGTGGCTTTCATTCCACAAATCAACTGCACCATCAACACTGACCACAAGAGGGAGCCCCAAACTGGAAAATGTATTCACAACACATTATAGAGACATCATCACTGTCCTCACAATCTAAATTCCCTATCAGTATATTTTTGAAATGTGTAAGGAAAGCTGAGTATCTGAAGGAGAACCATGCAAATGCATGAAGAACATACAAATTCCTTCCAGATATTTTCCTTGGTAGGTTATTAATCCAGAGATCCAAATCCATAGTGCTGACCACTGACCCACTGTGCCACCCATATGATATGCTGCTGTGAAAGTATTTTGGCTTCAGAAGAACCAGAAAAAAAGTTAAAATTATGGCAAAAAAATTACTAATATTGTGTTGTTTGATGGAAAGCACAGTGCTACGACTAGATAGCTAATATACTATTAATTGACTTGTATTTATACAAATATTACAGTGAACTTTCTTTCTTGTAAAGTGCCTGCAGGCAAATGGCAGCGCTTAACCCTGAAAAAAACCTGCTATATTCTTGCAGCTTGGTTCTATTGGCAAAGACACCCCTTTACTTAGCCAGGTTTTAATAAATTATATAAGGGATTTTATACAAAAAATCCACAAAGAACCAGCGCTAGATGGGTTTTTTTATATATAATTTTATTAAAGAAAATATTGCTATCCTTGTTCCAAGGCAGGGTATTTAATAGTACACAATACACTAAAAAATTTTCTTAGAACCACATATACCAGAAAAAACACAATATAAATAAGTCAGAATTGAAAATACAAATAAAAAGTAAAGATAGAAATAAAAATATTAATAATAATAAAAATATGAAAGATAAATCAAAAACCACACAAAGGGTTTTGGTATAAACCCGTTTCCTCAGAGGTGATCCGATATTCACAATAATTAATTTCTAACTCAGCTATCGTAATGCCCCGGCCGGTGGCATATACTTGATTTAGTAAAATATTGTGACTGATAGCATATAGGTGTACCACACCACCTCTGACTAATTTGCAAGCCTATTTTGCACACATCAAGCTTTGCACAAAATGTTGTAGAAATCAGAAACCCTCAATCCCCAATGTGATGTCAGTGGGATTTGCCAGCAGATTTTGATCTGTAGTAATATAGACCTGATTCCTCCGTTAGATAAACTGAAGTTGTTGTCAATGCAGGATTAACTTGTTAAATTTTCCAAGCACCTACTTGGAAGCATGTGGTCGTGAACAATACAGGTTGTGGAGGAGATGTCAGGTTACCACAAACCCCTTAGTTAGAGTCTCTAGACCACTTTACGGTGCCACAACTAAGCGGTCCCGCCAAGTAAACTCCCTCGGTGTGTGGACACATTCAGCTCACAGAGGTGGTGTGGTACACCTATATGCTATCAGTCACAATATTTTACTAAATCAAGTATATGCCACCGGCCGGGGCATTACGATAGCTGAGTTAGAAATTAATTATTGTGAATATCGGATCACCTCTGAGGAAACGGGTTTATACCAAAACCCTTTGTGTGGTTTTTGATTTATCTTTCATATTTTTATTATTATTAATATTTTTATTTCTATCTTTATTTTTATTTGTATTTTCAATTCTGACTTATTTATATTGTGTTTTTTCTGGTATATGTGGTTCTAAGAAAATTTTTTAGTGTATTGTTTACTATTAAATACCCTGCCTTGGAACAAGGATAGCAATATTTTCTTTAATAAAATTATATATAAAAAAACCCATCTAGCGCTGGTTCTTTGTGGATTTTTTGTATAAAATCCCTTATATAACTTTCTTTCTTGGTATAAACTTTATCTCTCCATTTGAAGGTCGCTGGTTTTCCATGTTTCTATTAACTGTTCAATGAATTTGTTGTGACCTTGTTATAGGCAGTGTTATTATTTGATATCAATCTGTAAGATATGTATTATAGAAATGACCTGCACATGATTTTAGAGGTGAAGTGCACAGAGACAGGAACAGCGCATACTGCTCGCTGGCACCAAATAGCCCACAGGTTTCTTCCATTGGTAGCTAACATTATAGGGGTTGTAACACACACCTCTTAATGAATCAGAAGCATCTGTATAGTGATAGGCATGTCGCCACAAACGTTATTTAAGTTTGGGTCTCGAATAAGATTTCTAGTGTAAGGAACATCATAGTTTTCATAATCATGAATTAGAAGAGCTGTGACATCCCATCCCCATCCCACCCTAGAAATGCTACAATGTGCAGAAACTGGCATGAAAACACAAAAACTCTGGTTGCATAAAAATTCTGTCAGTTTTCAAAGAGATTTACAACAAAATTCTGACATAATCACTTTGATGAATTGGTGCTTAAGTACCGTATTTTTTGCTTTATAAGACGCACCTGATTATAAGACGCACCCCCAAATTTGGTGAAGGAACAGAGTTTTTTTTTTAATGTTAAATGGGGTCCATCTTATAATGCCAGTGTCTATCTAACAAATCATATAGGGTATATGTCCCTCATAGCCCCCCATCATAAAATTAGCCCCCCTTAATCTGGATATGGCCCCCTTATATTGAATATAGCCCCCTTGTGCTGGGACACATCCCCCTGTGCTGCCCATGGCCCCTATAGATGGCAAACCTCCCCTGTGTTTGATATGGCCCCCATACTGCTGCCCATGGCCCCTATAGATGGCACACCTCCCCTGTGTTTGATATGGCTCCCATACTGCTGCCCATGGCCACTATAGATGGCACATCTCCCCTGTGTTTGATATGGCCCCCATACTGCTGCCCATGGCCCCTATAGATGGCACACCTCCCCTGTGTTTGATAGGCCCCCATACTGCTGCCCATGGCCACTATAGATGGCACATCTCCCCTGTGTTTGATATGGCCCCCATACTGCTGCCCATGGCCACTATAGATGGCACATCCTTGTGTTAGATATGCCCCCCATACTGATGCCCATAATAAAATAAAACACTCTTTCCTCACCTTCTCAGCACTGTAATCCCTGTGTCTCCCTCCGTGGGGTTGAGCTCCGGCCTCCTCCACTTCCTGGTTCTTGCTGCCGGTCATGTGATCGGCACGGCAAAGTGATATCATCTCTTCGTGCCTTATCACAGACAGCAGCAGCAGGAGGCCGGGAGATCAGCGCTGGAGGTAAGTAAAGTTTTTTTTATTTTACTATGGGCAGCAGTATGGGGGCCATATCTAACACAGGGGGGGTCATGTGCGATCAAAGGGAGCACAGGCAGATATAATATGCCCCGCTGCCCCAGCCCATCAGCGCGATGCGGTTTCAGCACCACGCTGATGGACAGCGGCTGTGCATATTATATGAGCAGGAGATCTAATGCTGCCGCCCGCAGCTTTCACCTGCCCCCAGCACCGCTCCAGAGCGGACCCTGCAGTATATATATGTACCCCCCCCCCGTATATTCGGTTTATAAGACGCACCCCTACTTTCCCCCAAAATTTAGGGGAATAAAAGTGCGTCTTATAAAGCGAAAAATACGGTATATACTTTTTTTTCCTGATAGTCTTGTAAAATCAACCCCAAGTAGGAGAAGGTAGTAAGCTATAGTAATTTATAATCACCAGAATAAGTTACCATGTTCCCCCAAAATTAAGACTTACCCTGAAAATAAGGCCTAGTTGCTGTTCATCATACTAATAGTATCCTGAAATATGAGTTGGGAAGCCCTTTGTAACTGTTATAGCTATACGTTGTCCCGTTGTGTTGCTGTAAGCCCTGTAAAATGTATAGTCACACGCCGGCTAGTTAAACGTCAGTTGATACCAAATATATATTCACCCCTTCCCTGCCCCACTCCTCTGTGTCATCGTTAGTAATTGGGTCGCTCGTTAATGACAAATGAATATTCACCCCTTCGTCCGCCCACCCTTCTGTGCCAGCGTCAGTGATTGGGTCGCCCGTTATCGCCAAATTAATATTCACCCCTTCCCCTGCCAGCATCAGTGATTGGGCACATTCAGACTGTTGTGCCCTATAATGAGTAATACAGTTAGGTCCAGAAACATTTGGACAGTGACACAAGTTTTGTTATTTTAGCTGTTTACAAAAACATGTTCAGAAATACAATTATATATATAATATGGGCTGAAAGTGCACACTCCCAGCTGCAATATGAGAGTTTTCACATCCAAATCGGAGAAAGGGTTTAGGAATCATAGCTCTGTAATGCATAGCCTCCTCTTTTTCAAGGGACCAAAAGTAATTGGACAAGGGACTCTAAGGGCTGCAATTAACTCTGAAGGCATCTCCCTCGTTAACCTGTAATCAATGAAGTAGTTAAAAGGTCTGGGGTTGATTACAGGTGTGTGGTTTTGCATTTGGAAGCTGTTGCTGTGACCAGACAACAAGGAACTCTCAATTGAGGTAAAGCAGAACATCCTGAGGCTGAAAAAAAAGAAAAAATCCATCAGAGAGATAGCAGACATGCTTGGAGTAGCAAAATCAACAGTCGGGTACATTCTGAGAAAAAAGGAATTGACTGGTGAGCTTGGGAACTCAAAAAGGCCTGGGTGTCCACGGATGACAACAGTGGTGGATGATCGCCGCATACTTTCTTTGGTGAAGAAGAACCCGTTCACAACATCAACTGAAGTCCAGAACACTCTCAGTGAAGTAGGTGTATCTGTCTAAGTCAACAGTAAAGAGAAGACTCCATGAAAGTAAATACAAAGGGTTCACATCTAGATGCAAACCATTCATCAATTCCAAAAATAGACAGGCCAGAGTTAAATTTGCTGAAAAACACCTCATGAAGCTAGCTCAGTTATGGAAAAGTATTCTATGGACAGATGAGACAAAGATCAACCTGTACCAGAATGATGGGAAGAAAAAAGTTTGGAGAAGAAAGGGAACGGCACATGATCCAAGGCACACCACATCCTCTGTAAAACATGGTGGAGGCAACGTGATGGCATGGGCATGCATGGCTTTCAATGGCACTGGGTCACTTGTGTTTATTGATGACATAACAGCAGACAAGAGTAGCCGGATGAATTCTGAAGTGTACCGGGATATACTTTCAGCCCAGATTCAGCCAAATGCCGCAAAGTTGATCGGACGGCACTTCATAGTACAGATGGACAATGACCCCAAGCATACAGCCAAAGCTACCCAGGAGTTCATGAGTGCAAAAAAGTGGAACATTCTGCAATGGCCAAGTCAATCACCAGATCTTAACCCAATTGAGCATGCATTTCACTTGCTCAAATCCAGACTTAAGACGGAAAGACCCACAAACAAGCAAGACCTGAAGGCTGCGGCTGTAAAGGCCTGGCAAAGCATTAAGAAGGAGGAAACCCAGCGTTTGGTGATGTCCATGGGTTCCAGACTTAAGGCAGTGATTGCCTCCAAAGGATTCGCAACAAAATATTGAAAATAAAAATATTTTGTTTGGGTTTGGTTTATTTGTCCAATTACTTTTGACCTCCTACAATGTGGAGTGTTTGTAAAGAAATGTGTACAATTCCTACAATTTCTATCAGATATTTTTGATCAAACCTTCAAATTAAACGTTACAATCTGCACTTGAATTCTGTTGTAGAGGTTTCATTTCAAATCCAATGTGGTGGCATGCAGAGCCCAACTCGCGAAAATTGTGTCACTATCCAAATATTTCTGGACCTAACTGTATAACTTACCTTTGAATGTACCTAACATTAAATGATGGATAGCTCTTGTCTGCTTTTACTTGACGTGTTTAAAAAAGGTGGCTTATCTTTTATTTCACCAGTATGGGTATAAATGAAAATGAAATAAATAAAACGTGTGGACTTACCTAGTACAGTACTTGGCATACTGTGGCATGTGTCAAGACATTATGTTTAGTAAATACTTTGGGAGATTTTACAGGAATCAACTTAACTAATATGGGTTAAATAGAGCCAAAGGATATGTTCACACAAACTTACACACAGATAGGCAATTTTTCACAAGGCCCTCATGTCCTCATGGAATAAGTCACAGCAATTTACTGACCAGAAACTTACATGTAAATAGTGGGATACCTACTTTGCAGATGAGCACATAGATACAGTCTCTGCCTTAATTTGTATCGACCACTCTACAATCAGAAAGTCTGTAAATGAGTATTACTGGAGAGTAGCAGAAATGGAATGGGGTGTCAAAAATTGTTAGCACTTAAAGGGAACCTGTCGCCACCACCAGTAAGCTCTTATATGCAGCATTCCAGAATGCTGTACATGTATATAAGAACCCAGGCCGCGCTTTTAGAACGTAACAAACACCTTTTTTATTTTCACTTTAGGGGGGGCAGCCCGGTCCGACGGGCATCGCTGCTCTCAGTCCGGCGCCTCCACCATCTTGTGCGATTGCCGTCCTCCTGGCCAGCCCCGTGTGCATGACGCATCCTGAATAATTTACATAGAGGCCGTCATTGTGCTCCTGCGCATACGCACTTTTATCTGCCCAGCTGAGGGCAGATTAAAGTACTGTAGTGCACATGCGCGGATGGTCTTCGACTTTTCCTTGCACCTGCACATTTACAGTACTTTGCTCTGCCCTTAGCGCAATGACGGCCTCTCTGTGAACGACTCAGGACTTGTCATGCTCATGTCACTGGGCATGAGTACAGCGATCACACAAGATGGAGGAGGCGCCGGACCGAGAGCAGGAACACCCATCGGACCGGACCTTCCCCTAGGTGAGTATAATAAAGGTGTTTTTTACGTTATACAGAGCAGTCTGGGCACTTATGTCCAGTATTCTTGAATGTTGTATGTATGCTTACTGCTGGTGGCCGCAGCTCAAAAGGGGAAAACCTGGTGACAGGTTCCCCCATAAAAATTAAATTTGTGTATTAGTATACCAGAATCTGATTCTGTCTTGTATTCCTGAGTAGGACACCTGAAGGCATAACTTGATATCATGTGAGAAATTAAATTAATTATTTACTAAGTGTTAAAATAACCCCTCTCTAAAGAACTTAAAGAAGCACTCCCATCAAACTTTTTATTGCCTATAAATGTCACTTTAATTGCTGGTTGGGGAGAAGGCACATAGCAGTACTGCACTCTGAACCAAACTTACCTGGAGGGATGTGACTAAGTTTCTACCCAGTCTCCACCAGAGCCTCTGATGGTGAGGTTGGACTTTGCTGAAAATAGGCACCAAATACCACTCCAGGGCAATGTGTGGTGGTCGCACTCCACCAAGAGACTGAACGGCGCATGGTGAGAAAGATGATGTGTGAACCACTACCTCTAGGGAATCACAGGAAGGGTATCCCGTGTCACTTACCCTGAGCTCCCTGACGTCCCAGGTTCTTTCACCCCTTGCAGCAATCACGTGTTTTACCTTAATCACGACCCTGTCTAGTGAGTGGGGCAGCAGGAACATTAATCCTGCTCTTTTATAGAGACACAAAGGGAAAACAACAGACAAGGGAAAAAGAAACTGCAATCCCCTAACATGCATCCCAAACAACATGTGGGTAAAAAAGGGGAAAGAATGGGAAATAAATCAAAAGGGAAATAAAGAATGGGAAAACACCAAACAAACTTCCAAGCAGCTATCTCCAGGATCAAGTCCAAAACAATTTCTCTTTCCACGACTCACTCCTCCATGCCAAGTCCCAGGAATAGCAAGCCATCACTGGCAACTACTAAGGTAAAGTGGTGACTACTTATACCAGAGGGGAGTGGAGAAATCCGAACAACCGAGACAACTTAGGACAAGAAAGACAAAAGGAACTAATTAACCCTAGTAGCGCCAGTTCAAGAAAAATCTGTACAGCTAACTGGAAGGCAACGCAGATCCAAACCATGCAGGTATGTATGCAGCCACTCGCTGCCACCTTCTGACCCTGGAATAGGGGGAGACTTCTCTGTCGTGATATTCCGGTGGCAAAACCTGTATAAATGTATATGTGGAGAAGTGTTAGCATGTTAATATACTCATCGATCACTGTCTTCTCTGGTGTCCAGCGTTGCTCCAGGCCTCTTGTGGGTCACATCATGTGACAGCTTTTCCGTTTCTTCCGATCACACAGGGCTCTGTGTGTGAGCCGGAAGAGACTTTTGCAATGTAAGTCTATGGAGTGTCAGAACGAGGATCCACAGGTTTACATTGTGAAATCGAGTTCTGGCTCATGCATAGACCCAAGTGTGATCTGGCAAGTTGACATAGCTGTCACATTACCCACAAGAGGATCTGAGCGGTCCTGGTAGGAGTGCTTCTTTACGGTAGGTGTTATTTGCTGCACCTTACCTACATTGATGCCTTATATTTTGGGTACACTGATTCAGTTGCCCACATTGTTGCCCAAAAATAAAGAAGCATTTAAAGATACTGTTTCATTCTTGGAACAGAGCCATTAAAATGCTTCTTCATACTTTAAAAAATATTGAACATTTTGGTAACCTCTGTCACACTTTTGCTTAGAAAATACTTTAAACTCTCAAAGTAATATTAAATCAAGTCTGAGATTGTATTCAAAGCGTGTGATGCTCAAAAGCTGTCTTGGTTTTTTTGTTGTCAAATATTTGATCAATTATTACTTACACAATAAAATATAAGACCTGCCAAACATGTAGAAAAAAGTACGGTATATATTAACAAGAACCTTTTGTCCAAAATTGTACAAAAAGGCAAAAGTGAAATACGTCAGTTAGATAAAAGCACATACAAATCAGTGCTATAGAATTTTACATAAACTTAGCAATTCAGTTTTTCAACTATCGAATGGGAAAACATTTTTTGCTCTTGATTAAAGAGGAAGATGACACTTTGAACTAACACTTGAAAGGAATCGCACAGAGACTTGTTATTTATGAAGGTTCTTTCGAGATAACTGGAGGGAGATAAAAAAATACATTATGATATTTCAGGATTCAAAAGCGTTCATTGTTTTTTTTAACATAAAACCATGTCTTGGGTGAAGGGCTCTGAAAATGCTGCGTAGAATATTTTAACCTTTTCCGTAAATTACTACCTGATCTTCTCATGTTCATGATTTGTCTGAAAATAGCATCAGAAATGCTTCATAATAAGGGATAAAGTATTAGGCAGTGCAGACATTTCTCCATGTATTTTCATGATTTTCATGATTTTTATGATGCCCTGTAGATCTATTGGCTGTCTCTTGGCACCCATCCAGTTTGGCTTTACCATAACTGACCATCCTGGCCACCATCTAACGGAAAACACATTGCATGCTGTTAGCAGACAGGGGGTTCAAAATAAAATTGAATGCCTATTTCTTAATTCTCTTACCAGTTTTATCTATACCCTTCACTTTGTTTCCCATGGTGGAATATTATATTTTCAATATTTTTTAAATTCAAAATATAGGCATACTGGTTTATTATTGAGTTTCTAGTATGAATTGTATGCAGCAGCTCATAAACTCCCTTTTGAGGCAGCTGCAGGCAGACAGTATTTTATCACTTAAAGGGAATCTGCGATAGGATCAACCCTCTTAAGACGTTTATATCAGCATGTAGGTCATAGAAAGCTGAATAAAATGATACCTTTTTATCTGCGATCTGACGTTATATTCCAAAGAAATCCATATTCTTCCTAATATGTAAATGAGCTGTGAAGATCTTTGTGCTAGACACAAATCTCCCTGAGAATCTGCCTCCTGAGCCTTTTTTAAATGAAGGGGGGCTCCCGAGCTACAGGTTGGTTATTACCACAGCAGTAAATGAACCACTTTATTACTCTCATTCTCACTTAAAGTTGAGGTGATTTAATTAGAGTAGGGGCCCTCAACCTGTTTCTCTGGAGCCACATGAAGGTCGCGGGCAAGTGATGTGTGGCTCGCGACTGTCTGACAACTATGTGCATTAGCACCTATTCTAGCAAGCAGCTATGCAGAGCAGGTTTGCAGATAGTGACTTTTGTGAGTAGCCCTGCACAGAAGAGCAGATGTGGATGCTAGGAGAAAAGATAAATATGGTAAGCTGCAGATAGGATGATACTCCCAGTTACAGGGATACTTGAAGCAGGGGACAATAGCGTGGTGAGTTGAATGGGAGTAAAGAGGACAGTCCTAGGTGTAAGCAGACTGCCTAAAAGGGATGTGGGCGCAAGGTTACAATGTGCTTTTTGTGAGGAAGAGTTGGCAGTCTTTACACCAGCTTCTCGGTGTTTCTACTGTGGTTGGAGGTGACACTTAGGCGGGCTTTAAACATTGCGACATCGCTTTCAATTGCTAGCAATGTCCAGCACGATAGCACCCGCCCCCGTCGCACATGCGATATGTGGTGATTGCTGCCGTAGCGAACATTATCGCTACGGCAGCTTCACACGCACATACCTGCTCGGCGACGTTGCTGTGACTGACAAACAATCCGTCCTTCAAGGGGGAGGTGCGTTCGGAGTCACCGCGACGTCAGTAATCGGCCGGCCAATAGAAGCAGAGGGGCGGAGATGAGCGGGACATAACATCCCACCCACCTTCTCCCTTCCGCATTGCCGTCGGGACGCAGGTAAAGTGATGTTTGTCGCTCCGGCGGGTTTACACACAGCGATGTGTGGAGCTGCAGGAACGACAAACAACATCGTACCTGCGGTCGAACCAACATTATGTAAATGAACGACGTTACACAGATCAGCGATATTGTACTCTTCTGTGCTCGTTCATCGTCGCACCTAGGATTTCCACGTTGCGATGTCGCTACCAGCGCCGGATGTGCGTCATTAACGACGTGACCCCGACGATATATAAGTAGCGATGTCGCAACGTGTAAAGCCCCCCTTAGTGTGGCTCACGACTATCTCTCAGAGATTCATGTGGCTCGCAACCATCTGTCATGAATGTGGATCTCACGGTAAGAAAGGTTGGGGACCACTGAACTAGATTATCAAACCTTTCTCACAAACAGACCAACTTTTGGTACAATTAAATAAATTTTAGATCCCCTGTATCAGGGGTGGGCATACCATTGTATAGCCTGTGCAGCCGCACAGGGGCACAATAGGTAAGAGTACCCCCTTTGACATTCAAACTAGGTGGAATTGTGAATTATGATGAAGTATTGGACTGCAAAGGGCCCATATATTGTTTTTACACATGTACAGGGGGCACTGTGGCACTCTTCTGTCTGTGTCCACCTTATGTGCAACTCTTAGGAGCTCCATGTTTAAGACAATCCACACCAGACTATTGAGTTGTAATCCAGCTTTCACACAGTTCAGGTGATCCGTACAGCTTATATGACTAACTCATTTTTATGCAGCACAGATGCAAGGAGTGTGAAAGCTGGGTCGTAGTTCATTAACACAACTTTGTAGTGTAAAGAAATGGCTGTAGTGGTGTTGTAATACTAAATTGCATTGATAGTTTTGATGAAGAAATCCACTTTGGGGCTCTTCTTTAATCACCATTTATAGTTTTCTACTAATTACATATCAGTGCACAGGGCCCGGACTATACACTGGGTCTTCAGTGCTCATAGGCAGGACTGTACACTGGGTCTTCAGTGCACAGGGGCCGGACTATACACCTGGTCTTTGATGCACAGAGGGCGGACTGTACACTGGGTCTTCGGTGCACAGAGGGCGGACTATACGGTGGGTCTTCAGTGAACAGAGGCCGGACTATACACCTGGTCTTCGATGCACAGAGGGCGGACCGTACAGTGGGCCTTCAGTGCAAAGGGGCTGGACTATACACTGGGTCTTCGGTGCACAGAGGGCAGACTATACAGTGTGTCTTCAGTGCACAGGGGCCGAACTATAGACTTGGTCTTCGGTGCACAGAGGGCCGACTATACAGTGGGTCTTCAGTGCACAGGAGCTGGATTATATACTGGGTCTTCTCCCTGGCTTTGATTTCTCTGCCTTTCTGCCTACCTCAGGTCTGTGAATGACAGGTCATTCCTAAGATATCAGACAGAGGAGGCAGGTCATTCACAGACCCAAGGCAGGCAGAGGAAATAACATATCAGAAGGAGCAGACGCAGTGTACAGTCCTGCCCCAGTGCACCGAAGACCCATTGTACAGCCCAGCCCCTGTGCACCAAAATATAATTAGTAGAAAACTTCAAATTGTGATTAAAAAAGCATAACAAAGTGGATTTCTTCACCAAAGGTATCAAATTAATCAGTATTAGAGCACCATTACAGCCATGCCTCCACTTAACATTACAAAATTTTGCTGACAGTTCTCTTTCATGGTACATTTTGATACTACTGATAACTAGGAAATGTGGCTTGCGATTCATTGACAATACTTTCTGTGACTGCTGCCATTGCTGGGAAAACTGGTCTGCAGCTCAGGGATAATATGAGACCAATGTTCATGCTATAAATGCTGTCTTGAAGCGCATGGATTCTTTCTGAGGCTGCTGCCAGTGTCGGAACTGGTGGATTGCAGCTCAGAGATAACATATTTGAATAATGCTGCTTACATGAGTAAAGCTGGTTTACAGTGATGATACATTCTGAATCTGCTGCTTATGCTAGGAAAGCTGGGATACTGTTCAGTGAGGATATTTTTTGAGACTGCTGCCAATACTGGGAAAGTGAGGCTGCAATTTATTGATAATAATTTGATATTGCTGTTTATGCTGGGAAACCTGGGTTGCTACTCGGTGATGATTTTCGGGAGTATTGCTGCTCATGGAAAAATGTAATGATGATTGTGAGACTTGTTAATGCTTAAGAAACCTGGGTTAGATCTCGGTGTTACTTTTTGAGACTGCTGGTGACTATAGTAAAGCTGGATCTGCAGTTCCATAATGACACATTGGAGACTGGTGTCAATGCTGGGAATGTTGGGTTGTTACTTGGCAGATGTATGTTTTCAGACTGATGATGATGCTTTGAAGCGGAGTTTCATTTTAGGCTGTACTTTTAGAGATTTAGTTGCTGTGTATTTTTGTATAAAACATCGCATTCCACTCGGACCAATATTAGCCTATGTGTCAGCACCCATGAGTGATTATTTTCTCAGCCTAATCGGACCGAGAAAACAATTGCAGCATGCTGCGGGTGTAATGCGAGACTGTTTCTCTCGCATCCATTCAAGTCTATGGGGCGAGAGAAAGATTGCACTGCACTCGCGGTACACCAGTGTGCCGCGAGTGTAGAGCAAGAATGGCAATAGCCGGGTACGGAGGAGAGAGGGAGAGAAATCCCTCCCGCCCCTCCTCAGTGCCGGCCTGCCCCCCGCAACTGAGGTCCGATCGCATGATTGGACCTCAGTCGCAGTGACACTCGCATGACACTCGGATCCCGCTGTGCTGCCAGCAAGAGCCGAGTGTCATGCGAGGATCACATTAGTCCCCTTGTGGCCCCGGCCAAACACTTTTTTGACATTCTCTATTATATACAGGGTGGTCCAAAAGTAGGTGGACAGTGTAAAGTGAAACTGACTCCGTTGCCCTTATCAACCAAATAGATTCCACTTTTCATTCTTCACAGACTCTTTGGAAAATGAAAGGTGGAATCTGATTGGTTGCTAAGGGCAACTTAGTCAGTTTCACAGATACAGTTTTCACAGATAAATCTCCCCCAAATCTGTTTTCTTTTCAGATAATTCAGATAACCCATAGTGGCAGATAATTTAAATGCAGATCAAAGAAAATGGATTTTAGGAGTCTTGGAAATCTCAAAATGCTGAAACTGTTAGAGCAAATTGTTATTATTTTTCTGTCCACCTACTTTTGGACCACCCTGTATATTCTTTCAATACTGCATATCTGTATATTCTTGAACTATTATGGTAC